>NC_135526.1:3105000-3460000 GCF_051989575.1 Stigmatopora nigra
GTCCGGGAGACCTGGGTTCAAATCCCGGCTGGGACATATTTTCCTTTCCCTTAATTGTTTCTGTGTACTTCTTGTCAGGACACTCAAATGATTACAAAGGAAAGTGTGGCTCCTTGGTGGTGTAGAGGTTAGTTCACTGGACTCCCGTCCGGGAGACCTGGGTTCGATTCCCGGTTCGGACACTTTTTCCACTTAGTTGTTTCTGTTGACTTCTTCTAACAATACTCAAATGATTACAATGAAAAGTGTAGTCACTTGGTTGGCGCAGAGGTTAGATCACTGGACTCCCGTCCGGGAGACCTGGGATCGATTCCCGGTTCGGACACTTTTTCACTTGGTTGTTTCTGTGGACTTCTCCTAACAATACTCAAATGATTACAAAGAAAAGTGTAGTCACTTGGTTGGCGCAGAGGTTAGATCACAGGACTCCCATGTGGGAGACCTGGGTTCGATTCCCGCTGCCGTCGTTTGGCTGAAAATACTTGGAAAGAAGAATTGGTCAATGGAATAAGAAGAAGGGGGAAAAAAAAAAGAAAAAACTTTTTAATTTATATTAAACACTTAGTCATACTTTTCAGCAAAAGGTTATATTCCGAACTGCCTTCGGCAGTTCGGAAGACAGTTAAAGGACCTGTATGTGCGAAAGGCGTTCTCGGGTCGGCCTTCGGCCGACCCTCGACCGCTTGCTTGGTCAGTGAACCGCCGACACCGGGAAGCGAACTCACGTTCTCTCGGTGCAAAGGCGAGTGTGCAACCCACAACACCAACTCGTGCCCCACTTATACAAGGGTGTTGAAACGTTTTATCCAAGGAAACTGGGTGAAACACTTAGTCATTTTTTGGACAAAATGCTTCATACACCACTGAATACTTATACACTTAAACACTTATTCAGTTAAACACTTAGGCAATTGTACATATTCTTTTACCTGAACAATTGTGGGAAAATCTTTGCCCGCACTGGGAATTGAACCCAGGACCACAGATGTGGGAGACTGATGACTTAGCCACTGGGCCACCACCCTGTGAGAGAAAGCAGTAGTACTTGTCTTTTTGTCCTTTTCATTTACCTGAATAATCGTGGGAAAATTTTGCAAGCACCAGGATTTGAACCCAGGACCAAACAAGTTGGAGACTGTTGACTTAGCCACTGGGCCACTACTCTCCAAGATCAGATCATACTTAGGACTTTGCATCTGAACCTGGGGGTGAAAAGTTTGGCATTGCAAAACTGTTAGCAAAGTTGACTTATATTCACACATTGGATATTTCTGTACTCTTTTTTTTTTGTCATAATTGGAGGGTCTTGATTACTTTACGAAAAAAAGCCTTACTATACTATGTTGTTATTTTGAGTAAAAAAAGTGTATCTATACACACATATATACACACATATATATACAAACACATATACATATACACACATATATACACACACATATATACATATATATATATATATATACACATATATACATAAAACACACACACAAATATACACATACACAAATATACACAGACACACAAACATACACACATATACATACATACATACATATATACATACATATATGCACATAATTATATACATATATATATATATATATGCACATAATTATATACCTATATATGCACAATTATATACATATATATGCACATAATTATATACATATTTATGCACATAATTATATACATATATATACACATGCTTTTTTTCTTGGGGGGTGGGGGGGGGGTGTCAAAGTGGTGGCCCGGGGGCCAAATCTGGCCCACCGCATCATTTTGTGTGGCCCGAGAAAGTAAATCATGAGTGACGACTTTCTGTCACATAACATGACAAAAATCACCTGACAGGACTTGGCACTAATTTTGTAATCTCCATCTAATCTTTGTCCAGGCGCATTTCACTGCACTTTGATGAGCACCACAGCTGCAGAACTTGGTACAGTCTCCTACAGGACGCTTTGGCCAATCAGAACGCCGGAAAGTCGTCCGTACCGTCCAAGGAGATACTGTACCCAGTGGATGACCTGAAAGAGATGAACTTAGTGCCACTTGCTGTCCAACGATGCATCCAACACATCACTGAAAACGGTCACTACATCTTCTTCTTCTACTAGTTCCATAGTTTTTAGAATAGAAGTTACAACTTTTTCATAGTTTGGCTGGGCCATGTCATTTTTCCCTTGCTATCTGAAAAATGTTGTTAATATTATGTTTAACAGCCTAACTAGCCTGTTGTTGTCCATTTGACTATTGTTACTTAACATGTTTTTAGTTCCTCCCAAAAATACCACATTAAGACCTCAATATGCATATTTCAATATATTCTTCAATGTCTATTGTTTGGCTGGTGTGACTTATAGTCCGAAAAAGACTGTACTTTAACACATTGATTTTGCCTATTTCAGGTCTGATGGTGGAGGGTGTTTATCGGCGCTGCGGGCTGGTCTCCAAAGTTTCCCAGCTAGTGGAGGCCCTGGTGAGATCCCCTATTTCTGCCCCCCTCGAGTCAGACGAACAAGGCGTACTGGATGCCGCCGCTGCCTTCAAGCAATACATACGGCAAGAGGAAGTACACCTCTTTCCCGAATGTGAGCGAAAGAACTGGCTCCGAGCTGCTAGTAAGTATTACGGTGGTACTTCAACTAGTTTTTTTGGATTTGTCACCTTGTCAAGGGTCCCTTGGCTTTCAGACACTGTTTTTCCAGCCACAGTATTTTGTGTGTCAAGCCATTTCAGATGAGCGTGCCCGGTTTTCAGCCTACCGTCAGGTGTTACAGCAACTGCCCTCTGAAAATAGAGCCACTTTGAATGCCTTGTTTGGACATTTTTACATGTAAGTAAGCAAGAAACGTCACATAGAATACTTTAAACATATCACTTATTATCTCTCTAACCTTTTTCCCCACCAGGGTCCAAACTTTCTCTCAAGTCAATAAGATGACCCCCCACAACCTGGCATTGGTTCTGGTACCAACACTCTTCCACAGTCTGAACACTGACCTTCTTAAGATGACTCGTGAGCTGATCCTTCACCATACGCTTCTCTTTCTGGTAAACCTGCGAACCGCCATTTGTTCTGCGATGGCTCGGATTCAAAAGAATCTTTTCCAGCAGCCGCAGCTAAAGGATGAGGAGGAAGAGATCACCATCCTCTGAACAACAAACTCGATTCTATTGACGTATCCTTTTCCTGTAAATCATACAAACCAATTTGCATGGACTTTCTCTTAGACATTTTTGCAACAATGACCAAACACAAATAATGTGTTATATTCCATCCATTTAATGGTCACAGTAGAAGGATATGGTAAAAAAAATTATAATAAATACAAAAAAAGTTCCCCCACACACACACAAATGCTGCATACACCCCTTCACATGTAGTAACCATGTACAAATAATACAATAAACAAGATTAAAGTGCATGTGTGACTCAACACAATAGAACAGAGGTGGACAAACCTGGTTCAAGAGAGCTGCTATCTGGTCTTCTTTCCATATCTCCCCCCACCAACAGCCTTGAATCAAATATTTGGGATCGCTATGGAGCCTAGGGGACGTCTACTTACCATGCGACAGGTAAGGGATCTTATCACTTAACAACTGCAATGGAAATGTTGTGAGCCAGTCTGTGACTTAGTAGGGAGATGGGAGTTAACCCAGCTCACATGGTAAGACTAGTGCTTACTATGTGAGAGGTAGTGGGGTTGATTTCCATATCATACAACTGGGATTCACTATTTTTCTGTTTGACCTGAAAAGAGGGCTTTTGTGTCATTAGATACTGACCAATGATCCCCATGATCTGCTGCAGGTGTGTTGGTGGAAGGAGATATGGAAAACAGACCAGGTATTGGCCGGCGAGGACTAGAGTTGAGCACCCCTGCAATAGAAGGTTCATTTGCCTCACGCACACATAAAAATGGTCAAAAGTTGTGCTTTGTATTTCACAAATTTAAGATAAAAAGACATTAAAAGCCCCAGTTGACATCCCAGTTACACTGTATACACACAAATGGCATCAGCGCTTGATGAGGGAACGTTTCAGGTGTGCGGCTCGCGCGCCTCTGAGGTACAATGTCATCAAAAAAGGGGGATCGAGTTGTTTCCGGAATGGCCTGAAACAGGACTATGTGACAATGACTGACTAAGTTGGCTGGGAGTGAAAGAGCACCTGGCGGATGGACGGGTCAAATGTTTTAAAAGAGGAAACACATACGTAGTTCCCCATGGGGTTCGTTTAACCTTACATGCGCCAAAGCGGGGCTGCCCAATCTATGGCCCGCGACCCAGTTTGGCCTCAAATATATCGCACGAGAAGGGATTAAAATAGAACATAGTATCATTTGTAAGTAGAGGTACCACACTATATTGACTGAGGGACTGGCAGCCATGTCAATCACCATCAATGTTTACCAGTGAGTTAAAACTTAAAAATAAACATTTTAAAACTCAGATTTAAAACAAAAAAAGTTTTTTTTACCTGATTTCAGTCTTATGTTTAGCAAATGAAACTGGAAGAATTTCAAGTTGACTCCTGGGTTGGACATCCCTGGTTTAAGGCAAGAGTCTTTGTTTTAGGAATATATATGTGGTACCTACATGGTTTGGTAGAGGGCGCTGAGGTTTGCTTTTTTGAGGCATCGGACAGGGTGACTTCTGCCGTACTGCTGCCTAGACGTGAAGGTCGGCGGAAGCGGAGAGGACGACTGAGAGCCGCGGAGACACGGCGGGCTCTCGGCGGGCGACGGCTCGGACAGAGTGCGAGCGTCGTGGACCCGCTGCTTCTTGGGGTCTTCGCCGCTCCGGTGGCCCGGGGCTTCAATGGCCGGCGGCGGTGCGCCGCGACTCAGCTCCCACTCGGCCAGGTCGTCCACCAGCAGCTCCAAACAACCCAGCTTGGCCAGGGAGGCCGAGCGCTTGGTCAGCGAAGGCGGCGTCAGTCCAGAGCGGCGGATGCGAGCCTCTGCCTCTCGGGCGCGCTGCCGCTCATCGCCCGGCTTCCCGTTGCGTCCAGCCACGCTCACCTGTTGGAGGAAGGCTCCCAGCTCTCGCAGCGTCTGCCACGTCTCCTTCAGGATGGCTCCGCCCCATTCCGGACGTAGGAAACCGACGCTGCTCCTTGCGTGGCGTTCCCCGGCGGGGCTCCCTTGGCGCGAGGACGGCGAGGGGGCTTGGATTTCCTGCTTCATCTGGCGTTCCAGCTCACGCGTGACTCGACGCACAGAGCCTCGTGTCCAATCTCTGTAGAGACGGGTGCCGTTGTTCTCTTCCTCTTCTTTGTTCTGCCCTTCCTGTTTTACGCCTTGACCAAAAACATCTCCATCCTGCGCAGACTGGGCCACTTCCCGGCCCCCGTCCTCAAATTCGTCGGGCTTCTGTTCCGAGAGCTGCACGGGAATGGGACTCTGTTTTACGGAAAAACACAAAAACAAACAATAGGTCAACCAACAATAGAGTCTGAAAAGATGCTTGATGACACATGAAATAAATAATATTTAATCATGACGCTGTAGTAGTCTCACCTTTTTGTTGATGTCGTCGCCGGCGAGGAATTCGGGAGGTGGCGGTGAACATCGCCGCGCCATCCCTTTGAATTTCTCCCTTGCACTGAGGAAGTCGATGCTGTCCCCGTGGCCAAATACCGCATCGGGCACGTCGGCGGGCGACGTGTCTCGTCGCGCCGTGGCCACAGTGCCACAAGGCGGCGAGCTGAGCGGACGAGACGGGGCGACGAGTCCCGCCGGTTGTTTGACGTAGTACTCCAGCGGGGGGGCCGAGCGCTCCGAGCCTCGGGGTCGGCGATACGCTTTAGACAAGGACTCGTGGTGCTCGGACAGGTCGCTGTCCGAATGAGAACGCCAAAGCTTGTTGTGCCGCTGCTTACTGAACCACAACACACACAGAGAGAGAGAGAGGGAGTGAGTCGGGTCTGGATGCAGAATCTGCGCCTCGAGCGGGCGGCTCACCTGGCCAGCAGGATGCCCTGGTACTCCTCCAGCTGCCTCATGAAGGAGGGGTTGGGCTTGGTGACGGCTCGCCGATTCTTGACGTAATCGAAAGCCTTCCTCAGATCCCAGCCGTACTCCTTCATGGCGTAAGCGATAACTGTGGCCGCCGAGCGACTTATTCCCATCTTGCAGTGCACCAGGCACTTGGATCCACTTTTCCTGAAATCAGACCTTGTTTTATTGGTTTGACCGGTTTAGGAATTTCTTTCAAAATAGGACTTTTTTTTTTAAAGACTACTACATTTCCATGGCTAATAATGACTCACTTAGCTCTGGTGATGAACTTGTAGGTGTCGTTCCAGTAGGCCAACAAGTCGGTAGCTTCCTCGTCATACACGCGGATGTTGTGGTACTCAAAGATGCCCGGGAAGAAGTTGTCAATCTCGCGGGTTACATTCAGGATATAGTGGACTCTGTGTGACAGCTGTCTGTTAGCTCCTGTTCAAAAGTCATGGTGGCCTTCTCCTCACCCGCAGCTCTGCAACTCCTCCATATTGGACGCGTTCCACTCGGATCCCTGAAGAAAGGGAAAGAAAGCATTGTGAGCATCAGATTGTCAGTTCAATTTAGAAGAGGGTTTTTATTTCATTGAAGGTACTGACCAAGAAGACGTGATCAAAGATCTGCGTGGGACTGTCCATCTGGCCCAGAATGACGATCATTTCGTTGTCGATGAACTCCTTGAATTCGCGCAAGTTGCACGTCATGTGCATTTCCAGCTCAGTGCGAATCTGTGCCACACGGGGAAAAAAATTATTAATTGTACAAAGAGCTGTGTGTTAAAACGATATCATGAAATAATATTTGTCAACGATATCAAAAACTTTCCATAAAAATTGGGTCATTTCAAATGTATGCAATTACACCACTCGACCATCAGAAATAATGGGGGCGCTGTTGTGAGTTGAACACTAGTTCCAGACCAACGCTCAGGAGAAGAGGATGATGGGCAAATGTGATTTTAAGCATTTCTCTTAAAATGAGAGCAACAAAAACAGTAATGATTGGCTGACCTCCTTGCAGGTGACATTCTCCAGATCTCGCTGTGTCATGATCTCCCTCAAGCTGCTCTTAATCTCGCGTTCTGTCAGCTCGCGTTCTGTGGGCCTGCACAAACACAGAAGTTAGGCGACTCCGCAACGGCCACCGCCCTTCGCGCTCGTCACTCACGTGTCGGAGAAGAGGACTGGGGAGTCAGCACGGTGCGACTGCAGGTCTTGCATGGCATTCCACTCGTTGATGCGGGCCCGGTCCGACGAGACGCGGCTCTGGTAGTAGCTGACCCAGGTCAGGAACAAGCTTCCCGGAAAGTAGTTGTGACAACGCGCCACTTCGCAGGCTTTGTGCAGCGACTGTAGTGCCGACCTGCCAATGTGGAAGACCGAGTCCGCTTTTACCGAAATGTAGGGAGGTAGAAAACATGTGCAAAAACAGTAGCAAAACTTACCACATGGCCTGCACGGACACAGGCTTGAAGACGTGCACTCGGCCGTCGGTGGACACGCTGAAGCCACTGTGGAGGAGGAGACCAGATGCGGTGAGGCAGACAACATACAATGACGGACAACGGTGTTGTCGAGTCCGTACCCATCTCCGTCCAGGTGAATCAGCGTGTCGCTCCAGAGTGGAAGGACCAAACCCACTGAACACGAGCTGAGGGGAGCACGTCATTTGACGTCAGTAACTACGCAGCTCAAGCGTATTTTGACACTCACCTGTCCACAGGACTAAAGTCCACGCCAAGTAGGACGCTCTCCTCCGTGTCCTGCCTCCCATTGGTGGATACCACAACCATGTAGCGGGTCAAAAGAGCGTGGACGCTTTCCAGCCGAACCGCCTAGAAGGAAATTGTAAAGTTTTAGGCCTGAAACATAACCACTCAATTTTGTTTACCCTTGTGGACGTGTATGGACACCCACCAGTTTGATGTTGTCCTCTGGTCGGAGGACAGTGAACATGGTCTGAAGATGTTGCTGGATATCATCTAGGAAAGACACAGAATGGATACAAATGACACATTTGACCAAAAAAATAAATAAATAAATAAATAACAATGCTTCTTACCCGCATGTTTGCTGCGCAGTGAGAAGCGAGACGCTGATGACGAGGCGGAGGAGCCATTTCCTCCAGGCAGGAAGAGTGCCGCCCCTTTAACGGTCAGGAAACTTTCACTGATACTGGACAAAAAACATAAAAACACAATTTAGATGTTGTTTCTGTTGAAGAGGCAAAGTCTAACACACAAAACTTCGGACCCAAAAAGGCAAGAAATGGGTATATCATCAAAACTCCAATTTTCAGTCTAAAACTATTTTGCAACAATCTAACCCACTTCACTTAATTGTGGTAATAGAAAATAGAGTTGTGTTCACAAGACTTGCACTTTTTTTAACCCAAATACATGTTCTATTTATTAAAAAAATTAAGGTAAAAAACATATTTGGTTAAGAATCTGAAATATGAAAAACTATCATTTACAACTGTGTTTGTCCACACATTTGCTACAATTGAAGCAGATTTGTGAATAGAAAGTCTAACAGGATAAGCAAGATTCCATACTGAGAGCAGAGCAGCATGCATGACTGGGATACACATTTTTTTCTTTGCAAACACCCAACTATATTCCAAAGGCATTTGTCGGACATGCAAAAATGATTTCAGTTCCATTTGGTCATAATCTAACCTGCGAGGTTGAGAGCGTCGATCATCTTCACCACTGCCCGATTCCTAAACATAAGAAAGAAAACCTTGATCAGCAAAAGGATTTTTTAACTCGCACATGAACCTTGACGGCAACGGACGTCCAATACATTTGAATGGGGAGGATAATGTCACTTTTTTTGGGCACGAGTTTCTGTAAATAACTATGATGTTTTAATTGATTGACAACCTTTTTTTCTTTCAGTCCCCAGGACAACCCAAAACCAAGTGCGGCTGTAAACATTACGTCACAACATGGTTCTCGTCTGTGATTGGCTGTATGTGCACGCACGCACCTACTCCTGATTGGCTCAATGTGCGCGCGCGCACCTGCACTATAGCTACGCTTGCACGGGCTTCTGCCAAATCAAAGTGCGCCTGAGACACGCAAAACACGCTAAAAACGAGACGTTTTGACGACAAACATAAATCAAACAACTAAAAAGTTTGAGTAGAATTAAAAGTTCAATATTTTTTAGGCCCGTTTAAAGCGGTCCTAACGACCGGAAGTGTCCGCCCATACTCCTTACCGAAAAAAACATAACTGTGAACATTTATAAGATTTGGATCACATTTACATTACGAGTTAAAAGGGACACACTGCCCTGCCCGTGCACATAAATGCATATAGTAACGATCCCAGTACAAGTAGCGAGTCGAATGTGAAACAACAAGCGAGTATGCTTGATTGACGCATGCGCACGAGCACAAAGGCGAGACCATTTGTGAGCTAAAAAGCATGCAAAGAAAGCTTCGGGGAGATCCATGATGGAAAATGTCTTACCGATACGCAGGGGCTGGATGTGTTGCTGGGGGTCGGGGAACGCTGAACGGTCACCAGCGCCATTCACGAGCTGGACGCCAACCCTGATCACCGAGAGCATAATGGATAGAATCAGGTGCACCTCGCTCGGCGTCGTCTCTGCATGGCTGCCTGGTGGTTTGTCGAGGTGCTTTCTGGGCGTCTTCCTTCCGTTGGCTAAGCGGCTCCTCCCTCCGCAGTCAAATCGCCGTCGCTGGGCGCTTCCGCTATAACCACGCATGCGTACGGTTCCTGCTTCCCAAATACGCAAAAGAAACTACATTAAAAACACTCGCACTTTCGCCACATATTAATAAAGGTGTCAGTGGCATTTAATCTAGAAAACAACACCACATGCATTGAATGGCAGTAAAAATATGTGAACCGTTATTAATCATATCCATTCAAGCATATTACTCAGGACTTAGATTAACTCAATCTTGGACAATTTGACGGAACAAAAAGTGTGTCGAAAGTGTTGCAAGCATTCATTCCGAGTGGACTAAAATGGCGTTGCCGTCTAAACAGTAAGTGCTAAGAACAGTGCGAACTAATAAACAGTCATCGGTTCGTTTAGGATTTCCAAAAATTGTAAATCCAAGACCAGAATGGGTTGGCGATTTCATTCGTGTTTGTAGAAAAACATATTGCATGTATAATGTTACTGCTACATGTTGCTAATCGCTAATATGTTTAACAGAGACTGCAAATACCTGCTTTTCTTGTGTCAATTCACTGGTTCATGACTATTTTAGATAAAACACTTCCTTTTGCACTCAGATACGGGCTCATTTTGCCTCAGAAGAAATGCTTGACAAAGCCAACTGGTCTCAAGAAATTCTCAGTGTTTGGAGATGACTCTGATGATGAGGTGAAGCAATGAAACCAACTATCCTTACTTGGTTTGGTGTACAAAGCATGGCTTTATTTAAATGAATGCTTGTATTGATGTAGACGTCTGTCGGAGAGACCCTGCAAAAAGAAGCAGCCAAGAAGAAGACCATGAGGCAGGTGAGCACAAGAGCACCGTGTCTTTTAAATACTTCCATCTTGGCGATGACCACAGTGACCATTCTGTGCCTGCAGACACAGCTTGAGATGAAGAAAGCCTTAGAGGAGGACAGCACCGTGTACGACTATGATGCAGTCTACGACAACATCCAAAAGCAGAAACTGGACAACAGACAAAAAGTCTTGTCCAGAGCCGACAAGAAGGTAACGTCAAATGCAAAGTTACTGTTTGATTTGACTCCAGCATGCTTATTTTTTGCGCTCGCAGCCCAAGTATATCGATCAGCTAAAGAAGGCGGTGGAGAACCGCAAAAAGGAACAGGAGCGGAGGGATGAGCGCAAGATTCAGAAGGAGCGTGAAGCGGAGGGCGAACGTTTTGCCGACAAGGAGGCGTACGTCACGTCTGCCTATGAGCGCAAGTTGCAAGAGCAGAAGGAGGAAGCGGAGCGAGAAAGGAGGGAAATGGCCATTGAAGGTCTGCTAAATTATATTACTTTAAATACTTTGAGCAGTGTTGTAATGCTGTTTTTTTTGCTCCACTTCATCAGCCGCTTTGGACGTGAGGAAACAAAAAGACCTGAGCGGATTTTACCGGCATCTTCTTAACCAGACCATCGGAGAAGAAGCCATCCCAGACCGCTCGGCAAACAAGTATGTCACTGCTTGTCTTTGAAAACACTATATTTATGTCTAATATTGCTAAATTTGCCATGAAATGGTGAGCATGTCAAAAATGGAAAATGACTGCATTATGTCAATTCATGGCATTGGCATTGAAATAGTATTTTATGAGTATTTCAAAGCACTTTTAAACTCAAGCTTCTTTTCTTATGCACAGAAATCTAAACTCAGAAGACGTTAAGGACGTGGAAAAAAACGAAACTAGTAGAGACGTCACCTCAAGTCCCGGAAGCGATGGAGACGAAGCACAAGAGGAAAAGCGTGCGGGTGGTTCATCGCATTCCAAACGCCATTACAGACGGAGGTCACCCTCATCAGAAAGCGAGCGCAAAGAGCGCAGAAGGGATGGGTCACACAGGGACAGAGAAGACCGGGACCGCAGTCACAGAAGCAGGCGGAAAGACAGCGAGAGTGAAAAAGAGAGCAAGAGTCATAGGGAGGAAAAACGAGAGGAAAGGGAGACTAAGAGTCGGAGGGAAGAAAAACAAGAGGAGAGCAGAAAGGAGGAGCAAAATGTGGTGGTCAAGGTCGAAGATGAGGAGGAACAGGTTGATGAGAAGGGCCAAAAGGAAGAGGTGAACAAATTTGCCAAACGCTCAACGGAGCAGACCCTAGGTTCGGCCCGAGAACGCTACATGGCCCGTCAATTGGCTCGATCGGCCAAGACTTATGTTGAACGTGAAGAAGACTGAACCCAATCTTTTTTCCTTTCCCTTTACTCAAATGTTATGACTTGTGGAAATAAAATTATTGCATGCAAACCTTTGTGATTTAATTGTGATGGTGATAGATGCACAACCACAAACTCTTTATCTAAATAGGGTAATAAGAGACATGACAAAAAGTGGGTTTTTTTTTTCCTTTATTCAGAAACTATCTGAAAAACAGTAAAAATGCTGTGTGTAGATCGTGGCCAAAAATTGGACAGCTTCAACAGTAGCTCACCCTTGAAACCTAGATCAGAGAGGGGGAAAAAAAAGTCACAATTATTTACAGTCTGACAATTTTGTGCATGTTAAAAAAAATTGTGTTCAGAACACCAAGTGTCAGCACCAAACATCTGATGGTAATTCCAGCTGTGTACTTTGGATTTCATCACAACACAAATCACATAGTAGCTCACCTTTTATAAAGGATCGAATGGCAAAAACTTGAAAACTTTACTCTGCCCGTTTTCACTGGTCAACCTGAAATAAAAAGAAATGCCATCCAAATTAATTCAAGCTGAAAATCAATTCAATCCCGTTTATTTTCTTTAAACGAGTTCAGAAGACAGATTATCACCACTAGACATTCTGACGGTAATTCCAGCATGTCAGTTTGGATTTCATCATTACAATTTCATTTTAAAAACGTGTTTGTTTGAATTGTAAGCACCTTGCGATTTCCTTCAGTGGTAAACTTCAAGTGAAAATCACATCCAAGTCTTCAGGCATCTGGAAAAAAAAATGCCATACAAATTAATTAAAGATGAAAATCAATTAAATCTCGTTTATTTTCTTTAAACGAGTTCAGAAGACAGATTATCACCACTAGACATTCTGACGGTAATTCCAGCATGTCAGTTTGGATTTCATCATTACAATTTATTATTAAAAATGTGTGGGTATTTTAATAAGTACCTTGCGATTACGGTGAGAATCCTTTAAGACTCCAACACGGATTGGGGTTCATTTCTCCAGCTGACGACATCTGTTGATGGGTAAGCATTAGTTGTTGTTGTTTTTTTTTTAGAAATCGTGATGATACATAGTGTATTAGAATATTTTCAATGGCAACTCAGAATCGTGATTTTTTAAGAAAATCGTCAGTTGTCGCATCAGACGGCACTTCCTATTCACAATTTTCATCATAGCTTAACAGATAAATGTGTGTAACAGGAGAAAAACCTTACCATTGTGTCACATGTGCCCTTGCCGTCTCAACGTGGTCATGAAAATGTTCAAATTCAATCAGCAAAGATGAATAATTAACATGAGCATCATTTCGTGATGAATTCCGAGCATTTAGCTTGGAATTTGAGTTTATAATTTAAATTTGAAACAACGGAAGAACGCGAGGAGTGCATCTTCACTCAGCCACAATCGAAGAGAGAAGAGAGCGACAGATTTGCGGCGGAGAACTTTATAGAGCGAGAGTCGCGTGGATGTGACGTCATAACCACGCTAGAAAAAGAAAATAGTAAAAAATACATATATATTCAAGTATTTTACAACAAATACACGTTGGCATTTTGAGGTACTGTATTTTCTGAAGTTTGAATTTTGCGTTTACAGTCGACGAAGTCTCGTGGGTACTAGTTTGAGCCACACGACGGTGCTGTTGTTTTGCCGACTGAAAGAAGTCCATTGATTTGATTGAGAGTCTGCTGACTTGATTTGGGGCCACAAGCATCAGCTGCTCAACTTTTGTTTTCTCCTCACACATCATCCGGAACTTTTTTCCTTTGCAGTGACCGGCAGAAGGTAAACGTTTTCTTTATCTACGCGTCTGCTCGTTTCCTAATCTTTTCATTCAATGTCTTTTGCGTTGCGATGGGAAATCCTCGACTTTATCCCGACCTAACAGCGATGTGACGACCATTACTTAGTTGGACCGACGCCTTAATTGTTTATCATGGACACACTATTTAAACGCAAGTTGTTTTTTTATGTTTAATCTCGTTTTAAACTCCACTGACCTGCAGGGCCATCATGTTGCCTCCTATCAAGAGCGACAGAATCATAACGCACCTGCCTAAGGTGACACACGCACGCGCACAATCACAAGCACGTGCAAATTCTCAAAAGATTCATGTCGTGGCGTGATGACGTCACGTTAGTATTTCAGTGAGAAGTCAGCCCTGCAGACCAAAGAAGTTTTCCATCCTCAGGTGAAAGCAGCATGCCAAAACTACAAGCAGGATGGCATAAGGTCAGTCCACTTCAGCTCCCTTTTCCTCCCTCTTGCTTCCATCTTTTTTGGAATAATGATTTTGTCTCAAAATTTGAATTGTAATCTTTGGCAGCATTTTTTTGTCAGCCAAGAAGAGTAAACACTGAATATAATTCCCTTTTTTCTCAATTCTTCCTAGCTTCAACGTTGCCAAAGTCATAGTGGTGGGTGATGTGTCGGTGGGGAAAACATGCCTGGTCAGCAGGTAAATGTCTCTGAAAATCCATTTTCTGAACCACTTCAAGGGGTGCTGGAGCCTATCATGCAGTTATTTTTTGGGGGGGGGGGGGCAGAGTACCTGGAAAAAAAACACCAACCAACCAACTAAAAATTGATGGGGATGGAAATCCACTTCAAATGGATTGGACGTCAACTAGTGATGAACTGATTTGATAAGCCAAAAGTAGATGTCGAAAAGCTGTTTTTTTAGTCAACATTATAATAGTCCTGTATCATTCCCAATACTGCTAAATAATGTGGTCAGGTTCTGCAGGGGCGCCTTCGAGAAGAACTACAAGGCCACTATCGGCGTGGACTTTGACACGGAACGCTTCCAGGTGCTCGGGGTCCCCTTCAGTGTGCAGTTGTGAGTTTGCAAAAGCGAGTCGCCGACGTAAAAGAGAACACCGCTGAGTTGGTTTTGCAGGTGGGACACAGCGGGCCAGGAGCGCTTCAAGTGCATTGCATCCACATATTATCGAGGAGCTCAAGGTGTGTGTGGGAGGGGATTTCCCGTTGTAATTGATGCAACATGGTCCGTTTTGTGTCCCACAGCCATCATCGTGGTCTTTGATTTGAGCAGAGGAAGCTCCTTAGCCCACGCCAGGTATCAAGAATTAGCATTAAAACAAATTAGCATGTCTTACAATCATATTGCAGCCTTATGGTCAACATGGGCTATTGTATATAAAAAAAAAAAGCAATTAGGGAGGCAAATTGCATAAACATGCATGAAATAAATCCACCAAAATATTCCCTCAAACTGATTTGAATTGTATTTCAATGCATAACATTCATTAGAAGTAAAAGCCAAACATTTACATGAGTTAGACATAATGAAATACTTGTTTAAAAATAACCTAAATCCAAAATTTTGGGGGTATGTAGGCAGTGGCTGGAGGACGCCATGAAGGAGAACGATCCATCCAGTGTTCTTCTCTTCCTTGTGGGCACCAAGAAGGACATCAGCGTGGGTGAAGATATTAAAAAAAAAGTATATATATATATTTTATGAATCATTGATTGACATTTTCCATTCTCAGACTCCCGAGCAATTGGCTTACGTCGAACACGAAGCCATCACAATGTCGGATGAAATCAGGGCCGAGTTCTGGGCTGTGTCAGCCAAATCAGGTACCACCAAGTTTCCGCATGTAAGGCGTGCAGATAATGTGATTGCGTGTCTGCCGTAGGAGACGGCGTGAGAGATTTTTTCCTGCGTGTAGCGGCTCTGACATTTGAAGCCAATGTACTATCAGAGCTGAAGAAAAGCGGGCCAAGAAACGCAGCAGACGTCATCAGTGAGCGGAGCCACATTTTCAACTTTTTTTCCCTCAATGGTGAAACACATTTTTGTCTTTTCAGAGATCACCAGCAACCCAGAGGATGATCGCAAGATGGTCAAGAGGAAGTCCAATTGTTGTTGATGACACCACCACCACGTACAAGGGCCCATCCCTTTGAGAGCGTAAACTTAATTTGTGTAAATAAAAAGCCTTTCCCGCATTCCTGTGTCTTGTTGAGTTGGGGCGCGTGCGTGTCATGTGCCTCAGCGTGACTAATCCTACCGTCCCGTGACCGGCACCAGTGTGCTCTTTGATAGTGACATCTTGCAGACAAAAAGGGACGGGAATTGTTTTTTGGGCTTAGCGCACACTTGTGTGACTCTGCCACAGGCAAATCTGCACCAAAGCAGCAACGGGATGCAAAACTTACAACAAAAAAGACTGGTTTTTATTATTTCTTACAAAGATTCTGTCTTTGTTTGCGAAAGCTGTCTATTTTCAGTCCAAGTATTCCGCTTCCCCCCGTGCGACCGGTCTGGCCCACCTGAGACCAAGCTAAGAGCGACGTGAACCGTAAACCGCGTTACGGCTCGTCAGCTTCCAATAACACTGAGCGGTACGTCACCGCGGAAACAGATGGGGTGGGGGGAAGGGGGGTGCCCTACTATCGGTCCATCTCATCCAGCAGGGGCGTGGCATCCCCAGCTATCGACATGGGCGTGCTTTCGATCATGGGGCTGGGCGAAGGTCGTGGGGTCATCCTCTGAGACTTCTTCCGTCCCTCCGCCTCTTTTTCTTTCAGCCATTGTTCGGCCATCTTGCCCCAGTCCACCGCCGCCGTGGAGCCTCCGACGCTGCTGCTTGGCCTGACGAGTGGAATGACGTTTGGAAGTTAGAAAAAAAAAAAAAACATAAAAAATGGACACGGCAGCACCAATTTTTGAGACTCACTTTGGCTGCTGATGTTGTGGCGTCCTGCCTCTTGATGATGACACTGACGGTGACGGCGTGCCGGTCGCGTGGTGGTTGTGGTGGGACACGTGAGGGTGGTTCGATTGGGGGGTGGAGCCCGGGTACTGTGGTGTACCCAGAGTCGGCTGGCTGGGCGTGGCGTATGAGTAGCTGGGCGTCATAAGAGGCGTGGCCATGGGCTGCTGGGGTGTGGCAAAGACCTGCACAGGTGGAGTGAAGACAATAAAGTCACAAGTTGCAGTGCAAGCACAACATGAGTCATATGGAGAAGCACGGACGTGATAGGCCGAGGAGCTGCCGCCTCCACCGGTGCTTCCCCCGTATCCATATTGGCTGGATCCCCACTGCGCCGGGGTGGTGTTGGGGTTTTGGTTCTGGCCTTGGCCGGTGACGGCGGCGATGGCGTTGAACATTTGCGAGGTCATGTTGCGCGGGAGCGAGTTGACGGCTCGCGTCAAATCTGCAAATAGAAGGCGGTCACGACCAGACGGGGAAGAAGGGCAGACAGTCAGGAGACTCACCGGCGATGTTGATGTTTGCCGGTGTGGCATTGAGCGAAGCCGGCGTGCGCGTACGACTGCTGCTGCTGTTGGTGGGCGTGATGCCTAGGCCAAAGTATACAGGTGGTAAGTGCACGGCGAATGAGCCCCATCTCTGCGGGAGTCGTGTCATTTTCATTACCTGGGACTGGCTCCTGGTAGTGGTCCTTGAACCAGCGGAACAGGCCATTGACCGAGGGGAAGATCTGGGAGCGGTATCTAAAGCCATCCGGGGTGATGGTCACGTACTCTACCCTGTGAAGAGCCATAGAGCCTGGCATCAGAGCCAATGGTGAGTTGTCAGGGGAGGGCGGTCACTAACCGTGGTTTTCCTCGAGGTTGGTATCCCAGCAAGAACTTTCCAGGCAGAGCTTTACACGCCGACACAAAGTAAGGAATGAAGGTGGGTTTTTCCCTCTTGGTCCTGACCAGCAGCTCCTCCATTTTCTACCAAGGCAAAAGCAATTGGTTAGCATCCCCGTTCCCCAATGGGAGTCATGACAAACTCACATCCTTGGTTCCTCCGTGGCACTCTTGAAAGTATTTGTGGCTCAGCAGGTCGCGGGCAAATGACGCCATTGGTTGGATGAAGCGTGCAGTGATTTCATCCAGGTCTTCAAACTCCTGCAATAATGGAAGCCTTTCATCAAGACTGGAAAAGTTTTTCAAGATGGTCGCCACACTTAGTGTCATGGCTTAACCTCATTGTTGATCCAGAGTGCATGTCCCAAGCTGAAAGCATTCTCTTTGCCTTCCTCCCTCACATCCACGTGTTGGTAGATGCCATCCGCCACCTGGCAAAGGCACAAATGTTAAGAGAGGTGCTGCAAGGAGACCCCACCCAGGTCATCATCTTCTTACCTTCCAGGTGACGGTGAGATGGTTCTCTCCCTTGCTGCTGGGTCGAATGATCAGGTCTCCCTGATCCAGTGTTTCCATCATTTTCTCAGCCTGGTTGAAGCTAATGTTGTGGAAGTTGGGGTGGGCAATGACACGCTTAATGTACGCTGCAGAGATGGAAAAAGGAAAGCGCGAGGTTAGCCGAGCCGGAGGTGGCGTGTGGGGGGAGTCGAGTACTCGGTTGCCGACTGACGTGTGCGTTGTTGTTTCTTCTTCAGCTCCTCGTCCAGCTTTAGATCTTCCGATTCGGCATCAAAATCGTAGTATGTGTCCTTGGGCAGCTTCCACTCGTTGTTTTTGTCCGACAGGTCAGAGGTGCGGCAAGTGAGGTCCACGCTGAACTTCTCGATGTCAATCTTCATGATGCGACAGTGGACCGTCATACCCACCTGCAACACCAGACCCCTTTTGTGAGCAGCAAGCCTAAAAGCAGCGCCAACGAACACTCAACCTCACCTTCACCCTCTCCTCTGGGTGCTTCACCACTTTGTCGCTCAGAAACTTAGTGGGGATGAAACCCTGTACGCCGTTGTCCAATCTACTGCGCACCCCGATGGCTTGCCCGGGACACGAGCCGCTGTCAAAGTGGTTCCACACCTGCGGATGGCAAAAAATGAGCCATGTTGGTCCCTGGACTGCTTGTTTTTCCTCCACGTCAGGGGAAGGGGGGGTTGCAAAGCTATTACCCCACCTCGCTAAGTTCTGGGAAATTGTCTTGCTGACAGAAGGGACATTGCCATAAACCTGTGCTGTCATTGCGAATAGCCTGGTCGTAGCTCTCTCCTTGGGGGCGCCGATGAGCAATGCCGGTCACCACACTAGTGATCAGCTTACCTGGAAATTACAAAATAGGGCATTGGTTTGTTCACCAGACCTACATCCCATCGCTTTGAAGACTCCTTACCGATGTAGAAGGTCTCTGGAGTCTCCTTGGTGAGCAGGTTGAAGACCTCCTCTGTGTTGGGGACTCTGTATGGGACTCGCAGGTCTTTGTACCTGCAACTCAGCTCGGCTCTGATGTCATACAAAGTGATGCCTTTGTTTCCATAACCCTACAGACGACAAACAGTTATGTTGAAACGGGATTGGATGCCCACGGGCAGGTCAGAGATCTGGCACCAACCTGTCTCTCCAGCTCCTCGGCAAAGGCGTCCAAGTCCAAATCTTTTAACCGCTCAGGGTTCTCCAAGATCTCTTCGAGGGCACCTGACGGGTTGGCGTCGTCGGCAGACTCGTCATACTCCAACGCGTCCACGGCCATCTTGCGGGCCCACTCGTAGGTCTCCGGGTGGACACGTGAGCCGTCTAGAACCTCGATGTAAGAGTCGGTACTACAAAAAAAGAAATAAAAGGTCAAAATGAGTGAGGTGGAACACGGAGGGTGGGCGATGTGGCGAGCCCGTCGGACCTGTCCCCGAGCGACGCAGTGTCAATCTTAATGAAACCGGCGCAGTTGATGAACACCTTCGGGCCCATGTGACACATAGTGACCAACTGGGTTCTGTTCTCCAGACGTGTGTTGTTTTGCTTGAGGATCTGCATGACAGACTCATTGCGGTCAGGCCCCGAGAAATAGAAAAGAGCCCACGTCGTCAACCCACCTTGAGAAGGTGCGAGCCCTTCCTGGGACCCAAACCACACACAAACTGGACCAAACTCTGAGTGTGAGGGTGAGCGATGGCCCTGTTCACGTCCACGCCCACCTCATTGACCCGATTGATGAACTCGCAGTATAGAGCCGAGAGGAGTTCCTCCTTCACCACGTGCTCCTGTAAGCCACGAATAAAAAACTTGTTTGGCCCCAGTAGAGAGAGATGTTTTCAAATACCACGCGGCAACTAACCTGTAGGGGGTGCAGCTTGAGGCAGAGGATGTCTTCGTCGGAGCTGCAGACCTGAGCGTACTCCACCAGGGGATCTTGGATCTTCCTGGCGACTGACACAGCCTGGCGCAGCAAGGGTGGGTAATCCCGAAAATCCGTCTACAGGTAACAAGGGCGGGGTGTTAAGATGGCTTTCGGATATGGCGGGCGGGGTTGGGCTCGAGTACCTCCGACTTTTTGCTGTTCATGTAGAGCGTAGCTAGCTCATTGTCGACTAGCTCCACGCCGACGGCAGGTAGCGACGACTCTTGCTCCAGCTCCCCAATGGTCCTCTTGATGTCCTCCATGATCATTTGAGCATCTCTGCAAGGAGGGGCAGGTTCGACACGACGCCTTGGGACTAGTTCATTGCCACAAAAGTTCTTACCGATTCTCCCCGGCAACTGCTACCACGTGAGGCTTCTTGCCAGACAAAAACTTCTTGAGGCTCTCGAGGTCGTTAGCCTGAGGAGGGCAAAGTTAATGCGCGTGGCTCAAACGGAGTTGCCGACCTTCCGACTCACCTTCCTCTCTCGTTCTTCCTCTCTGAAGGCGTTCCTCCTCTTCATGAAGTATGGCAAGCGCAGAAAGTCCGCCACCTCGCCTTCACCGTTGATCAGAGCGCAGAAAACCGGCGTGTCTCTACGGGAATTGACAAAAACCCACCTCTGTCTTTTAGTGGGAGGTCTCAGGAGATGGATCTCAGTGGGCACTTTACCTGCTGGGCGCGTAGGCCACTCCAAGCACTCTGATGCCTTTGCCCTGACTCTCGTCCATCAGGTCATCGTCTTCCTCAACCTGCTGGTCGGGCCTGTAAGGCGATACTTTCAACCAGTTGTACAGTCGCCGGCAGCATGACTGCACCCAGAACAATGAAAAAAGCCGTGAGATGGTGACATTTTTTCCGTGTCTTAAACCGGGCGATGATCACGCACCCGCACGATGCTCTCTTTGGCTTCGGCTATGAGCTTGCTCTTGAGCTCTTTGGCCATCTGAGGGTACAGGAACTGGTTGAGGGCTCTCTCGATGGCCGATGTGCGCTGCCTGTTCCACTCTTGCACCTGGTGGCTGAACTCGTCTCGGTAGTAGAACTGCTTTATCTCGTCAAAGTAGGTCTGGTCACCGGCGTACCTGATGGGTGAGACGGGCACCCGGTCGGATCAGAGAATCCGGTCCCGTTCCATTTCTGACCTTCTCCTTACCCTTTGACTCCGAGGAGATCAATGCAGATGTCGACAGACAGCAGCCCTTCGTCCTCGGCCAAACACATCTTGAGGAACTGATCCCCGTTAAGCTCCTTCACCGCCTTGTTTTTTAGGTACTTGAAGGAGTATGCAAAGTGAGCCTCGTCCACCTCCTGTCAAACAATTGCATACGAGGTAACCAGAGTAAACAATTAAGGTCGGAATTAAAACAAGCTAACACATATACATATAATGATTGATATTTTCACATAAATATAATGATTAATATTTTCACATAAATATAATGATTAATATTTTCACATATAAATATAATGATTAATATTTCCACATATAAATATGATTAATATTTCCACATATAAATATGATTAATATTTCCACATATAAATATGATTAATATTTTCACATATAAATATGATTAATATTTCCACATATAAATATGATTAATATTTCCACATATAAATATGATTAATATATCCACATAAATATGATTAATATTTCCACATAAATATGATTAATATTTCCACATATGAATATGATTAATATTTCCACATATAAATATGATTAATATTTCCACATATAAATATGATTAATATTTTCACATATAAATATGATTAATATTTTCACATATAAATATGATTAATATTTTCACATATAAATATGATTAATATTCTCACATATAAATATGATTAATATTTTCACATATAAATATGATTAATATTTTCACATATAAATATGATTAATATTTTCACATATAAATATGATTAATATTCTCACATATAAATATGATTAATATTCTCACATATAAATATGATTAATATTTTCACATATAAATATGATTAATATTCTCACATATAAATATGATTAATATTTTCACATATACATATAATGATGAATATTTCAAGCACATTTATAATAGTACCCAAAATAACCAACATTCTCCCTGCTATTATACATTTGCATGAAATCCTATAATCCTTTTTCTTTTTATTTATAACAAATACAAATACCTTTTTGCCCTTCTTTGTGGGCTTGATGTTGATTTTCGCCCTCTCCTGGAAGGTCTGACGTAGCACGTGCCTGACCAGAGGCTCGCGGGCTATCTGCATGGCCACCATGTAACGCGTGCCCTCCAGGACGGCCTCTGGGCTGGGGAACTGGCTGCAAACGTAATCCTTGGCCAACTCCACGGGCTCGGCGGGGAACTGCTCCGTCTCGTGGCGCTGGTAACTGTCTCGCAGGTTCTCGCCGAACTGCTCGGGCGTCAAGCCGAACTTCTTGGCCAGGCCGTCTGGAATGAGGTCGGGAGACCGTGAAGCCCAGAGCAAAACTGTAGTGCAAAGTATACATACCGAGTCCCACGCTCTGACAGATGCTGTACATGTCCCTGCGAGACGCCAGCTTCAGGTCTGGAGCCTTCTGTTCCTCTTCTTCTTCTACCTCCACCTCCTCCTCTTCCCCTAGAATTATATGCGAGAATTTTCCAAATTCAATGATTTGGGGTCAATTTTAAGGGTATGGCTTATAATATGTGAGTTCTTCAAACTGTTCACCCACCGTCTTCAGTCACTTCCTTGATTTTGCGGAGCCTCTTCTTGGTGGCCTTGGCGGAGTTCTGCATCTTAGGAATGTCTCGCCCATAGTAGAGCAAGAAGTGGTTGTACACATCGCCCAGTTCTTCCAGAGTGTGGACATCCTTAAGCCTAAGCAAAGCGTCACCAGTGGGATTAATCACAAAGCAGAAGACAGACAGACCGACGGAGAGACCGACCTCTCCATATCCGCTGTGTCCAATGGCCGGATCCCATCTGCCAAAGGTTTGTCAGGGTCTGCGGAGATCTGTTCGAACTGGTAGGACTGCATCTTTTGAAAAAGTCGAGTCAGGTTCTGCTTCCGCGTCTTCAACTGAGTCCACTAGAGTATGGACAAAAAAGTGTTAGTAAAGAAAAGACCCATACTTCCAAAGGTACACTTTTTACTTTGAAAAATGTCAAGGTACACCACCTTATGAAAATCTAATTTAAAATTAACAATATTAAGTCAGTCTCCTCAAACTTGTATCAACAGGAATCAAATAATGATGTCTGAAGACCCCAAAAAACCTCCAGTTTGAGTAAAATTAAGCAATATAACGATTTTAATCTCAAAATTTGATGACAGGTCATTTCAATATTGTAGAAATCTGCTAATATTACATGAGTAGTTGGAAAACACTGTCCTACTTAACAATGGAGCCAAATGCGAGTACCTTTTCATCCCACTGCCACACCTTCCACAGATCATTGATGTTCAGTTCCGGTTCCACGTATTCTTTTCTGTAGAACGCAATGAAGGGAACCTAGAGGAGAGGAAAAAAAAATTAAATTCAAAACTTTTAGATTTTAATCAATGCGAATGCAAAATGAGAGCAGCATCCAAACCACAGTCAGGTTAAAGTGTGTTTCAATGAACAAACCTCAAACTGTTGGTTCCTCATGAAGTTGAGCGCCTCTTTAATCTTGGCAATGGTGCTGGGGCCTCTCCGGCTGAAGTTTGTTGTTGTGCCGCGCTCCAAGTAGTCAGTGCTCTCCTGCTCGCGGGACAGGTGGATAAATATACGGCGCCTGGCTCATGGCGGCTGGTGACCTCCTTTTTAGAGAGACCGTTTGGCTGCTCACTTTACCTGAATGGAGATTGTGAGCGTTGAAAAACCATGTCTGAAGATCCAATCCGCTTCTTCCTCCAGCTCTTCATCCTCTGCGGCTTTGACGGGGATCGATCGCAACTAAAGTAAGGAGGAGATTGTCTGAGTGAGACATTCAATAGTACTTGTTGATCGTTTTTGGGCTATTGAAGTGCCCACCTGGAACCTCTCAGGCATGTCTGTCGTGCGAATCTCATTATCCTGGTCGGTCATGTGACTGCTCTCCAATTCACTGGGCTCATAGATCTCAAAGATGCTCTTGCGGCCCTGCCGTCTCTTGATCTGCTTCTTGGGCCTGTCCCAGCTTTCTTCATCTTGGTCCTCCTCTTCCTCCTCCTCACCCTGGTCGTAGGCATCGGCGTCGAATTCGGCAAAGTCAAAGTCGCCGCCGAAGATCTCCTGGGCCTCTTGCAGGGCCCTGTGGGAATGAAATGAGCACAGATTTGATCAACGGGAAGCTTTCCATTCAATTCTAAAGCTGTGTAAAGTAGTGATGGATGAGATGAGGCATCACGGATGGTTTCATTGACTCACGCATCTGTGTAGCCCGAGAATTTCTTGCCCCTTTTCTTTGTAATGGGTTGTCCATCATCATCCACGATAAAGTCATCAATATCTGTAAAGTTGAGGGAAAATAATCATTACACTTGCTAATAATTGACTCGTGCCGAGATTTGACTCCTCCTCCTATACCCGATTCTTCGTCCTCTCCTTCCTCTTCATCGTCAGCCTGCTGGAGAGGCTCGTGGACGGCCTCGCCATCTTCCAATTCGCCCTCCGCGTCGCCGTGGAAGATTTCATCGGCGATCAGGTCCTTCTCGTCATCGTCGTCGTCATCCAGCATTTTCACACGGTCATATTTCTTCTTCTGTGAGTCAGAATCGGTAGCATTTAGAGGCGTTTTTTGGGGATGAAGATAACAAGCATGCTTACCCTCCTCTTGACTTTGACTCCCAGGTTTTCCTCAATGAGGTCAAGGTCATCTTCATCGAGATCATTGTAACCTGGGAAAAGTGTCAGAAAAGACATGGATGTCAAAAGTACGGTCTGTGGGATGGAAGCGGCCCATGTATTTATGACCATTTATTTATTATTTGTCGTTTTGTGTGTTTTTGCTATTTGTGCACTATGAGGCAAAAGCTTTAGATCTCATTATACTGGTATAATGACAATAATAGCACTCAACCCAATTGCTATTATTTTTTTTTTTTTTTTTACATGCTGTAAAACTAGAATTTCTCATCTTTCAGTGCCATTGAGCAGACATGCATTTTGTTCCCCCTCTGCCAAATTTAAACTTACTTCGCTTCTTCCGCCGATGCCTGACTTCCTCCTCGTCATCGCTATCAACGACACTCGCACTCTTTCGACCTTCGTCCTCCTCTTCCTCTACCTCACCGTCGTCAATGAGCCCGCGCAAGTTGCCACGCTCATCCTGGTCTTCTGTATTTTCCTCTTCCTCCTCATCTGTGAGCAAATACTGTATGAGCGCAACGCGAGGACACCCGTCGGTCGCCGCATCTCACCATCATCCTCCATGAAACGCTGTGTCTTCTTGGGCTTCAGGTCTTTTTCTTCAAACTCCTCCTCAGACTCCTCGGCCTCGCTTTCAATAAAGTCCGACATGACTGGCGCTGCTGTCCACGCATTGGCAATTCCAGAGGGTAAACAAAGAACATCATGAAGCATTTCATCACACTCAAATTGGAAATAGTATTTTACTAGAAAATACACGAAAATAAACAAGATAAATAAATAGTGTTCTTGAAGAGCGTCACAGTGTATCCTAAAAAATCTAAGGTTTACCAATTTAGGCCAGATAACAACTCAAGATTTGAGGCAAAAATCGGAATCTTGTCGTGTAAAATCAATGAAGCCATCTTGTTTTTAATATGAAGTATTTTATGGTATATGGTAGTGAAAAAGAAGAGGAGCAATGTCGCAATGCGGACAGCATCATCAACACGACATCTGAACACTAACTAGTTCATTGCTCAGAAGGAACATAATCGTGAGTTATAATCACAATAATAGTAGTTTGACACGACTTCGTGGAAAAACTTCATTTGATCTAACCTGCCTTAAAAACAAAAACAAGCAATGTTGTTTCCCAATGCACTCGCCTGTTAGCCCGCTAGCATTGATGATCTAGCATGCATCTTTTAGATCGATCTGAGCAATGATGTTTACGGGTTGTCTAAAATTCATTCTTCTATGTAAAAAAACTGTAAAACGCACAAGGAAATATGTTTTAGCAGAAAAGGGGAGGCTCCGATGGGGAATAATTCCCGCTTGAGAGCAGGCTTAATTGCAATGCTAACTGTAGCATTAGCATCAACACCTACTGGAACACACGATCGGTGGCGCCACGACACCGGAGATCCAAGAACCAGTACTTACGCGTCCTGCAGTCTCGCTGCGGAGAGAAGTCTTGAAGAAAAAAAGAAAATTATGTTCGCAGTGTTTTGTGTGCGATTTTTACAGAAATGGCGGACGGCGTGATGGCTTCCGGGATGCCGGGCACGACTTCCGACGTTTTCAATGGCACTATGTTGCCCCCTGCTGGTACATCCTCACTTTACGGTGAAAAATTGCATTATGTAAGGGTTGATCTCACGTTTTAGGCTATTTACTATTCTTATGTAAGCGTATGTTTATGTATGTTGCATAACACATATGTAGGTAATACAAAACAAATGGTACCTTTACGACGATTGGGTTTTCACTTGCATATACTATAGATACAGATCGTGATGAATAGTATCAATAAGACGTTGTTGTCGTTGTTTTTCCACCTCGCCACCAGGGGCGCTGTGGTCAACGGGCTGTGTGTCGTCCTCGATGACGCCATCACAGCGATGGAAGCCTGGGACGGAAAAAGAAAAAGAACGATGGATTCGTTAAATTGTGCTCTTATATCTCGCCTTCTGACTTTTATTTTTGTCTTTTCGTCGTTCTTTTTCCGTTGCTCGCTTGGCACAGAGTTGACGTTCGTCACGTGCGGCTCGGTATTGAAACTTTTAAACATTAAACACAATGTGAGACTCCACTCGCATGACGTCCGTTACGGCTCAGGTCAGAACCCCCACATGCAAATAATTCCCAGTTTTATCAATAACAAATAAATTACTTTTGATGACAATTCTTTTTGGCACGTTGAAACAAGTCGTGTGTTGCACCTGCTTCGGTTTTAACTGTCCAATGTCTTTGATGACGCTTTCAATTTACAATTCGGAGCGAATTTGTATGACGTGTCCGTCAAATGTTCAATGTATATAGTATACACTTACTCAACATTTTTGTTTTTTTTTCACAATAAAACATTGAAAATTAAGTGACAAACTTCTATTTCAACATAACCTGAAACAGTTAATAAAAACTGGTTGTTTGCTAACAGCAACATTTACCAGACCTAAACCATATGTTGCATGTAAACAATGTTCCATCCTAATTCAATATTCAAGTAATGTTATCATTTTTAACTCGCCAAAATAACATCCCGATTAGTTAAGAAAAACTCCTTCACTACTAACCATCAAGGATGAAGTGTGTAGGATTTTCAAAGTAAACAAGTTATCATTTAGCTTTAGTCCACATCCTATTACTAAGTATGTAATGGCCTGTGACCTTTTCCCATTTACGACATACTCTTTTGAAACAGGTAGTGGCCAACAGTCGGTGACGGGTGTTACCAGCGCGGAAGACAGCAACAGCTACTGGCGCATCCGCGGCACGGACGATGCCGCCTGTCATCGGGGAAGCGCCATCAAGTGTGGACAAAACATCCGACTGACACACGTCAACACGGGACGCAACCTACATAGCCATTACTACAGCTCGCCACTGACCACCAATCAGGTGGGGATCAACGTCTATTGCAATACGAGGAGATCTAAATACACAAAGTACTGAAGTACTCCCTAAAAGGGTCATAGATATACCACTATTCATTTTCTGAATGTCGTGGAGGGGGGGGGGGTGGCTGGAGACAAATAAAATGAATGCATTTTAGAAACAATGCACTTTTTACATGGATCTGATGTTTCCATATAGGAAGTGAGTGCATTTGGCGAGGAAGGCGAGGGTGACCACCTCGATGAGTGGACGGTGGAGTGTGGGGAGGCGGTGTGGAAGCGGGCCGCAGCCGTCCGCTTTCGCCACAAAGCTACCGAGGCCTCGCTGGCGGCCACGGGGAAGCAGTACGGCCGGCCAATCAGCGGTCAGCATGAGATCCACGCGGCTGTCGGTGCCGGCCAACAGGGTTTGTGGAGAGCGGCTGAGGGTATGTTTGTCAAGCCAGACGACGGCCCTCAAGCTGCCCAGCGGGATGCCGGATACCCACACACAGAATTCTGAGAACTTTGCCATTTTTCTGAACTCGCTGCCTAAATGTTCTGACTTTCTGTCCGTGAACAAATCGCCCTTTGCGCAAAACTTTTGGATACAATAAAAAAAAAAGAAATGAACTTGGTTTGACTGCAGTGTTGAGCGAGCGCGTGGCAGTATTTATTGTCCTTTTTGTGTGTTTAGGTGTTTCACATCTTGAAATAAAAAAAGTGAAATCTATCTAATTTTCCAGTTGCTTTCATTTCTCTTGATTTTTGGAATACATACATCTAATTTCTTTAGTCCTTATCATCACAATTGAATAAGTCACCGATGGAAAGTTGGCCTTTTCTTACCGAAACAAGGCTTTATTGCATAATCAAGATTTACATAGTAGAAGATGAAGCTGATGTGGAGTATTGCTCTTCCGACTCTTCGCAAGCCAAATCACCCAGGTCAAAAAGTGAGCTTTCAACCAGCGCCAATTGAGCGTTAATTTGCATATATGCCCGATGATGTCATGTTCTTTTGCATCCGTCGTTTTAAGTGCTATGGACTCAAGCATTACAATCGTGTCTATTTCAAATGGATTTGGGCATTTTGAATGGTGCAAAGATGATCACATGCTATATATCTATCTATATATATTTATATATATATATATACACTTTTTAAAATCAACTTCATAAATAAGAAAAATAATTGGATAGTGAAAAATCAAGAATCAGTATTTGCAACAAAAAAACAAATTCAAGTTGAGATAGTCAATGATAGCTGCGCTTCTCATGATGATCCCATGTGGCGTGTCTGGGCATCATCAGCAAGGTCATCCAAACGTGATCTTTTGCTCCTGAGGTCAAAAAAAAAAAAACGTGGCGAGACGCACACTCTTTTCACTCCATGCCGTTGCGCAGCATCTGATTGGCCGCAATGAGCATGACGCTGATGATGAATGCCATAGCAAAGGCGCAGATAAGACTTTTCCTCACACAGGTCTGACGGTTCTTTTTCTTGGGATGAACTGAAGCCACATGGGAAGAAACAGTTTAAGAATCCCAAAATAAATTGACTTTGCTCCAAGAAAGAATGCAAGTGTAGTGAATTTTCTTATCACTGGATGGACAGAAGCCAGAAAAAGAAACTGAAGACTACATAACACAAACATTGTGTAAACTCTACAAGTACTTCTATTCTGACCTCCTTCGTATTCGGGGCAGTTTCCTGACGTCTGGTTGAGGCTCTCCTCCTCGGTGATGATGATGTTCTCAATGTCCTTCATGGTCAGGTGCTCGCGGAAGGCGTGGAATAGAACCTGCTTGAGCTCGTCTAGCGACAGCTGCTGCATGTCAAACTGCACACGCACACACACGCAAAGGTGGCAGGGTGACTTTGCTTGGCTGCGGTACGCCAAAGGTCTTTCTACCTTAACTCTTCATCTGCCTCGGTGGCAAACAATGGTTTTAAATGCACAATTATAAACACCAAAATTGCCTACACTTGCACTAGATCATAATATTTTGTATACTGTATTTGCTTCATTTCATGTTTCTCTAAAAAAAGATATCTTCGAAAAACATTCAAATTCATCAGGGGCCATTATAAACAAATCATATTTCAAAAATAATTTGGCAGATTGGATTTTTTAATGGTTTTTTTTGGATAGGGAGCCACTCCACCTATAAATAATATCTGTATAAATCAAGTGGGTCATGGGTCACCTGCCAGAAGATGTTGTCAATGGTGTTGCCAAGGAAACCCTCTCTGTTGTCAGACGATAAGAGCTTGGGCCCGAGTATCGTCATGAACTCGTCAAAGTCCACCAGCCCGTCTCCTGCATACATAGCGTGGAAAATAATCCAAAAGCAGGCTGAAGCTCTTTGGAGGCAAAAGTGGCAATTCCTCACCGTCCATGTCGAGCCGCTGCATGATGATGGCAAGCTCCACTTCACTGGGCATGTAGCCTAACGAACGCATGGCCATTCCCAACTCCTGCTTGGAGATGAAACCGTTCCCGTCTCTGTCCAGCACGCGGAAGGCCTCGCGGATTTCTGCCACAAATTTGCATAACTTTGTTCAAATTAAAACTTCAGAAATAACCTTATGTACCCCTGATATTGTATTCAAGTCGATAGCTGCTTCCTGGTCACGTCTACAACTCCTTTCTCCCGATTGGTTTGGTGATAAGATAGATGGTCGCCAAGTGGTTGGTGAATCGGGAATCAATGAATCAAACGGGACCAATTTGCTCACCAGGCTTTTGAAAAACAAAGAAACTTTGCCAAGATTTGCAACCTAACCATTTGTATGCAGTGGGTGAAGAGCTGCTACCTAATGTAAATGCATGCATGTGTGTGTGTGTGTGTGTGTGTGTGTGTGTGTGTGTGTGTGTGTGTGTGTGTGTGTGTGTGTGTGTGTGCATGTGATTGATGAAAGGCCCCGAGAAGGCGTGCCGAGAGCTTGGGTCGCACTTGAAATGATGAACAAGCTCAGGTGATCCTTGAAGAACCTTCACAAGCACTTAAGCAAGTTCAGAATCCCATTCTGATAAGCAGCATTATATGTTGTTTTAATACTGTAATCAATCAATGTAAGATATGCAGTCATTCAGATAACCTGTTTTAACAAATTCTCAATCACACTCTCTATCACTGCCATTCAAGTTTACATCTGAAAAATACAATAATGATTAATAGTTTTAAAAAAAAATCTAATACGATTTACTTTAAATAACAAAAACATGCATAGTCAAATGTCTTAAGTAGTTCTGACCTCCCAGTTCTTCCGTGGAGATGCTGTTGAGCTTGAAAGCTTGCGCGCCTTCGGCCAGAGAACTCGCCAAATAGTTGTCGGGATAGAGGAGGCCCGCACGCACGTGATGGAACGGCATCTTCCTCCTATGCACACACACACAGACGGCGTTGAAATGGCAGCCAAAACGATTGGCCCTGACCATTTTTATCCTTTCTGTAATTACTGTTACTGTAATTTCCATTTAACAGACTGTTATGGGGCACTGGGGCTCTAATGGAGATGACCTTTGAACTTGCCAGCTTACCACCATTACCATGACTGTGTTCAGCTGTGTAATAATCAAAAGTGTATAGTTTTAGGGTTGCCATGTAGTTGGGATGGAGGATTACTGCACTGTGGAAAATGAAGCATGGCATCAGTAGCCGCCTCACGTCATACCGTGTTTTTATGGCATGAGGAAGTAAACCAATTAGAAAAATGATCCTATTACTCGGGCCATATTTGTCTCAAGGTCAGCGTTTGATTCCTGTCAGGTCACCTTGTCTGCTCCATTTCCTTCTTTTCGACAATCAATCATTTCAAACTGTGCAATGTGCCAAATTGTAATTTGATTTTAAACTCAAACACTACCTTGGTAACTTCAGTACACACACACATTGTCATTTCATGCTACATCATGATTTAATCTTCAACTACTGTGAATACCAAATTTAACTGCCATCTACAATACGAATGGGGAGCAAACATCAAACCTAAGTACGCACCAAATTGTCATTTCATTTTAAACTAGAGTACCAGTTGGTGATTTCATTTTGATTCAACTTAAAACAGGAAATTGTCCCCAATCACCCTTCAACTTCAAATTTGAGTACATGTAAAATTGAAATCTCAAGTCAAACTAGAGTACATAACCAATCATAATTCTATATCAAATGCATGCCCAAATGTGATTGATTTCGTCCCGTTTTTTTGTCAGTTTTTTAAAAATTATCTGTTACATTTGTAGTTATACTTTTCATTGGAATCTTAAATTGTGCACCAGTACTTCCCTACTTCCAACTCTTGGATTCCACTCCAGTCCACCCCACAGCCAAGGAAGCTAAATCATCTTCCACACCGACATACAAAAACACAAGGTTTATATACACAGACAAGGGTTGATGACAATCACAATCACAAACACAAGTCAATCAGACCCAGAAGGGAGACCTTAAAATTCCCCCAAATTGCAATCTGACTTTAAAGCAAAGTTCGTAACGAACACTCATTTCACTCAAAAGTGGGGCACATACTAAAACACTATTTACATTGGAACTGGACTATGTATCAAATCCCGACTTGGCTTCCAATTGGAGTTAATGCAAAATGGTGCTGATGCTGGCTGGCCATGGCGCTCACTTCCCTGAGTCATATGTATCACAACAGGTGCAAAGATCCAGAAGCCCATTCCCGCAGGCAACCTACCTGCGGCACGCGGAGCCCACCGGCCCCCTCGCGCGCCGGTGCCCTCCCGGCTGGAGACGGGTCTCCGAGGAATCGGGACACTGGAGGCAGTTGGCGCTGGACTCCGTCTCGTAGCGCGCCGACCGCGTCCTCTCATCCGCACGCGTCCCACTTGTGACAATGATCAATGGGGCCAGCCATGGAATTGGGAAGGCGATCAATTAAGCCCAAGCTGCTCTCGTCGTCTCCTCGCTCCCGTTCTTCTTTTAGCGGACGGGAGGTGTCAAATCAAATGTTCCGTCTCATCTTCAAACGATGGGAAAGACCGACGCCACCACGCACGACCAGAGAGGGGGAGGTTGGGTGAGAGAGAGAGAGAATGAGATCGAGAGAGAGCAAGAGAGAGAGACATACATTTGCACATTCTCGTACCTGCCCATGGTTTTTCTTTTTCCATCATCCATCTTTTTCAATCATCCATGCCAGATATTTCACTTTGATACCTGTGATTCAAAAACAATGACAAATACAGAGAACAGTCCTTTTTTTCCAGATCCATTTTTTTTAAACTAAATTGATTTGAAAGAGAAAAATCAGTTGTTGTGTTTTCTTATAAGAAAAACTTCTATAGATACTCTCCATATATTAGATTTTTTTTTTGTACAATTTTATCATGAAACATCATTTTTACTTTTGTGGCCCAAACAAAGTGACATGGGGTGGGACGCATCTGGCCCCCCACGCTGCCACTTCCGCACCCGTGATTCATTATATATACTTATGTGATTCACTTGGGTTGAGTTAAAAAAAATTAATCAGCTTTGCCAATTTGAGATATTTTTCCTCAGCCAAGTATCAACAATATCTGATCATAAGCCTTGTATTGCAAATTGTATCAAATCCAGAGGTATCCAGATTTGATAGATATTGGCATTTCGGGAGCTGGTGTAATAATCCTAATGCACACAAACCCACATACACACACACACAAAAACAGCAACACACATGCCCAGAGTTGCATCGTACCACAAAATGTAGTCAAGCTGGAGGTAAAAGTTGCGCCTGGTCCTGCGAGGTTTGAGTCTGCAGAGTTTCATGAATAATTCAACACAACACACACACTCCCTTTTCACAAGATGGTTGTGTATGTGTATGTGTGTGTGACTGAGTGTGTGTGTGTTTAAGCAGCAACAAGGAGAACATTAGGACACTGCAAGTGAATGTTAACTGTGTGATACCTCCGCCAATGACATAAGTGAAGGCGGTCATAGTTGAATATTGTTACATTGGGGCGAATAAGGACGTTGCTAACCTTGACAAAAATTTTATTTAAAAAAAAATGTAGATGAAATAAATGTTTGACATTGGTTTGTCGTGTTAGTGCAAGGATTTTGTAGGCGTGTCCATCAGAAAATCCTCAAATCCTAGTTTAGATTATCTTTAAACTGTTTTTTTTTTAATGCTCATGCTTGAGAGCCATTGATGCTAGATGTCCAATTCATTTTGACTGGGAATGATTGCACATCCATTTATGGATATTTGGTCCCGACCATAATTTATTGCACAACAAAATCATAAAAAAATGTCACTTTTACAACAAGAGTTACGATCAACAAACCTCGCCCATAAAAAAAAAACAATCAACCCCGAAATAAGTTGAGACTTTTTCCAAAACTTTTCACTTCCTGCCATTTGGGCTTGATTTATTTTAGCCTTTAAAAAATCCGGAAACCCAAACACGGTTTAAAATCCCTAATGACATTAGCAGCGCCCGCTTAAACTCGCTAACAAGCCGCTGGCATGTGGAAATAATGAAGAACAAGAAAAGCGGGTGTTCTAAAATGCTGGCAAACAACACACATCTTTCCCTCAAAGTGCATTTGAATGCAGCATCATCATAATTTATTAAAGTTTTGGCACCTTTTAAAAGCTCAACTGGAACAACGTTTACATTTTTTATGAATTTTGGGACAACTTGGATTTATCAACACTCACAAAACATCAAAGACACATACTTTTGGGTGCATTTTCATGGAAAAATACACAAAGTTGTTTACAGAAGGGAATAAGGGCGATGAAGCAGTGTGTTTCAACGCCATTGACGGGAATACATGTCCAAATTATTTGGACACACCCACTTTTAAATCTATATGCAAATGAAGTATAAGCACATAGTTGTGGCAAAGGTTTAATCCAATCTAAAATATTACCTTAAAAGGAAATGTATTAAAAAGAATACAGACCAAGAATGAATGATAATTAAGTTCTGATAAGAGAAAAGAAAACCATCAAATTTATTCCAAAGTCTTAAATTGCCTAGCAACCAAATTTAATGGGCGGTTGACCAATTAGACAAAGGAGAGTCTTTACTATGCTTTAAAATGAGAATGTAAGGAATTTGTCTTCTCATGAAATGACCAGATGAACGACAAAAAAACACACAGAAAATGAGATAACGAGAGGAAGATAATTAAAAGTAAACATGATTAAAAAGCAATGAAGGCTTACACGCGGTCATGTGAAAATATTTCACTTCACAGGCAATGACTTAATCATATCAAAGCATCTCACATGGACGCCCACACGGCCAATCAATGTGGATTCAAAGAAGATTTGACTTGGATGATAAGCCAATTAGCCAAACGAGATGAGGCTGCGTCTGACCGCCCGTTTGCGTTTTACATCAAGACCAATTTGGAGTCAGAGTTGAAAAGTTCACAAAATCAAAGATTTTAAATGTTTCTATTATTACATTCATGTGGGCAGCGAGTGGTTGGCACGTCGGCCTCGCAGTTCTAGGGCCGGGGTTCAATCCCAGCATGTTCTCACTGAGCCTGTGTGAGTTTTCTCAGGGTATTCTGGTTTACATGGTAGGCTAAATGGTTGTTTGTCTCCAGCACCCCCTGTGACCCCTGTGAAAATCTATATTTCTATAAACAATTGAAAATAAAATGAATGAATTTAATGAGGGAACCAAACATATCAAACATATTTAAATAGTGACCCTGAAAGGGTTAAAACACTGCATTGAAAGAGTCAAAAATTCCCGCCGCCTACCAATGGAATTCTCGATTCTTATTCCAGCATTTGACCCCACGTTGACCCCGTGGGCCGAGCGGGCCCAATAAGTGCGTTATGCTGGGGTTCCCATGGCAACGGGCCGGAGAAGTTCCCCCTTAAAAATGGCAAAAGTGGTTTATTGCGGGAAAAGACAATCCCCGCGGCGCTGAAATCTAATAACGTTCCAACGGCCGAGCTGCCAATCGCAACACCTTGGTGGACACCGTTGACATCTGTTCTTCTTCTTTACGGTTTACTTCCATTATCGTCATTCATCGCTCTGACCTCCAAGTCTCCTTCCTCCCCGCCTCCCGCTCCTCACGTCGCACTTTGCGCTGCAAAATCCAATAAGTCTGTGCACGGTGGCGCCTACAAAAAATCTTGAGATAATAAACCAGCCAGTGGTAGAACCCGTCGGCCTCGCAGTTCTGCGGTCGGGGGTTCAATCCCAGGTGGGTCCTCACTGTATGGAGTCAAATATTTTTTTTCCATTTAAAATAACCAAATACAAATGAATCCATTCCCACACACAGAAAAAATCCACCTCCAAAATAGTACAGTAATATAACTTGAGATACAAACTTAATGCAAACCTAGACCAAGCTCTTGTCAATTCACTTGTATCTCAAGTCAAATGTTTCTCATTTAAAATAACTTCATACAATTTAATCCGCCCCCCTACTCCCAAAACCCACCTAATACTATATTACTATGGAAAAAGATGTTTTTAGTATTTCTAATTCACCACCTATGCTGACAAAGTAATAATCTAGTGGTTATGATCTGCAATAAAATGTGACATTATTATGTACATTACAGTATAGAGTTCTTACCTTTGGGACAGACAGTAGCAGGCAACGACTGTACTAAACTACAACATAAACTATATCAACTACCCTGGTTTGTGTTTACTAAGAATCTAATGTTACTTACCATCCAACCCAGTGGAGAAACTAGTAAATTTCTATAGGGGCAGTGGACAAGCCTGGGGGCACCATTACCCGCACATAGGTGGGAGTGGCGGAATGGCAATGCAAGACTCAAGGACATGGCAAGGACACTTTGTTTTTTTCAAATTTCTTGTCGTTTGTCGTGAGCCAAGACGCGAAAGGCCAAACAAACGAACGCACGTTTCCGCTTAGTTCAGCCCGCGTCTGCACGTGTCCCGGCTAAGTGACAAGAATATAAATGCCAGCAGTTTCCATGGCAACACGGGAGCTTTGTGAGTCATGGGAGCGTCAAATGAATCTTTCCTCTTCCTTTTGAAAAACCGCTGCGACCTTTCATGTCCTCCACATTTCCCCCATTCCTTTGTCACCCCCCTCTGTTAACCCAGTTTTAAGCATTGTTCCACAGGTCCCCAAAGATTTTTCCTACTCCATCACAGAGATGTTAGAAAAGAGGGAACATGACAGCTCGACTTTTCTTGGGCAAAGCAGAAGACAAAATCCAAAACTGATCAATCCAAATGGTACTTGTGAGTCAATGTGGGCTACGGGACACTATTTTGCAGCCCCCCAGCAAGCATTACAAAGATCTCTGTGGTTGCCATAGCAAATGACAAAATAGAATTGAATATGGCCTGCACAATAACCTTGAGTTCAGCTTACAAGCTCAAAACCTGACCTCATGAGGAAATAAAAGTGACTATGTTTACATGGACACTTGTATTCAGATAAATAACTGATTATTGATAATTTTGCAATCAAATACTATCTTGATATACTTTTAACAACCCTAAGTATTATCATGTTTTTTTTGTGAGGGGACAGAAATTAAAGAGACAGTAAGCAGGCAAAATATCATAACAAACGTTGTATTGAAATGCTGGGTACAGTAAAAAAAAGAAAAAAAAACATTAAAATCTCAATGAAGACTTTGCCGGTATCGAATAAAACACTTAACACTTGGCAGTCGCGAGGTGGTAACTTTAAACAGAGAAATAAATAGTGCGAGAAATAAGGAGCGTTGACGGTAGTGCCACTCGAAGGGAAATACTTAAGTAGTTGCAGTAGGTCAGTCAAATGAAAGAAGCAAGAGAGGAAGAAGGAAGGGTTGGAAGTAAGTCAGCCATATTTTTCAAATTCAAAGTGAACCAACAAAAAGGCACATGTTGTGAGCAAAGCCAAAAAGTCTTTTAGTGTCCAAAAACGTCGACATCAGTCAGGTGAAGCGAACTTGTCAGACCTCTTCGAAGAATGCCATTTGGGACATAAAGCCCGAGTTTCTCTAAAAGACACAAAATGCAGGCTGACGTCAACAAAGAGCAGGAGCAGGTGAATGTGCAAATCTGCAATACGTTCTGTAGAATATTGGCTTGTAGTAATGTGATAATTTCACCTAATGACATTTTAACATTATATCAAAGCATCAGCTTGATAGACATGCTACGATGCAATATCAGTACTTTGCACAACAATGATGTTTGGAAGCTTACGTTGCTGTGAGGAATGTAAAGCGGTTCGGGAACGAAGCCCCTGGCGTCGTGGAGCGCGTACACGCTGGCTGCTGGCTGATGAGGAAGATGTTGTTGTTGTTGTTGTTGTTGTTCTTCCAGCTTAAGAGACTCGATCTCAGTCTTCAGTTCCTTCAATTGGTCCTGAAGATGTTTGCTCTTCTCCATGTACTCCAGCCTAACATCCAGAAAAAAAACACATTGTAACATACACAGTGATAAGGGACACAAGGAGAAGGAGACACGAGCCAGACCTCTCGCGCTCAATTTCCATCGAGAGCCTCTTCATATCCGAGTCCTTAAAGTCGAGGCGCGCCGACGCGGCCGAGTCGTAGGCCGAGTCGTCTTCCGCGGCGGCGTAGGGGCCTCGAGCGGAAACGGCGGCGGGAGCGGGAGGAGCCGAATAGGCCGCGATCAGCTGAACAAATGAAAAAAAATGACCTCAGACTTTTCCTTGGGAGAAGGATGAAGCCACCAGCGCATACCGGGTAAGTGGTCTTGGTGATCTCCAGCAGTTTCTGCTTGGCCCTCCTCTCAGCATCTTTCGCCTCAGTGAGGTCCTGCTTCAGGTGGTCCGCCTCCTTCAGTCTGAGGGCAAAACGGGCTTAAGCGCCACCAGGTCGGTCGGTGAGGAGAACCATAGCGAGAACAAACCTCCTCTCCGACTGCTCCACCAGTTTGACGGCCAGCTGCTCGGCCTCCCTCATCTTCTGCTCCATCAGCCGCTTCTCCTCTTTACTCTTGAGGGCGTTGACCTCTAACCTCTGGCGCTCCTGCTCGGCCTCGGCTGCCTTGTGAGCCAGCAGCTTGGCCTCCTCTTCGGCGATCTGCGCTTTCTCCGCCAGGAGGTCGGCCGTCTCCTCCGAGCGCAGCTGAAGGCATGGCGTCGTCGACGATGGGCCGTCTACTCTCGGGCGGCGTGGGCAAAACTCACCAGTGCGTCGTTGGCTAGACGTGCCTCATCCTGGAGCTGGAAAAGACGGCGTTCCATGTCCTCCTTGGCTCGCTCTGCCTCCTCCCGCATCTGTTTCTCCCGCGCCAAAATCTGCCGCTCCATCTAGAGAGAACGCGTGGCCCATGGGGTCAGCGCCATTTTGGCTGACAGGCCCTCAGCTTCTCTTTCCTTCACCTTCTTTCGGGCCTTCTCCTCTTTGGCCTGAGCCTTCATCTGCTGCACCTCAATGGAGTCCACCTTCCTCCTCCGCATGAACAAATCGTGGTTGCCGATGCACAGCTGCAAGATCTGGACAAAAACGGCCATTTTCGTCAACACAACTCTGCCGTCTCGTGGCAAACCGCCCTCGCTCGCCTCACCAACTTGTTGACCCGCAGCTGAGACGAGTAAAACTTGAACACGTCTTTCTTCTTGTCTAGAGGCTTGATGGTGAACTGCGGGGACAAAATGGGTGTCATGTGACCAACCAGGACGAAGAGAGGACGAGCATGGGACGCCGCTCGCCTCTTTTTCGCTGTAAGATATGTTGCGAATGCCGCTCCAGGGAAATGATTTGTTGGGCGTGAGCTTGCTGTTGGGGCTGTAGATGTGAAGGCCTTGGGCGTCCACACCCAAAAGCAAATCGGTGTCCCGCTTGTTTTGCTGCCAAGTAAAAATGGTGTCAGAGGCCAACTATTGCGTGGAATGTAGGCCTCGGCGAGCGCTCACAGTGATGTCGAAGTAGCTGACGCCGTACATCTCCAAGTCCTGCGCTATCTTCAGATATTCCATCTCCGCTTCGTCCCTGCGATGGCAAATACGATTTCTTTATTTCGTATGAAGGTTAGCGCCAGGTGATCCGCATAGTTTGTTGATCAAATGGATTTTAGGTGGTTTTTAAAGAGGAAAAACGTTGTCTTTTTATGGAAAAATAAGATGCTAGTACACAGTTCAAAATAAAATAAGGATGGATTTTCAAAAATGGAACTCAGTATAAAATTAGATGAGAACAAAAAGAGAGGAAAGGATGATTTTAGAAAGTCTAAATGCGCAAAAGCCCCAGGAGAAAAGAACAGCTTCTACCTCATGGGAAGCCCGAGCCAACGTTTACGTAATTCTTATGCAAATGAGGAAGGATGCTTGCATAGAATTGCACACGATGAAACAGGATTGTCTGGTGAGAAGTAAACAACTTATCTTTTTTGGGTTATTGTTAGTAACATAGCTAGAGGAAAGTAGATTTTCTTTACAAAACCAGTACAGCCACTTCAGCACTCGATTTCCCCATAACTAGCTGGGATACGCTCCAGCACCCCCACCATCCTTTTAAAAATGAATGAATACATACAAATACATTTGAACAATCTCAATGATCAGCGCTGACTGTAGTTTGGCTAATAGTTAATAGCATTAGCACAGGTGCAGCAGCAGTGACTGTAGTTTGGCTAATAGCATCAGCGCAGGTGCAGCAAAGTAGTCTCACCTAGCGATGCCCCTGTGCTCAGCATACCAGGCCGTGATTTTCTCCTCCCACATGTCCGCCGTCATCTGGTATTGCCTCAACACCTAACGTGAAAATATCAACAGGGAGATTATCGGGAGTTAGGAGTCAATTCAGGGAAAAAATATATATGGACCACCCCTGTAGTTGCCTACCGTCTTGGGCAGAAGTTCGTCATCCGCCAGAAAGCCCGGCTTGTGGAAGTTGGGGTCGTAGTCGCCGTACTGCCACAACAAAATGTATGCTCACGTCGGGAAAACAAGATAAAATGGTGTCATGATTGAACTGATCTTACTTTAGCTTGGACGGCGTATGAGGCCAGGAGAACAGAAGCTTCTGGAGGGCAGAAAATCTCCTCATCCAAGATCTGTTTTTTCACCTGAGACCAAAAAAAAATGACATCAGCCTAATCCAAAGCAAGCAATCCCTAAACTAAATCACCTGTAAGAAAAAAAGGTGTTGTGTGATTTCTTGAACCAGTTCTTCTTCCACTTTCTCTGGGAAAAATTTAGCCAAGAAGTGAAAAGTGATGGGGGAGTCTTTCGGAACCTCCTGGTCCAGAACCTGAGTGGGCGGAGCATGTTGAGAAACTGAACCACAACCATCTGATCCTGTTTTAAATTCCTTGTATTACTGGACACTCACTCGCTTGTCCGGTTTGAGCCAAGCGTACGTGTCCTTGACGGTGTAACGAAGGCCAAAAAACCAAGTCTCCCTCAAGCCCACTGTGCGACACACCAGGTCAAACAGGTCTTTGCCCTTCCACTTCATCTGGAAAAATAACACCATAATTGACATCAATATAAAGTCAATAATAAACCATCCATCCACTGTTGACCAATGCAAAACCCACCTAGTCAATGGTAGCCTAAATTAAAATAAATACATGCAAGTATATATTTGGGAGTCGTCCTACCTCACAGCTAAACTCCATCTCAGCATCCATAGTGCTGACTTTGACTTTAAAAGTCTTGGGTTGCTTCTTTTTCAAGCCTAAAATAGACATTTTGTGACGGGGTTGGTAGAAAAACCTGCAAGGAAGCAAATAGCTTTTTAAGAAGCATTTTTACGCTTCGGGACAAAGCGTGGGCTTTCCACGTCATGTGAGCACAGTAAAACACCAGCAATTATCTCATAATCAAGAACAAAAACACTTTCAATGTTGGAAAGGCATATTACCGGGGAGAAATGGGCAATGTTTGTGTCGATCAACGACGTTTTACAGACTTTTTTTGGTCTGTTTGGCCAAGCGATGCTAAGTCAAGCTAACTTGCTTCAACTAAAGCACAAAAACACATCGTAAGCTACTCAAACAACAAGTTAGAAACTTGTTGCGCACCTCCATGACTAAATCCAAACATAAAGTGACAGATCGTCGGAGTTTTCTTTATTTAATTAGCCAAACTGCTACGGAAAAATTACTACTACTAGTTCGCGTATAGCAAAAGTTGAGGAGGGTGAGAAACCAAGATTGTTTTGACTTGGAAAGAGAGAAGCGTCCTCTACAGGTAGAATTTCTAACTGCAGCTTGCTTGCGGCATTGTGGCTAAACGTCTGCCGTATTGAATGTGACATAGTGTTGGTTTCAACTTTCTACCTTGAAAAGAGTCAAATCTTAAGTGCAAGTGTCTCGACATAACAAGTTCTTAGTTGTTATATTTAAAAACTAATATTTTATTTATTGCACAGAATCAGAACATTAAGAATTTGTAACTAAACCCTAAAACCATTGATGTCAATTTTGTTTTACTATATCATTGCAGATACCACTACAATACTACTTAATGCTTTTGCCACTAGTGGTATTTATAGTCTACATACTTTTGAGCAAAAGTAAGTATCGACAAGACCAAACAATGACGTTCACAATAGATCCCTGCTGGGAAATGGAAATTCCGAGAAAGAATATGCACACCTAGTGGGGGTTACCTGTTCATCATTTTTGTGAACACACCCAATGGGGTGTCAACAATTAAAAACAAAAAAAATCCTACCTCCTTCCAACTCATCAAGCTTTGTCACGCAATTTTCTTGGGTTATTACTTACAATTTGCACAAAAAAGGGTAAAAAGTTGCACTCACAATGTCCCATACTTGCACTTAAATGCTGTTCAATATGGACTGTATGGACCAAACAGTCATAAACATTGAAATGTAAAGTAGTCTTTTGGAGTGTGTGACATTTGAGGCATTGGGTGTGTCCCCTTCAAGCGATGCAAGTCAATCTGCATTAATATGGCCTTAACTTGACTGACTGCCACAGCTCACTCTCTCACTCTTGGTTTTGCTCGCCAAGGTAAGTACATCTCCAAAGTTCTCTTTCTTGTTACAAAAAAATATCAATGTCATTTTGGTTTTTCCTTCACACTATTTTACCACATTTTGCTTCTCGTTTGCTGTACAGATCACAATGTCGTCTTCAGATCCTCGCACGTTTGCAATGGCCAAAGAGGCCATATTGTCCATGGCTGATGATGGCACGACAATGGAAAAGATGCAATTCTATGACCGTTGGGCCCAGACTTACGAACAGGTCTAAAAAAAAAAAACAAGCACACTACATTACCGGCATGTGTGTTGTCACATGTAAAACTTCCTCAAATGCAGAATGTTGTAATGCAAGATTTCTTTAATTTACTGGCTGGAATTTATTACAACTGTGGGCGTAACATATGCAACTGAAAAGAAAAACACTAGTCGCTACAAGTCAGCTTCTTTCTTGGCTGCCATTTCCAGTTGACGAATGGCCCCTAATTTCATCTTTTTGAACAATTCAATGCTTGATTGTCAAAATCTAGTTCCTCAAATACATGTTGGATGCCAAAAAAAGTCAAAAAATCTTTAATCAAGACAATTTGCAACATTTTCTGGGCCATTCTTAGAAACAATGGTAGAACACAATTCAGTTCCTATGTTTTTGGGAGAATATATCCACCAGAGGCTCTTCCTATATATTTATTTACGTGTTTGTGTTATCCGTTCAATAGGATATCGATCTTGTTGAGTACTGCGCTCACAAACAGGCAGCCGCCAAGGTCTCTGCCCATTTCAGTGGCGACCGCCAAGCGGCGACAGTGTTGGACGTCGCCTGCGGCACGGGCATGGTGGCCAAAATGGTGGGCTCCGTCTTTGACTTGAGTCAACGGATAACGCCGTCGGGTCTTAGTCATCCATTCTTTGACACAGATGAAGAAAGAAGGATTCCAACACTTTGTGGGCGTGGACGGAAGCGACGGAATGTTGCAACGAGCCCGACAAAGTGGGCTGTACCAGGATGTCAAAAAGGCCCTGATGGGAGACAGGCCCATTCCTGTTGCCTCAGGTACTCCTATTCAATTAATTCCATCCAGTGGGAAGAATTGATTATCTGTTGATTTCCTACAATCGCAGATGAATACGACGTCGTGGTTATTACTGGCGCACTGAGCGCCAGTCATCTGCCGCCAAAGATTATCCGGGAGCTGTGCCGGGCCGCCAAAGCGGGTGCGCACTTTTTTTTTTTTGGACGCCGGGTGTCGCTTTGTGACCTCTGATGTGAAATTTTGACCCCACAGGAGGCTTCATATGCATGACCGGGAAGGCTGATGGCGAAAACCGGAGCTACAAGGAGGCTTTAGAAGAAGAGATGAAACAAATGGAGGACGAGGGACTGTGGCGGAAGGTAGATGTCACCAACGTGACTTCATGGCAGCGTGACTTGATCGACGAGCAGGATTACATGTCTGGCTGTGTGTATCTTTATCAAAAGCTCTAATATGAAGCAATGCTGTAGCTGGAGGGGCATAGTGTGAATAAACACTTTACAACCAGATTTGTGGGAAAATATCATGTCGTCATCAATACTGGTGAGGTATTTTATCCTTTTAGAAGTTATTAATATGTTATATAACTGTCAAAAATCAGACCAAAAAGAGTTTCTGTCTATAATTGCTAAAAATAAAATAAAATAGAAGGCCTACTACACCATGCCAACGGTTCAATAAAGTTTAGGAAATGAATAAAATACTTTTTTTCTTGACAAAATAGATTGCATTATACTACTAAGTTGGAGTGAAGTTGACTATCAATGTGACACAAATAAGTGTTAGTTACTATTTTGCCTACATGCTTTGAAACCAGCCAAATAAAAAAAATGAACAGTAAAACGTAAAAGTAACAAAAAAGAAAGCAAGTACATTGAGGAAAGCACAGTAAAAAATGTTTGACATTTATTAAAAAAAAATGTTTGACACATTCAATACGGCGGATACAATGACGTTTTTTTCTTATGAAGAAATAGAGATCTCTTTACTCATTAGGTCTACGGTGTTTTAGACAGTTGTAAACATCGACGGCATTGAACCTGACGCAACACACCTCAAGCCTTTTTGCCGTCTTGCTAAGGTAAGCACAACACGACCAAATGTGCGATTTATATTTATTTAGATGTCTTTTCTTGCTTGATAAAAGGCGTTGGAGCGATGTCCGCGAGCGAGCGCACGTTTGAAACGGCCAGGGACGTCATCTTATCCGTACACAGTAGCACATCCAGGCCGGACCAGATCCACTTCTACGACCGCTGGGCCAAAACCTACGAGCAGGTTGTCCTTGACCATAAGCGCACTTGCAAAAACTGTCAACTTATTCAGTCCTCCCGGTCCAAATGGACAAAACGTCTGTAACCATTTTCCATCCAAATATATACACCAATATTAGCGTTCAGAGTTAGTTTACATAGTTATGATGAATATTTTCATATAACATAGAATATCTTCAAAAATGAGTTTAAAGTTTTCTTTTCTATATGTGCCGCTAACTATGAAACATGTTTTGGAATGCTGGGCTTGTTGATTTTTACTTTCTTTTGCACAAAGTGGGGGATACCCTGAATTGGTGGCCAGCCAATCACAGGGAGAATAGAGACGGACACCTTTGACGCCCACATAATGCATCAAAAAAAGAAAAAAGAAAAGAAATGCATACAGGTTAAAGTGCCAAGTAACACTAAAATTGCTAAAAAAAATACTGTTTAACTCATTGCATGCCATTGATGGCGACTGAAGGGGTTAATGTGGTATTGGGGTAAAATATTAATAAAGAAACAATCACATCAAGCCAATTAAGATGACTAATTGCTACTTTCCTGGGTTCAACCAACAGGACGTGGAACTTATTGAGTACCGTGCACCCGAACTGGCAGCGTCCCTAGTCTCCGCCCACTTCAGCGGCGATCACAGAACAGCAGTGGTTTTGGATGTGGCCTGTGGTACGGGCATGGTGGCCCAGATGGTGGGTTGTCATCTGAAGTATAATCCTGCAGGTTGACTTTAACAGGTCTTCATTTTTTTGTGCTACAAGATGAAGCGAGATGGGTTCCAAAACTTTGTGGGCGTGGATGGTAGCGAGGGCATGCTCCAGTGCGCCAGAGACAGTGGGCTTTACCGGGATCTCAAATTGGCCATGCTCGGCGACCAATCGCTCCCCATCGCCCCAAGTAAGCCATTCGTCAATATTTGTGCTACTTATTATTTTGGTTCAGGTGTAACTCCTCCCCCCCGCAGATGAATTTGATGTGGTGATGATCGTTGGCGGTCTGAGTGCGAGTCACGTGCCGGTGAAGGTCATCCGCGAGTTGTGCATGGCCGCCAAGAAGGGTGAGCACGCTTTTTTTAAGGGCGTTGTTGTTGCTTTTTAAACTGTGGATGCTGACTTGCATGAGCCCACAGGGGGGCTCGTCTGTATGACCACCCGGAGTAATGAAGACAACCTGGACTACAAGGCGGCCTTGGAATGCGAGATGGCGCAAATGGAGGGCCAGGGACTGTGGCGACCCATTGATGTGACTCACGTGACTGATTGGGAGCGAGGGGTAACTGACCATGAGAGGGGTTACATCTCCGGATTGGTATATCTCTTTCAAAAGCTCTAAAGCAGTGATTTTCAAACTTTTTTGGCCACCGCCCCCTTCACCGCCGGACCAAAATGCCAACGCCCCCCTCTTTACCCCTTTCCAACGAACGAAGCTTAAATAAATAGAAGACAGGCGCCTCAGATATTATTCGCTAATTTCGTTTCTTTTAATAGACCAATGCGCAGTTCACCTGGAATCATAAAAATTGATAGCTGATGCATTAAGCCGGTCGCTGTGCGCATACGTCTGTGGTTAAGCGTTGCCGGCGCGCTATTGTGTGCTCCTCTGCGGCTGACTGGATGGTGGTGGTTTCCCCAGTCGCCTGCATCGACGATAAACTCGCGACAATTAGTGATATACGGTATATGCGCGCTGCTTGTGAGCGCTCGAGCAGACAACGTTTCTTGTTTCAATAAAGCTTGTTTTTTGTCGACTTTTTATTACAGACAATCAATTTTTCCGGTCTTTCTACAAACACCAACGTCACATTTTACTGTAATTGCTCCATCGCCCCCTTCACTATTTCAACGCCCCCCATTCGCCTGTTTATTCGTCAGCGCCCCCCTGAAAGTTCACACCGCCCCCCGGGGGGCGGTACCGCCCACTTTGAAAACCACTGCTCTAAAGTATAATATAGTAGAAAGTAGTACTAGTACCTGATAAAAATGGAATAAAAATGACTTTACAGGACCTTTTATTCATTTTAGGCTCTTTGACAAATGTTACTTTGCTACACTCAATCTTGTCTTGATTGAAAAAAAAGTAAAATATCTTTAAAAGTCACAAAAGATACATAATAAAAGATCTTAAAAACGTTTCAATTCAAAGCCAAGCTTAAACTACTTGATTGTTATTTACAAGTCATATAAAAAAAAAATCATCTGTGGCTCTCGAGCCACATGTGGCTTTCCTTCACTACCACGCTATAACAACTTCCAAAAAGTCTAAGCGATAGCCCCAAGTCAGCACGCGTACACAGAGCACACGACGACCCCCCCGATGACCAGCAGCGCCCCCGAGGCCCAGCCCACGTAGATAGAAGCACCCAGTTCTCCGCGCCGCTCCTCAGAGGGCAAGGGGTCAAAGAACCCAGTGACGATGGCATGCGCCGACAAGCTGACGGGGATCAGGCACAGGACCCCTGCCAGGATGAAGACCACTCCCGCAGACAGCCCCACGTTGTTCTTGGTGGGCCAATCGTGGCGCAGGAAGGACGTTCCGCGGGCCCCCAGCACGCTCAGGCCCAGAGCTAGCACCCCTACTCCCACTGACGCGCACACCTACAAGAAAACCTTTCAACAATTAGTTTTATATTTTCTACCTGCTAACTAAAATTGCTAATTTATACCAATCATGCCTAGACAATTTAAAAATATGAGGGGGTGCTGGAGCCTATCCCAGCTAACTATGGTCTGAAAACTGTCAAAATGTATTGGGGGGAGGCACAACTGTCGGTCAGTGGCCATTATTGGTCGCCCGTCAAATAATGGGACGTCTATTGCCGTTAACATACGAGTGGGAGCCAATCAGGACGTTCCGAGTAGCCAACGTGATAGTGGCAATACACACCAGCGCCCTGGAAGCCTGCAGGTCTCGCGGAAGAGCCAAGACAGAGTCGTAGGCCTTGCACTGCGCATGGCCCGTGCTCTGGATCACGCAGTTCATCCACAAGCCTTCCCAGAAGACTTGAGCCGTCACGATGCTAGAGCCCACAAACGCAGACACCTTCCAGGCGGGTAGGCCGCAGATCAGGGCAGTGCCCAGCAGACCCAGAAAGCCCAGCAGCACGCCCACCAGCTGAGTATGCATGGTCCCAGTCCACAGCGCAAGTGAGAGAAGCAAACTGAAACTTTCCTGGTCCTATTTCTCACTCAACCTGTTTTTAGGAGGAGCCAAAACAAAGGAAACATGCCTGCACCAAAATAATTCTAAATGTGGTTGTTTTTATGCCTTTTAACTTTTTTCCAATTAGATGAGAAAATGCAGTTATTTAGCCACCAATTCCCATTCATTTTTGCCATTAGCAAAAACACAAAATTAGTGTATATATTTTTATTTTATTATTTATTTATTTTTATGCATTTGTGTAGCCCTTAATAAAAAGAAATCAATTAGAAATCCACACAACAACATGTTTTGAAATCATTGGAACATCCAAAGAATTTTTTTTTATTAAACCATCATTAACAAATCAGGAGCAGCGTAAATGAATAATGAAAAAGACGCTAAACTTTTTTTTTCTTCCATGACGCTGTTTTGGATTTGTCCGGTAAAATCGTAATTTATAATGATGAATGGCTAAATCAGTAGCTTAAGTAGCCGCCTAATGAACAAAAACTCTTCAAGGCAGATCATTAATTACTCAGTGCCCATTTTCAATAGAGGTAGTTTGGCACTAAAGTCAAAAAAACTTTGCTTTGGTGTGTCAGTCACCCATTGTAGTGGTGAGGCATTCAAATTTTCAGGAATTCCGAGTAACCTCTTTTAAAAAAAAAAGTGTAAAAAGATGCCATCATTGAATCAAAAGCAATGCGTCTTTCTCAGTTTTCACAAATTTAGCATTGCACAGCTAGCTGCGTTATACTGTAGAAAAATAATGTGGATTGTTTGCGTTTTAAAAAGGAATGTAACCACAGGAGGACGTTTGGGAATGTTTACAGCCAGGAACACATGTAAAAAGATTGCTGCAAAAAGGGGATGCGACATTTAAAAAAAAAAAAAGCGAGCTGCTTGGGCTTAACGGCGTTGACGTAGTAAATCCATGTGTTTGCGCACGCCTACGCTGTCACTTTTCGGGCTTCACGAGTTCGCTTCCACACGTTTCAGTCTGCGTAGAAAAATAAAAGCGTTTTCTTCTCGAGATCACGTCCGACAAGGGGGGTGGGGTACGATATCAGAAAACTACTCCGTTACCCCTCCTTCTTCCCAAGTGAATGTGGTTCCACACATCCTTGTCAACAAGACGACCAGATGTCGAAAAACCGTGGTATGGTTTGTGTCAGGACACTGTTACTTCTTCCTGTTGTGTTGCCTCCTTGCTTGCAGTCTCTGCCGTGCCCCGGTCGGTTTGGGGCTTGCCCCGATGGAGAAGGAGGGGGTTGCCGGGGAGCCTGATTAAAAAGACAGAGGATGTTTGAAATACAAAGAGTTGTACCTTTACTTATGAAATTAGTTGCTTTCAGAGGTTTTTGTAATTTGGATTTTACCATATGGAACAGCATTGAAGCCCTGACTTCCAAAGGGACTCAGACTGGAAGCCCCAGGAGAAAATGATGGAGTGGAAGTAGCTGAAAAACAGTCACAAAATGATACTTGTGATTAAGATTGACAAACAGAAAATTTCACAATTTTTTTTACTATCTTTTCAAATTGCCTTAAAATAAACAGTAGGTGACATTAAAATCTAACTTTAAATTAACAGCAGAGGTATGAATAGAGCCACTGTGATGCCCAATAGATGACTCACCGGCGGCAGCAAAATTGAAGCTCCCCATCTGTGGCGCCGGAGTATTGGCAACGGGCATTCCGAACTGCGGTTGCGAAACGGCAGCGCCAAAATTAAACCCGCTGGAAGCTGCCGGCGCCGGGACCGAGGGGGTCTGCTGAGGAGCGGCGCCACCAAACGCAAAGGACGGCGCCGCGCTCTGAGTCTGAGCGGCCTGGCCGAAGCCGGGCGCCGCCGAAGGTGTGGCACTGCCGCCAAAGGCGAAGCCGGTCGAGCCGCTGCCGAATGCCGGTTTGGTGGGCGTCATAAAGCTGGATGGCGCGGTGGCGGCCCCGGGAGCGGCTGCCGACGATCCCCCAAAGTTAAATGGCGTCGGGGCGGGATTGGACGTGGGCGCGGCCGTCGCTACGCTCGCACCAAAGGTAAAGGGTTTAGGAGCGGCTGCCGTGGAGCTGAAAGTCGCCTGGGGTGCCGGAGCCTGAAATGAGGGCTTACCGAAGGCGAAAGTGGATTGGGTCGTGGTAGTGGCGCCGGCGTTCGTGGTGGTGGTGGTGGTAGAGGCGGCCGCCGCCATTGCAAAACCTCCAAACGAAGCCGTTGTCGTGTTCTGACTGACTGCAGTCTGACCAAAGGAAAACACCTTCTGGCCAGGGATTTGAGCGGTTGGCTGCGCAGCTCCAAATGCGAAGGCGCTACTGGCGGGGGCGGCCACGGGGGTCGGGGCCGCTGCAGTTGTGGTGGCGATAGGTCCAAACGGAAAGCCCGTTGTAGGAGCTGCCGAGGAGGTAGCGCTCGCGCTAGCCGCCGAGGATGGAGCCGACCAGCTTCCAAACATGGATTTTGGGGCCGGCACAGCGGCAGGGTGCGTGACACTGGCGGCGGAAGCTGTGGAGGCTGCCACGGTGGGGGTCATTCCTGGGAAGAGTGACACGCCGGCGTTGCTGCTTGTGGTGGTACTGAATATCGAGGAACTTATGGGTGCTGTGGTAGAACTTGGGTACGGGGGTGGGGGAAAAGAAGCCCCCGTGCAACTAGAAACAACTGTGGAGGTGGTTGAGGGTGTGGAAAGGGGCGGAGCAAAGCCAAAGATTGGCTGGAAATTTTGGACTAGGGGTTTGCTCTCCACGGATGTGACCGCCAATGGGGATGAGGTGGCGGTGGTAACTGCAAATATGGGTTTAAACCCCGACGGGAGCAAAGGATTGGCGGGACTAAGCGACGCGCTAGTGACCGGAGCGGGGTTAGAAGCCGAGGACACGGCAGGAAGACCAATCTGACCGGACATTCCGAACGGGCTGGGCGCCGGTAGCGACGGGGTGCTGTTGGCGGGTTTGGAAATCTGGCCCAAGACCTGCGTGAAGGCAGAGGGCTGGCCTACACTGCTTGAAGGGGGCTGAGCCTCAGAGACGGGTGGCGGCTTTGGAGAATCTGTTGTGGTCTGTGCTCCCAAGTTTAAGACTGGAGGCGGTACTGACAATGCGGGTGCAGACACTGTGGACAAAATAAGCCAATAGGTTAAAAAAATTGCACTTTGAAAAGCTTTGCTAGCTTAAAATTTAGAACGTTGACGTTTTTAACAGTGTACCTATAGTGGTGCTAGCAACAGAAGTGGTATTCACAGGACCCTTTGTCTTCAGAGCTTCCAAGAGTGGGTTTGAGACTGCAGGGGTTGGGGAAGGATCCAGGTTGATGACTAAGGTGGCCGGGCTGGATGTTTTGGGCAGAGGGGCAGCCAGGAGGCTACTCAAGGTGAGGGTGGAGGAGGTGGCAGTGGTGCTCTTAGGGGCTAAGATTGTGGGCAAGGCGAGAGTGGTGGAGGACACTGGTGCAGTGGACTTCTCGGGTTCAAGTGCTAAGGGAGCAGACAAAAACTTTTAAGATGGTTTATCTTGTGACAGAGCTATTGAATATGTATGGTGTCAATGAACATTGGGTAAAGAAAAAATAAAATATGCGCACTGTAAATCCCACCTAATGTATTTGAAGTCAACTCACAGGGTGTCTCCAGGACCTTCTGGATCTTGTTGATGGCGGCCTTCTTTTCTTCATCCAGATCCTTCACAGTGATGTTGTATCCCAGCTCAGGCGGCGGGGGCTGCAGAGCAATAAATGGAGAATTCCAGAATCTAAACACCATTTTAAGACTCTTTCCAGTTCTTTCAAAATACAGGTCATTTGCTTACCAGTGTGATTTGGTCATCCCGGTTGCTGCACACCAATTGGATCTTACGTTTTCTGTTCCCACTACCACCGGCAGAGTTTGATGAACTTGTGACTGGGACTGGAGTCTGTTTGGCTTCAAGTAAATCACACAGTCAATGCAATATATACTCTCACAAGGTTTTAGGGCAAAGATGGTGCAGACTTACAAGTGAGAGCTACTTTGTCCGACGGGGTCTTTTCTGATCGGACCGATGATGCAGAGCTGGGAGAAAAGTAGTCATCCTCTCTGGTAAAACCAAGCAAAAGCAAGCTTTTGTTCAGTACGTCGCCCTTACGACAGTGTAGGAGTTAAATGGAGATGCTTAAGTGTGCGGACGAACCTTTGCCTCTTGGTAGCAGTGTCTGGTGTCTGAGAGCGAGATGAAGCTGGGCTGGACATCGGCGAGCTTGGCGCAGACGGCTTCTTAAACTGTCAATGTAAGCAGATGGTTAAAAGCTTGAATGGATTAAAAAATACACTAAATATGGTGTCGATTTTGACTGGAATCAACGTTCATTCACCCTTGCCAGTCAAAACAGACTGGATGTTTAGTGCCGTCAACATTTTGGATCTCTGCCATTGCAGCAGTTAACATAGCATGAAAAAACGCAAATGTTTACCTGCGATAGGCCCAGAGTGGAACTGTACGAGCTTTGGATGGGGTTTCTCTTCGAACCCAGTGTCCCTCCGGGGGAGTGGACTCCACTGGCAGAGCTGACGGATGACGTGCGGGACCTTTTCAATGTATAATCCTCCACCACTGAGACAATCCCTCGTTTTAGGGTTCCCGGTCTAAAGAAGGATGAAAATCATGTACATCAATTTGACATCAATGGAAAGTAAAATTGAGTTGTGTTGAGACTTACTTAGGAACCAATTGTGACGGCGCGCCATTGGGCAAAAGGGGCTCAAAAGCCGAGTGAGCGCTTCCGCCACTGTCGTTACGCCTGAAAAACAAATGTGTTAAAAAAAGAAAATAAGCGATTATTTCCCATTTGTTGTTTTAACTAATCGAGGGATTGAGAACATGTTCGACTGGGAGTTTTAAATGTAATTCTAGTCTGTTTACCTTCTCTTGCTTTTATGCTCGGCAATAGAGATTCCATCCGCATCCTCGACTTCGCGTTTTCGGCTATCTTTCAACACCTTAAGGACACTCTCTCTGGAGCAGGGGTCGTCCGAGGTCCCGGGTGCAGCTGCGTAAGTCAGACGCTCCAAACTGAGAACAAAAACAAAATCAACCCTGTCAGACAAATAAATACACAATTACTCCCTGGCAACTGATAAATCATACCTTGGGTTGTTTTGGTCAGGCCTGGCGATCTTCATAGTGACGGGACTGCGGACAGCGGGGGAATTCCGGGGAGTGAGGATGCTCTTCTTCCTGAAGCCATCCCAACTGGCGACAGGCACGAGCCCCATCGGAGAAGTACCCATCTGCTGCAGGGGGTAGTGCCGCTGGGGGGTGATGTTGAAATGCCCAGTTGTGTCGGATGGCTCGCTGACAAAATGAAATGGCAATGGTAAACATTTGTTGTGTACGTCATGTTTCATGATCATAAATGAGAACCCGTGTTCTATTGCCTTGAATTGTTTTAACAAATGTCCTTATAAAAACTTAAAATGCATTGATGTTAGCGCTTTGGCTTTTTAGTACACATTGATTCCATTAAACTGGGAGGGTTGGCATAGAATAAACTGAACATTCATTCACAAGCCACCCAGTTCACATACAAGTGTTGTGCTTTTGAAATATTGTTTTCCCCAAGTAATTTATCATTCAATACCTTGTCCTGCGGGGGCGCCTTAAAACTTTTCTGAGAGCACACCCCATGACTGGGTTTTGCCTTTGGACACCAGATGACTAAATACCTATCTGGACAGTTATTGTGGTTTGAATTCAGTTATATACCGGAACCCCGTGTAAGTAATAAAGGGTCCGGCGAGCACACAGTACTTTAACGGAACATACCCAGCAAATGACAGCCGTCGGTTCGGGGTGTAGACAGCATGGTTGGGTCTGGATAACTTTTCTCGCAGTTGATCCCGAGGGTTCCGGACCAGTCTGGGCCTCCCGAAGTCGCCGGGCGGACTTTCCGCTTTGGCAATGTAGCTCCCCATGAGAAAGTCCCCGGGGCTAAAAAGACTCGTGTCGCTGGCGACGTGCCCCCCGCGATATACAGCAGCGTCAGCCGGTCTTTGACTAAAAGCTCCTGGCGACGATCTGTGTAGCTCACGTCTGCCGACGTCGTGCTTGTTTGTCCACCGGGACACGACGGGCACGTCGCTCACCCACCAGTCCCAAAAGCGGCGGAGGTAGCCGGTCTGGGCGCGCAGTCCTGGGCGAGGATTGAGGCCTAATCGGGCGGGAAGCGGCGATCCGCGACACAGGAGACACGCACCGCCACACAGGGCGAGAGTTACAACAATGTATAAAAAGGAGGGGAGTAAATAAAGGGCTAAACTAACTATGCCTAAAGCAGAAAGAAGCACTACTTTTCTATCTCTAGGTGACATGGCGGCAGCGCGCCCATCATGCTGCTCGATACGAATGCTGCTTCTTTAGCGGAGAAAGCTAAAAGAAACTTTGTCGTTTGGTGCGACAGCGCTGCATTGCGAGTAGTAGTGGTATTACAACAACACGGGCCAAAGGCGAGGGGCCAAACAAGGTTATTTATGTATATAAAAACAAATAAAGACATGACAACGTTGACCAAAACAAGCATCCATTCATTTGATAAAATCACTTTAGATTTATATATATATATGACTTGTGTGACACAAGTGTATATTATGAACTAAAACAAAACACACAAACACATGCATTTTATTCAGATCAAGTGAAAGAATAGAACTTGAGAAATTATACTTATGTTTTCAAAATTGAACTTGTATAATTGAACCTTTTCATATTATTTACAGGCATCCTGTAATGACACATGCACAATGGCCTCACATTAGTTCTTGTTGTCTTCGCTCTTTTTCACTCAATTTCGACATTTGAACCTCAAAGGTTTTGTCGAAAGCGCTGTAGTCTACACGGAAGGCGCCTTTCTCCAACGATATGCACGACTCAAAGCGGTGGCCCCACAGGACCTCGTCCTCCGTGTAGGACGTCCTGGCCTGGCAGGTCATGCCTAAGAAAGCAAAGAGAAATTATATTTAATCAACCTCATAACTGTGTTCTTCACCGCCAAAGGTGAACGTTGAATTTGTAGATAATGTACAAACCCGATGCTTCCACGATCCCCTCCAAGATAACGATGATCTCGAAATTCTCCATCTTGAAACGGCGAGCCCCCACTTCCCAGAAGGGGCTGCTTTGGTCGATGACATGGGTGGTGGTCTTTTTTTGGGTTTAAACATTGAAAAGCACAGTTTTTAGTTTGGCAAAACATTTTTATTTAGCTCACACTTTACATAGAAAAAGCATTTTTTGTTGTTGACCACACAAGGGGAATTATCATGTACAAGCACTTTTGGCATAACTGTCCATGGGTTTTTTTTCAGTCTTGAATTGGTGGTGGTGGTGGTTGTGATAAGATTTCTATGCTGCTAACTTTCATTTGATTTTGGTCATAGCCACGGCTCTTCTGTCCGTATTCTGGAACAAAGCTCGAATTAAACTCTTCACCTCCTTGCTCGTGAACTCCAATGCCAGAGGACCTTTACTGTCTGCCCACCTAAAGAGCAGGGTTACACACATTTGCATATTTCTTCTTAAAAAGATATTTCACATACAATTGTATATCTGCCAGCGTTTGAAATGTGGTACCTGTCAACAATCTCCAGGAGGTTGGCAAGCAGTACCATGTCTAGTTCCTTGAGAGCATTCCACTTCTTCACATAGAGATGAACTTCCTCCTGGTACTTCTTGTTCTTGTCATCGTCAGTAAGCGGTACGAAGAGTAGTGGGCCTTCCTTGATGATACGCTGGCAGAGGACATGCAGGTGTTCGCCATCCTCTGAAGAAATGTCCTGGACAAACATAAAATGCCTTACATATTTTACCTTTATTAATTATTTAATTATTTTTTTTTAAAGTGCATCAAAATGTAAAAATCTATGCACTAAAGGAAAAAAAATCATAATTGGGGTGACCCTATTTTGTGATGTCTCAATTATGGCGGCCATGTTTGCTCTACATTAAACATGATATTCGACATAGATAAATATGATGGATTTGAACAGAACTACACTACAAACCTCCAGCATCATAATTTTGGCAATTATTTCCGTGATGGCTGTGTCAAGGAGGGTGCCTATGGCTTTGCAGTAGATGGTGGGTGGTAGGACGTCCTGCCACACCGTCCCCAGCTGTTTCAACTGGTGGATCACCTGCAGGCAAGCAAGTGTATGACATAGTGTTACAAAGGTAAGAGACCTGAAAGCTCCTGTCCCCTTTGGCCCACCTGCCTCACGGCCTTGCTGGCCGCTTTATTGTTGTCGGCGTCATCCAGGTTGCAGAAGTTGTGAGCGCTGGAGAGTCGCTCCAACAGTTCCCCTTTCTGGATGTTCATCTGATTTAGAAAGCACTGAGCTCCTAGATAACACACAGACAAAGTCAGTTTTTTTTTTGTTTTCTTTGAATTTCAAGAAGATTATACCTAATTTCCGGAATCCTGGCACCATGTCAACAAAGGTGAAGAGTCCTTCGTTGAATGCTTGTGGCAGATGGGGTCTAAAATAGTGACCAAGGGTGAGGAAGTGGTGGGCCAGATACATGCAGTTATTGTGCTGGATTGCAGCCAGGTGGGGAAATTTAAGAAAGTTCTCCCTATGGGGGAAAAAAAGGGCTATTTTATCTTTTCTGGAAAAACAAATTGGTTTGACTTAAAAAAAATAAATCGAATATCACCAAAATACCGCCCCCCAATTCATTTTTCTGTCTTACTTGTGGTACGTTGGCACAACGTCATAGAAGAACTCGAACATATTTCGGACCGTGAAAAACAGTTGTGACGCGCTGTGGAGGAAAAAAAAAAGGAGATACGTGATTAACTACCTTTTTAAATGACAATCTGATTCAAATATTTCTTTCTTAGGAGGTGAATGACTGCGGTTGAAGGTCTAAACTGGTGTAAACGCACCAATGAGGGGAGCTTTTGATCGCCTCCTCCAGTGTATTGAGGGCCAGCTCCATCAGATTCTGCACAGACTCGCTAATGCGACATGGTGGCAGACACATGGTCCACGCCGACAACTGGCTGTCGTTGTCCGTGGTGGACATTGGGCTGATTTCCACGCTGGGGGATTCCTGCTTGACGCGTGGCAAATTGTCTTGCTCACTGGGGACTTCTTGCTTCACACGTGGCAACTTGTCAGGAGTAGGAAGCTTGGGGAGACGTAGTTTGGACTCTGGTGTTATCTAAATGAAAAATCCACCCTGTAGCTCATTGGCTGCCTTTGATGGAGAGAGATTGCTACATTTCATGAATTGTGCTATACCTTGACAGTGCTGTGCATTTGGGCCAACATGAGTTTGCGTGCCACGACAATGACGTCCAGGCTTTTCTTATTGGCGAAGTGACAGTTGACATCTCGGGCGTATTTCAAAAGGTTTGTGGACTCCTTTTGGAGAAACTTCATCTCCACCAAAGCCTTCTCAAACTCTTCGGTCTCTTTGATCACCTGTTAAAAAAAAAAAAAAAACACGAAGAGTTGTTTGTTGGCTCTTAAATGTGTAGTAACAGGGCGGTCAATGTGTGTACTTTGTCGTATTTTTCCAGCTGGCTACTCTTGGTAGGAATGGAGTGGAGCAGACACTCGTGGATAATGCAGCTGGAAAGCTCCTCCCATATCTGCTCCCCCAAGATGGTTGTTAGCGTTTTGTCACCAATCGCAACGTCTGGGGAAGAAGAAATAGTTGAAGCACATTTAGCATTAGCAGATTAAATAGTGGTTTGTATGGAGGAAGTTAAGTAAAATGGCCATCAGTTCCGAAAAGTTCTTCAACTGTTTTTTTCACCTGTTATCTTTTCCAGCCTGACTTACCTAGGTTTACATGAAGCGCCTTGAGCACCTTGAGCACCTCACGATAGACCTGTGACGGAGTGGTATGCTCCACGTGACACCCCTTTAGCTGATTGAAGGTCAGGACAACTCCTACCCCCTGCTGCTTTCTCTCTGACACGGACAGAGATGGGTGGAGTACCAAAGGCTTCAACATGTACTTCAGCAGCACCTGACCTAAAACACATGGAAGCAATGTGTGGACCATGTTTGATACAAAAATAGAGTGGTGCTCAACCCGACTAGAATTCTCACAAGCGGCTCAGAAAAAATGAACAAATGAATATTAGTGTTGCTGTTTGCTCTCACAAAAAAAATTGATCTTGCATGGAAGGTCTCTCTGGATAGCCAACGCTTGCAGGACACTCTCCTTTGCAGAATTGTGGTTCAGACACAGCTCCACTTTTAGTAAGAAGGCTACATCTTCAGGCACTGTTGGTAAAAAAAAAAGAAAAATGTATATATTCATTTTCTATTGTCTCGGTTTGCAAACGCTACAATAGACTATTATTTTCTTCCTGACCCTTTGAGGGAGGTAATTTCCAGACGACGAGCTGCTTCCATTCTTCTCCCAGATGATACACAAGGTTTTCCCTTTGCATGATCAACTCTGAGCGGAGAGCGTTGATGAGTGGCAGCTCCGTGTCCTTCCAGGCTTTGAGGGACTCCATGCATGTCCTGGCCTGGAAAAAAAGCCAAAGACACTTTGACCAATGTCCTCTGTTGAACAATCTCCATTAAGAGGCCCACATAGAGTTGAAAAGTGCATTTATATATTTTGTACAGTATTCAATGTACATACATACCCTTTCAAGCTCGTTGGCAGCATCAACATACCCCTTTTCCAAAAGCGATTTGTTGGCTTTTTCCATTGCATAGTGAAACTGAGAAACACAAACAGTACTTTTCCACATCATCATTGCATTTGACTTGATCAATCACTATAAATGGACATTTAACCCATTGGAGAAACCACTTGGCTGTACCCTTTGGAATTGATCGATCACTATGAATGGACATTTAACCCATTGGAGAAACCACTTGGCTGTACTCTTTGGAATTGATCGATCACTATAAATGGACATTTAACCCATTGGAGAAACCACTTGGCTGCACCCTTTGGAATTTAGGTTTGTGTAGTTTGCTACGTACTCCTCTTAAGTGTCCAAGGAGTGAAATGAGAAGCGAATTCCTTTCCAGCTGCTGCTTCAACTTTGTATACTCAACTGCAGCATCATTGATATTTGGTTGAATCTGGAGTGTAAAACAGTGGGACATATACACAGTGATTAGTGGGTTTTTTTGTTAGCTAATTATTAAAATCCCATTATTTTAGCATACCTCTGTCTCCATGAATTTTTTAAGGGTGTCCATTTCTGTGGAAACCTCATCAACCTGTACCAGGAGCTCCTCTGATACTTCCAGTCTCGGTAGTAAGTCATTATACCGCTTGTTTAGCATGTAAGATACTTCTTCCTACAATACAGAGAAAAGTTCTGATGCAACAATATTTTTTTTAATCCTCAGATGTTATTAGTTATGCAAATAATACGATATTACATTGTCTACAGTTGGATCGTCATAATATTTGAGGTCAAACGTCCACTGATATATTGTATTTTTACGTGAGCGTCATTTGTTACTACTCATTCGAACTTTCTGCAACTTAGCATCATGTTAGCTCATGCTCAACTAGCATGGTATTACCTTGGTATCTTCGATCTTGCGCGACAGTTTGCTGATTTTACTGGACAGATTTTCTTTCTCCAGTTTGCCAGAGTTGACGAGGACTTCGGTGACAAACGACGACATTGTCCTACGCTAGGTTGTGTTGACATATGTTTTTGATTTTCTCTATTTATTTATGATAGAAAACTATGACAGAAACAGAGCTCGCGCCAGGAGTATCATTGGGCCAGGCCAAGAGGAAGAACCGCCCCACATACTCTTCTTCGTTGTTGTTGTCGTTGTTGTTTTTACATGATAAACATTACCTGCACGTGCGTTCAAGGGCATATAAACATAAACATCAATGTTACAACAAGGATCGTTAAAACCCGTAGCAAATTTCTAATTTAACGGGATTGATCTGTTCTCATAATAATATTCAATAGATGGCAGTGTTGGGTCTAATTTGTAGTAATTATAACCAGAAGAAGATACCATCTTGTCTCTATGGAAACAACTAAAAGCTATTAGCAGTGCATGGCTCTTTACCACTTGTGCTAATATTTTTTTATCTTGGGCAATGCATTGATCTCTGTCATTTTGAGAGGATAGTTTAGATATTTAGATGATGTACTAATGAGAACTGTAGAATATATAACAGAGTACGATCTAAGGAGCTACATGCTGCTAATGTTTAGTACGTAATCCCTCATGTCAGACTGGTCTAACAGTGATACCGGGGAGGCTGTCTACCGGTCTCTTGATGATATCAAGAATCTGAGAATAAGGTTCGTAATGATGTTGAATTATTTTCAATTTCCTAGTTAAACTGTGGGTTGACTTACCGTAAATTACCCTGTACTCTCGAATTAGCATTGGCATACAGTCTGCATTCTGCATGCTGCACTCAAAATGTTAGTGTCAAGAAATTAAGTTAAAAGCAAGTTGATACGCACTAATAATGGAAATTACAAGTGTGCTCATGGAAGGAATTAAACCTGTATCTCAACTACCACTGTATTTTTAATATGGTGAATTAAGAGTGTCCTTGGAGAGGGTGACCACCACAGCAACTCTCTCCCAGCAACTTCAGCAACAGGTTTTGTCCCAGCAAGATGGCGAGGCCGTTGAAATGGTACCTCTTAGATCACGAGCCCAGTTGGGTGAGAACTTTTTTTTTTATGTTTGTGCAATGTGTGGTAGCCACAGAATTCTTTAAGTAATCAATCCATGTCATTTTTCTAACCAGGTGATACAGAGGAGGCTGCAATTGTTAGCTGGCAAGAAAAGCTTTTCAGTCAGGTAATGATTAAAAAAAAAAAAGTATAGGACTATGGTGGTTCTGAAAATCTGTCTCTTTGCAGTATGAGATGGAACTGTTCCAAAACGAGATGGCATGCCAGAGCCCACTGGACCGGCAGTACCACAAAGAAGTCGTGGCCCTGACTAAGGCCAAAAGTCGGCGAAACTGCAGGATTTTCACCTACACGGATTATGATCGTTACACCAACTCTCGTTCGCTTCAGCAGCTGGTAGGTTGTCATCCACTCAGTAAGATAATTAAAAAAATACACAGTTTTGTATTGACCTTTGAAAGGAAGAGGTTAATGTCTCAGGACCATGGAGAGCTACATTTTTTAAAAGCTTTTGTAGGGCATTCATTGAACTTGTTTGCAATAGCTGTCTCATGCAATGAAATAACCCTAAAGAGTTTTTATCTGTAACTTGGTGCATCTTTATTTTTCTTCCTCTATTTGAAAAAAGCAAGGAAATGATTTACTCAGTACAACAAAGTCAAAACCAACCTTCCTGGCTGAACGGATGTCCACTGTACGACACAGAAGGCAGGATCGCCGAACCATGTGTGTGTGACTCACCACCTCTCGTTCCTCTACATCAGTGCTTCTCAAAAAGTGGGGCGCCCCCCACCCTAAACAAACAGAAAATAATTGAGAAGCACTGCCTTACATGAACATTTAAGGTGTGTTTGAGAGAAGATAGATTTGTTGTCTGTTTCCCAGGGACTCCAGTTTTTCCAAGTCCAAGATAATTAACTGGGAGCCGAGTGATGAGTTCAAAAGAAACAGCCATGAGGTGAACAACATCATGCAGACAATGCACATCATGGGAGACCTGGGGCCTCAGGGAGGGTAATGGCCAAAACACACACACACACATACACTAAATTTAAAAGATTTTAATAGATGCATACATTTCACAAAAGCAGTCAGTTTTTGGCAAAAAAAACAGCACCAAAATTTAACAAAAATGTCCCCAATACATTTCTAATGGGACATACTGCACCCACAAAAATGTCATGTTTTCTTTTTAAAAAGTGAGTTTACAGGCCATAAAACCAAGCATCTCTGCATAATTCCTCCACAAATTCATTTTTTAGTCTTATATTATTTTTATCTTAGGTTGGGCCAAAAGCAGAATGAATTCTTGCTGTTTACCGTAAAAACAGACGGCAACGGAACCATTATCGTAAAACCCGACTTCAACAAGGGCAAAGAGCCCTACAGGCAAGTTCATTAAAATTCCGGATTTGAAGTTGTGTTTTGAGAGGCAATTTTGTAGTTTATATTTTTTTTGCAGGATAGCAACTACTGGGACCATCAAAGAAATTTGGCATCTAACCATTGAGAATGTATCATTAACCATGAAATCTGAGGATAGAGAAAACCACTTGTACAATGATGTGAGTATAGTATATATACATTTTTTTGGAATGATTGCTGGTACTTGCCCAATGTGGGTTTTTCAGTTAAAACAACTATCACGGTGTGTAAGGTTTAATTGATTTAAGACACTTACTTTGGTCTAAATTGCAGCTCTATGTGAGGCACAAGGAGTTCCCAAACAGCCTCGTCGGACAGGACTTTGAAATGGTATATTATTTGAATCATTTGGGAACATTTTGAAAAATGACAATTTTAGCCATTAAGTTTTAAAAATGAAACTTGTTTTCTTTTAGCCTCCTTCAGGTGTTCTACGCTATTTGATGAACGGCGAAATTGGTGAGAATGACTCAGTCTGTTTTTCAATGTAATTCCAAAATGTCTCCATTTGGAATTCAAATCCTTTCCTTCTTCTCTGTATCTACCCAGTGTCTGCCAAGGGTTTTGAATATGATAACCTATACGTTCACTTCATCATGGAGCTGGCAAACAGTAAGCTGCCATTCTTTTTAACATTCCCAACACAAGGCCTTAAAATAACGGTTATTTTTATAAACTAGACTGGTCAAGTTTACCAACGCAGTCCCACTATGGAGTCACTCACACTTCTTGTACCAAATCAATAGGGAAGGTACGTCTTTAGCCAAATTAGTAAACACATTTAACCACAGCAATGATCCTGACATTTTGTGGAATTATTCCAACAGGACCATGTGGCATATTTTGGATACCCGTTCACCTTTGAGGCATTCTACATGAGTGAAAAAGAAAGTGAAGGTTAGTGTTGGACACATTTCAGCGGTACACATGCAATTTGCAGGGATACAAACCATCGTGTTTTCTGTTGTTGCAGACTCAAGTCTCCAGTGGCCCGTGTTGTATTTCAAGGTTCTCTCACTGGACTCGTGGCAGCGATATCGAAATGAAGGCTATGGATATTTGCTCTTTCCATCCACGCCTGGTACATTAATAAGAGGACTGAATTTTTAAAATGCACATCGTTTGACTGTATTGTCGTTGAATCCGGTATTTTTTTTCTTACCATATGTCAACAAAAATCATGCTATGACTGTTGTATAGACTAATGAATGTTATTTTGTGCATGTGTGGTTATCAGGTAAACACACACTGACATGTCACACATGGAGACCCTTTCAAATGGGGGAGACTGTCTCAAAATTAAGGCGCTTCTTCACTGGCGGTTCACCAGAACTGGAGGACCTCAGTTATGTCAGGATACCGGGGACTTTTAAGGTAGGTTCAGAAATGTCTATATAGACCAAAAATATGCATATTGTAATACAAATAATTTCTCAAAAAATGTAGGGCGAGAGGCTAAGTCGTTTTGGGTTTCATACGGAAACTTCGGGCAGCGTGACGTTTAACCTTCACTGCATACAACAATCCAGGTATTTTGGAGAATTTTAAAATCAACTTTTCCATTTTCACTTTATTTACTCAATTGTTTTTATCTTTTTCAGGGCTTTCATAAATTCTACCACTTTAAGGAAAAAGTATCAGAATACTTTGGACCAGGCCCAAGGATTCAGTCATCATGAGAGTCTTTTAAACACCATGGGTAAGCAGAGGATTCCTATTAAAATAAGAGAAACTGTAAAAAAACCTGCATTTTATCACATTATAAATATTATAATATGTAACATTTTGATGACACACCTATTTGTTTCCCCTAGAGGCGTTTCAACGGGCCAGAAAAAAAATGCAAGAAGTCCGAGAAAGTCTTCCCATAGAGTTCATTGCCTCCGTCTCCCAAATCCAATTATGATCATTTTGATAAAACTCCAAGTGGGTTTCACAACAACAACAAAAAGTGGGCGTCGCCCCCAAAAACTGATGGATTTGTAAGCAAACATAATAGTTTTTCTGGTGCATGCAGTCAAGAGACGGTAAGGAAATAGAATTAAAACCAACAAGGCCTCAATCCTGTGCGGTCCTGCCATGACCGTCACATTCATCATTATGTATAGTATTATGAGACAAATTCCTTTCAATGTTGTATACTGTATTTGCTGCAATGGTATGTTTTCCATGTTTGATATTTTATTCCCCTTTATAAATGGACATAACTATTCTTGTACACAATGTTTTTTATGCATCAATAGGACTTTGACAAATGATCATTAAAAAAAATCACTAAACATTGGCCTGAATGTCATTTTCTGCTCCTGCAAATGAGTGGTTATTCACAATTGGTGATGAAAACTGCATCCCTTTGATAACCACACAGTCGAGTTCTTAGTGATTTTGTTATCAAAAGATGTTGAAACTATTAAAATTATTCTTCATCATAATAAATAATTTGGATGAAAGTAGGAACTAAACTTCTCAATGATAATGGACCATAAAGCATAACAGTCAATCAGTCCATTTATCAATGACATGGTGCGTTCAATAACAGAGAAAATATGTGCATGCACGAAACCCTAAATCACAGTGTTAGACTAATTTACCTATATTAACGTAAAAAAAACAGAAACAAAAAAGTAAACAAAGATCTGAGTAAAAACCCATGCTGAATTTTCTTTTATTTTTTTTTGTTTATTGCACTCATCGCTTCTCCCTCGACTGTCAGCGCAAAGGGGAAGTCGTCCGTGAACGTCTCACCCGTAACCGATTCTTCATCTTCTTTCCTCCGACCAACCTTCGCTCTGTGCCATCAAAATATTGAAATCCATCACTCGGTTTGGTATGTAAACGCGATCCCTTTATCACGATGTGACGATATTACTCTTGTATTTCACTTTTACCCCAGTCTGCATACGTAGTCACGAATTTGTATTACTGTCTGGCATCCGCAATGAAAACTAGGCCGCATTTGACTTTGATTTGAGGGAATTGTTCATCAGCGTTGGATCGGTATGAATGGCAACGACGATATGAAAAACATGTTTTGCTATAATTTGTTTGTTTGCCTCCGATTGCATTGCCAATCAATTAGAACAGAGAGCTGCCTAGCTAGTTAGCATTAGCAAACATCTGGAGATGTCAGCCGTCAAACTGTGCATTATAACATCCCATATATATGCCGTTCATTCATTTGTGGTGTATTTTCAATAATTTTATAATTGATGAAATTGTGAGCGTGAAAGACTTAAAGATGCTACGTCGATCGAAAATATGCGGAACAAGCCCTGCAGTCTCATTGGACAAATCATTGGGTACATCAAATGAGATGGAATGCAGGGGTCCGATATAAAATTGTCACTTGAATAAAAGTACACATTCTTCGGTTAAAAAACGTGTATGAACAGTAGTTTTCTCCTGGTGTTAAATGTATGTTCTATTGTTCTTATGCAGTCTACAAGAATCAACATCATGACGGATTCCAAATATTTCACAACAAATAAAAAAGGTGAATATAAAAATGTCCCCCAAAAAATCCCCAGATCTGCCGTTGGATTTCCATGTCACCAAAGCCGTAAATTCAAATAATCAAACTTTTTGCAGGGGAGATCTTTGAGCTGAAAGCTGAGCTCAACAATGAAAAAAAGGAAAAGCGAAAGGAGGCTGTCAAGAAGGTCATTGCTGCTATGACTGTTGGCAAGGATGTCAGGTAAAGCCCTAACAAATGGGTTAACATCATTTAAAAATATATTTTTTATCATCTTCATTTTGATGTCTTTTTTCAGCTCTTTGTTCCCAGATGTGGTCAATTGCATGCAGACGGACAACCTCGAACTGAAGAAGTTGGTTTACCTCTACTTGATGAACTACGCCAAGAACCAGCCAGACATGGCCATCATGGCTGTTAACAGCTTTGTCAAAGTAAAGTCAAATAAATATAAATTCAAATTCGTACTTTTTTCCCCTTGAATGGGATTATGCTTATTTAATGGTTCTAATGCTATCTTCCAGGACTGTGAAGACCCCAACCCTCTCATCCGGGCCTTAGCCGTCCGCACAATGGGCTGCATCCGGGTGGACAAAATTACAGAGTACTTATGCGAACCCCTAAGGAAATGCCTGAAAGACGAGGACCCTTACGTGAGGAAGACGGCGGCGGTGTGCGTGGCAAAACTTCACGATATCAATGCCCAGATGGTGGAGGACCAAGGCTTCCTGGACTCTCTGAGAGATCTTATCGCAGACTCCAATCCTATGGTTGGCGAACTGAATATTCCCTCAATATAGTAATCAGATGAAGACGGAATTTACGTTACCCCCAAAAAACTCCTGAAAATCATTTTCCATCATTTTTAGGTTGTTGCTAACGCAGTTGCCGCTTTGTCCGAGATCAGCGAGTCTCACCCAAACAGCAACCTGCTTGACCTCAACCCCCAGAACATCAACAAGCTTCTAACAGCCCTCAACGAGTGTACCGAGTGGGGCCAAATCTTCATCCTGGACTGCCTGTCCAACTACAACCCCAAAGACGAACGTGAAGCCCAAAGGTAACACATGTTTCAGCATAGGATTAATTCCTTTTCTTCTCATTCCCAACTCAAAACATTTCTTTTCCTCACAAGCATCTGCGAGCGCGTCACTCCACGGCTATCGCACGCCAACTCTGCGGTAGTCCTTTCTGCCGTCAAGGTTCTGATGAAGTTCTTGGAGTTGTTGCCAAAAGACTCCGACTACTACAACACGCTGCTGAAGAAGCTATCGCCACCGTTGGTTACTTTGCTCTCCGGTGAACCGGAGGTCCAGTATGTAGCTCTGAGAAACATCAACCTCATTGTCCAGAAAAGGTGTGTGACTTTTGGGCATTTAAACTCTTCTGCTGTGAGTTTAAATTAAAAAAAAATGCCACCAGTAGTAGACAATGAGTTCATTTTATTGATTTTTGTACAGGCCTGAAATCCTAAAACAAGAAATTAAAGTCTTCTTTGTCAAGTACAACGACCCCATTTATGTAAAACTGGAAAAACTGGACATCATGATCCGCTTGGCTTCTCAGGCAAATATTGCCCAGGTATTATACACAGGAAAAAAAACACACCTAACTTTTTTGTTGTCAGTATTGTTCAATCATAGCTGACAGTTGTATGCTCCATGTTCAATATTTTTTAGGTACTGGCAGAGTTGAAGGAGTACGCTACAGAGGTGGACGTTGATTTTGTGCGCAAGGCTGTCCGTGCCATTGGCCGTTGTGCCATTAAAGTAGAGGTATTTGAGTGAAGGCGCTCTGACAGATTTTAAAGTTTCTGAATAATGACCAAAACTTCCATTCCCAGCAATCGGCCGAACGCTGCGTCAGCACCTTGCTTGACCTCATCCAGACCAAAGTCAACTATGTCGTGCAGGAGGCCATTGTGGTCATCCGAGACATCTTCCGCAAGTACCCCAACAAGTATGTTTCTTTTGCATAACTTAAGTCAAAAAATTTATAAATTCCCACTACCACCGATTTTTGAACAATGATTAAATTATGGAAATATCGCGACTAACACATTCAATATATTTAATGCCTAGCGCCGTCATTGGCAGCCGACAAGCTTCATGAGTGCCATGGAAAGGGTTAAAATCCCGTTTTCTTACAGGTATGAGAGCATCATTGCCACCCTTTGCGAGAACCTAGACTCCCTGGATGAGCCCGATGCTCGCGCCGCCATGATCTGGATCGTGGGCGAGTATGCCGAGAGGATTGACAATGCTGACGAGCTGCTGGAAAGCTTCCTTGAGGGCTTCCATGATGAGAGCACCCAGGTGCAGCTGACTCTGCTGACCGCCATCGTCAAGCTCTTCTTGAAGAAGCCATCTGAGACACAGGAGTTGGTTCAGCAGGTCCTTAGCCTGGCCACACAGGTAAAAAACAACAACAACAACATCATCATCCATCCTATTATTCTGCCAGTTCAAATTAATCCTATTGGTCATCTTCCACAGGATTCAGACAACCCTGACCTCCGTGACAGGGGTTACATCTATTGGCGCCTGCTGTCCACGGACCCGGTAACCGCTAAGGAGGTAGTGCTGTCCGAGAAGCCCCTTATCTCAGAAGAGACTGATCTGATCGAGCCCACCCTGCTGGATGAGCTTATCTGCCACATCGGCTCTCTGGCGTCCGTCTATCACAAACCGCCCAGCGCCTTTGTGGAAGGGAGCCACGGAATTCACCGCAAACACCTCCCTGTTCAACACAGCAGGTTCACGCAAATCTCTCTGCACATGTCCCTTTCTTGTTTTCTGAGCATTTTTATTCCCTCAATCCTCCTACACTGGAAGTTCTTTGTTGACATATTTCTGGCACAGCGTTTGGGTGCTAAGAAGTTACAAACTTGACGACCGTTTTGTCCTATTACCTACAGTGTTGAGACAGGAGAGAGTCCGGTGAGTGGTGGGCCTGCTGCCGCCATGGATCAACCACATGTTATTCCCAGCCAGGGCGATTTGCTGGGCGACCTTCTTAATCTGGATCTGGGGCCTCCAGTCAATGTCCCCCAGGTCTCTTCCATGCAGATGGGTGCGGTGGACCTCCTGGGGGGTGGTTTGGACAGCTTGGTGAGCTTTGACAACAATCTTTATACAGAAACTAGGATCTTAAAGGTACCTGTAGTAGAAACCTACAGTGAAGTATTAGCTGCACGGTCCAATTATGATCATCAACTGATATTTTCTGGTTAATGTGTGCATTCTTACATGAGACAAAAAAAAACAACAACCTTATCTTTATGGGGACATTTTGGATAATCTAGTAGTATGCAAGTCATTGTTTTTTTTCTTCCCCCAAAGTGATTGAAGATTCCTCTTGATGGCTTGCGGTTGCTAAGAAAAGTTTCTGTCTTGTCTTATTGTGTGGTCTGTTTGTCATATTTGGATGCTCTTTTTTGGGGGGGCCTTCTCTCTTTTTGCTCCTTCTCTGTCCTGTAGCTGGGGGGAGACCTAGGCGGCGGTGTTGGGGGAAGTCCAGCTGTAAGTCCAAGCCCCTTCTGTCTGGCTGCATGCTCCGTCGCTTTTCAACTCCATATAGTCAAATTGCCTTTCTTGAAATTTAACTACACGCTCGCTATGCTAACACTTGGCACATTTTGGCCTGTATTGAAGCCATCTGATGCAGATGATCAGTGAGTTAATTGAAGATCTAGCCTGAATGTATAGTCCGTGAATGGGCCAAAACTTGCTAAGTCACACTTGCCTCACTCATTTGACTTTGCTCACATCTTCTTCTCACAAAGGCCTTGGTGACACAAATAACATTTGCTTGAGCTTCTTCTGTGATTGTTACCATCTTTTTTTGGCATATTTGTTACTGCCGCGTTCGTGACAACAACATAAAATCACCCAGTTTCACCCCTTCCTCACTTGCCATAATGTTGTTGCTTCAGGTGGGTCAAAATTTCATCCCATCGTCTGTCCCGAGCACTTTTGCTCCATCACCAACTCCCGCACCTCCGGCCGTCAGCAGCAGTGGACTGAATGACCTGTTTGAGCTCTCTACAGGAATGGCCATCACATCCGGAGGCTACGTCGCCCCGAAAGCTGTGAGTCTTAAAATACATGTATTTTCTGCACTATAATGTGCAGCGCTGATGCCCTCTTTCAAAATTGTTTTTCATATATAAGGCTTAGTAATAGTGGTTGCATTATACATCCACTAGATGGACCTTCTTGAGTAACTAATACTGATCCATCTATAAAGCACATCAGATTATATTTTGAAAAAGTCTTTTAGTTGTGCATTATGGTGCGGAAAATTCGGTAAATAAATAAAATGAAGTTGCCTTCAAAATTGTTATTATATATTTTTTCTAAATGCAATGTTAATTAGTTCAATGGCAGAAAACTTGTAGTTTTGGTCACACTTGGTCATTATCCAAATTGTATTATAAAAATTACCACCAAACAAAAAAACTCCTTGACTTTTATTCAATTTACAGTGTTTTTTTTTCCTATTTCTTTTCAAAGGTGTGGCTGCCTGCAGTTAAAGCCAAAGGACTGGAGATCTCTGGAACCTTTTCTCGTCGCCAGGGCCACATGTACATGGACATGACCTTCACCAACAAGGCCCTGCAGCACATGACCGACTTTGCTATCCAGTTCAACAAGAACAGGTCAATAAACGCTTTGGTTAGGTTTCCCCACTTGAACCCGTAACTATGATTACAAAGCTGCATATTTTACATATGTATGGCCTTTCACAGCTTTGGGATGATCCCCACCAGTCCATTGCCCATGCATACTCCACTGATGCCCAGCCAGGCCATTGACGTTTCTTTGCCCATCAACACCATTGGACCAGTTATGAAGATGGACCCTCTTAACAATCTCCAGGTATAGGAATATACACCCAAGTGAGGATTAAATCAACGGCATAATAAACGGATGCAATTTTCTGCTCTGCACACAGGTTGCTGTGAAGAACAGCATTGATGTATTTTACTATAGCGTCCTCATCCCTCTCAACATATTCTTTGTCGAAGACGGAAAAATGGGTTTGTTATTGTTTCATCTCTAAGCCCAATCAGTTATTTGGGTTTATTTGTTGTTTTGATCCATTTTTGGGTTATCACATACATTCAGTTTCCACAGAATTAGCAGTATTGACCAGTCATTTTTTCTAATAATCCTGTCTCTTCTGTCCTCAGAGCGACAGGTGTTCCTTGCCACCTGGAAAGACATTCCAAATGAAAATGAACTGCAATATCAGATAAAGGAGTGCCACTTAAATGCCGGTAGGTACAGCAAATGGTTACAATTGACAATCAAGTCAATAAAAAAAACCAACCAACTTTTCAATGGATATGAGAAGTCAAGGGCTGAAGTCATAATGAAAGACTTAAAGAAAATAATTCCTCCCTTCTTTCCTTTCTGTTTGCCCACATGCCACTTATAGGATACATCTCTTCAACCTGAAGGAAAAATCCACATTTTTGATGATACTCATACATAGTCTACTTTACAAAATAGCTGTTTGCCCATGCTAGTTTCCCAGTGTGAAAATTTGGAGCTCCCAAAAGAGCTATTTCATTAGTGTCATCATGGTAGATGTGGCTTGTGGTAGAATAGTCTAAACTAGCTTACAATTGTTGTTTGATCCAGAGCATGCAAAGTGGAAATAATGTTGAACTCCTATTACTTAACTTTACATACTATGTAGTATTCTGAATCAGTTTCGCAAAAGATGCTCTATAGTGTTATTTTTACGTACCCTTCACAATTTCAAAAAAACTTTGCACCTTACCCCATTTGACCCCTCTTTCAGACACTGTGTCCGGCAGACTGCAGAATAACAACATCTACACCATTGCCAAGAGGAACGTGGAAGGTCAGGATATGCTCTACCAGTCTCTCAAACTCACCAACGGAATTTGGATCCTGGCCGAGCTGCGCATTCAGCCAGGAAACCCCAACTACACGGTACAAAACCTTTATTAACTCTTTCAGTGCCATTGTCGATGACAGACATCCAATAATGTGACTTTTCCCCCTCAGCTGTCTCTCAAGTGTCGGGCCCCCGAGGTCTCTCAGTATGTGTACCAGACATATGACGCTGTGCTGAAGAACTGAACTTCGTTGCCATTATCCAACCTCAGCGCCAATGTCCTGTTCAAAATGGAGGCAAGACATAGATTTCCTCCAAGTAGATTAAAAAAACAGAAGGTAAATGTTCTAGTTAATATTATTGATATTGTGATCACGTTTCTGACCCACTAGACCCATTACAGCTTCTTTCACACGATAAATTCTTCTGCTAGTGTGGTATGTCAGTCATTCCATCCTTAAGTCTTAATGTTGTAATTGATCCAAGTCAAAGTTAGACACTTTTAAAATTTCCACAGCAACCTACGACCAGTTATTTGATATTAGCTCGCTATTCTTAATGACCAAATTACAAAGGACTGTCTCTCAAAAGTAAAACTATTGTACATTTTCCCACAGTCTTATGCAAAATGAAAATGTTTTATTAGCCTTAGGCCAGTTGTCACACAATCTTCCCACCACTGCAAACATTTTCTGCTTTAGAAAATGCTACGTATTGTTTTCTATTTTCCATTGTTGAGCCAGTTCGAACTTTTTGCACCTCATTTTGAACCACTCACAGGACCAAACATTTATTCGTGAAATACCGATTTTTGTTGTTTTATTCTGATTATAGCTACAGATGATGATGATCCTTATTGGTTGGCAAAAGCTACTATGGCATTAATCTTTATATGATACTACAATTAAATCTCTTAAGTGCCATTGATGATGATCAACGTCCAATCATTAAATCTTTTCATCCATCTGCCATGAATTTAAATTTATCTCTAGTAGACGACCAATCCGTTTGTACTGTCAACAAACGTATTAGACGTTTATCACTGTCAATGGAAGACAATGAGCTAAACCAATTTCTTAAAGAAATTGCCACATAAATGTACAATTAGTGTTGGTGAGATTATGTAAATGTCCAGGTTCATTCCTTTGTGAATTTTTTGAAGATGTCTGTATTTTTATGCATATTTAGCATGCACGTGCATCAACACTCCACATGGTTGTCAGCGGTTACAGAAAGTAAGAATGTTCATACATTTTTCACTGTAATGAAAATGATTTATTGCACCACATTTGACAATAATAAAGTGTTACCACCATGTATTATTGTGGTCAGTAAAAACAAAAAAAAGGTAGCTAGACAAGAACCCTCATTTCATGGCATTCAGTTTTTATGATGGATGACATTTTTGTGCCTACTTTCATCCCAGCACTCTTCATTCTTACTACGATGATCTCTTTGGGGTTTCGCTCAGCCAACGGTGACGTCGAAGCTCTTTCAGGGTGAGCCGTTCTTCAGGTTCTGCGGTCAAACTCTTCTTCAGGAAATCCCGACAACCTTAGTGCCACAAATGCAAAAAATAACAATCAATTTAAATAGACATGTCATATTTTAGAGCACTTCTCCTACCGTTTGATAAGTTTGAGCTAATTCTGATCTCCTCCTTGAGGAAGTCTTCCGTTTGGAAGTCCACACCGTCATGAAGGATCTCAAAGAGTACCGTTCCGATCTGCCACGCAGTTGTGGGGCCGGCCCTGTAAGAATGATGGCGAAGCCACTCTGGGGGTTCCAGTGTCGGAGTGCCTGGAACGCCCGGTTCAGGTTCAACGTTCACGTTCAAGTCCTTTCTCGCACGTAAGCCTTACCGAAAAAGAGTCTGTAGAGCGATCGTTCGTTGGTGAAGCAGCTCAGTCCAAAATCAATGATACGTACGTGGAGACCATCAGGGGTTCCCTCGATTAGGATGTTTTCTGTTTTGATGTCACGGTGGAAGATGCGCTGCTCTTGAAGTTTTAGAGCCACATCCACCAGCTGTTTAAGTATGACCTGTGGGGAAAAAAAACACCAAATTCTGTGTTTTCTATAACTGTCTTATTAATTATCTTTTTTTATCATCATTCCAGAAAGTTGCTGTCTTCAGGCCAAGTCTATCTGTAAAAAGTGACCAAAGACCAGACAACAGTTCTTGCATCCGTCATAGGTCTGAATGTCCTAGGTATGAATGTTGGCATGAATGGTTGTTTGGTGATTGGCTGGCTACCAACTCAGGGTGATGAATCCTTAATATGTTTGCAGTCAATCTCCCACAATCTAACATACCTTAGCCTCACTTTCCTCAAGGCTCCCTCCTTTTTTGCACAGGTAATTAGTGAGGTCCATGGCAGGAATGGGTCTTTCCATCACCAGAATAATCTTCTGGCCCAAATCGTACCAATCCAGCAGGGTGACGTACGGTGATCGACCTTCGGGCATGTCTTTAGCCAACTTTTTCATAACTGCCACTTCTGAGGACATGTTGACCCTGTCTTTATTTTTCTGAAACACCAGATGCAAGGTAAATAACCAGATTGCATTACAGAAACAAGTGTTGATTTGATCTGTTACCTGTAGACTTAAACTGTTGTCTTTTGGGATGTGCTTGATGGCCACCTACAGAACAGTTTCATCAATGCGGTCACACAATGGGTTCTTACATTCATAGGGCCCATCTGAAGAATTTTGGGAATGAGCCCAGTTTGCATGTATGTCATACTCACTGGAAATATGTCTACTTTGCGATAGCCGGCAAATACAGATCCACCGCCTCCTTTAGCTAGAAGTCTCCCTTGCACATATTTGAGCTCCAGTTGAGCTAAAGAGCGAACGAAGGAAGATGGGTTGCTTGAGTTCACTTAGGGCCGTCAAAGTATCAGGCCAAGTGGACAATCAATGGTTGAATAGCTCTCACCCGTAATCAGCCACATAGCAACTTAGTGGAATAACAACCCAGCAATTCCTAGTTTTCTTATTTACAAAGGTTTTAGACTCCCCATTATCAATGTTTACTCTACTCTACTCGACTTTTGCATTTGTATGTTGTTTTCCTAATTGAAAGTGTATCACTAACCCCAGCAAACTCCTGAGGCGACCTCATCATTGTTGTTGTTTTCTTCTCTGCCCTTGGCCTGGTTACCTGCTTCTGGATCCACTTCCGGAGGCAGCACAATTTCTATGAGAACCACACATGGAACGTGATTTCTTGTTAAAAAATGTACGTGGGCCAAGTGTTATGTCCCCCACACCAACCGTCGTCCCCTGAGGAACTCGAAGACGAGTCCTCGGTAACTTCACAAAGTCTCAATTTCTTTCTGGCCAGAACCCTATCGTCATCCTCCACTTTCCTCTTGGTTCTGGTGACCTGGCCATCTGTTTTTGAGCTGTGTGGAGTTTCGCAGAGGAATACCCGACCTGTCCTCAGACTATGCGTCTTGCCGGGATTGGACTTCTGCTGTGTGCTGCAACGTGTCGAGACTTGATCACAATGGTCATTTCGGTCAGAAATTCTTATTTCTATTCAAACACACACCTGATAGACAATTCATGAACTCATTTTTTTAATGAATGAATGAATGACTTAGCTGGACCTGTACCATCTCTTGAATACTAAACAAGAGTAAGTATGGACAAGGTAAGGGAAAAAATGGACATTTCACAAGCCAATTATTTTGACAATTTCCTAAACCTTTTGACCAAATAAAAAAAAAAAAAGTTTAAATTCTATTTCTCTCTTTTTAGGTTGAGAATTGATAGTCGGTCGCCACCCAATTGCGGAGTGGTTGTTATATGTACACTTCCCTACTTGGGTAAGTTGTTGACTACTTATGTTGTATTATGTTAACTTATTTACTTGAGTTTATTGATTATTAGTTTGTTGTTGTTATTTGTGCACAAGCTTTTAGCTGGCGTTGTTGAGCCAGCCAAAACATGCAGCTGGTAAAAGAATTAATCCTAATTTTGAATATTTTTGGATGATAAATGATTGTTTTTTTTTTTTGCTTGTAGACTTGAGAGGAGGCATCAATGTTAGCCATTTACCATTCAGTAGATCCGCTGTTATTAGCACCCGAGATGCTTCCATGTTGGGCTCTCTCTCTCTCTTTTTCCCTCTCACCCACTTGCGCCCTTTTCTGATGATTCTGCCTCCGGTTAGGATTTGCATGGTAAAATCTCCCCGGAAACATGTTCTTTGGGACCTACTTCTCGGTCTGACCCGCTTTTAATTCCGTATTCCAACTGGTGGCACGATAAAAATGAGTCTGGATTACTGTTTTCCATGGAGTCATATGCCCTCTGCTGTATCCAACCTTCCCTCTACATAATTGTTTTCCACTATGCAGAGGCAAACTGTTCCAACAATGATTTTTATTGTACCATCTCAATAGCTATGGATGAGTGGGAGACTTGTTGATTTATTTTTGAATACTCTTTGACAATATTCTAGCATTTAATTCGTAGGTAAAGACTCGTGATTGTGGGACTTTAGGTGAGTGGCTCGAGAGGCTTTGCGGTGAAGCCTGCTTGCTTTTTGGACGCCTTTCGAACGCTCTTTTTACAAGGCGGCGTTCGGACGACGTGCGTCTAAGTGACGCGTTTTGTTCTGACGTCATCGGACGCTCACGATTGGGAAGCGTCCGTCATTATACTAGTGCCATGTACTGCACGTATTACCTAGTACCTATGATTTAAAAGCACTCTCAAATGTTCCATAGTGAAAAATATTCGAGATTTTAGTTTTGTTTTATCGTGAGAATAACATCAGCTCTTTTGAGAATGTTTCTACATGCACATTTTCATTAATAAATTAATGTAATGTGAAATGTCCTTGTTGATTCCGCATTTGACATCTAAAATTAGTTCACAAAGTTGTTTAATGGCTCCATTTGGGGTAGGTAGGGAATGCTGTTTGTGAGATTTGTCCGTATTTTTTATTTATATTTATATAATGCGATTAGACTGTTTCACTTTGGCCACATCTGAGGTAATAAACCGGAATTCAGTCATTCATCTTTGCCACTAAAATGAATATACTACGTACTATGTATAAAGTTAACCTCGCATATGGAGCCTTTTGTATGCATTAACTTGTTATTAAATTATGTAAATTACTCAACAGAATCAATACTACAATGCCTTTTCAAATGACCCACAACATTTTCAGTTCAATAGATTATAATAGTTTTTTTTCCTCCAATATATATGTATGTATCTTATAAAAATATAAAAACAACAACTCTAATTTGCAGAAGGGACCAATGGTCGAGCTCTTCCAGTACTGGCGTCACCACCTCCTGGACGTGGTGGGCGTGACTGACAAAGCCAGAAAGTCAAGATGAAGATGATGTTGATGGCAGTGCCTGACTTTAAAATTGAGATCGCTCCTTGGATTGTGCTTCTATCCTGCCTGGACATCTTCCATACTGGTTAGTTCCTATTTTTATTTCAGTATATAAATAAATCCTATAATTTGTTGCTATACTTATCTTAACCTCTTATGACCTGGCTTGGACAACACATTTGGTAGTCAAAGACTATAATATTAAATTTTGTACTACAAGGGCTTGGCGTCCATTTATAATATGGAGATTGTTTTGCTATGTAATGTAAAAAAATAAATCTGGAGGTTAATATCACTCACTGTAGCATGTTTATTCACTAGCAGTTTGGGAGCAGAGTGAGATTTTCTGAGCATTTTGAATGGATTATTTCAGTATTTTAAAGCTTTTATAGATTTATTTAAGTCAGGCATTGTTGTGGGATTCACAATCACCATGAGCAACTCTGTGCCTGCCAAATAGGAACAATGCACACTTTTGTGAGCGGATGCTGGCCTGTGCGTCCTACAGACTTGGACAGAGTTTACCATGGTGACGCTCTCATACTGTGTGAAAAGGCCTTCCGGTAGCAAAGCAAAAGATACCCGGTCTCAATTATAAAATGGCTGGTTGGCTATTTCCCCCCTCGCCTTTTCATTTGAGAATTCACCCATTCAGGTTTCAAGATGTCAAAGTCCAGTTTTATAGGAAAGTAGTAATCCGTCTTATGGAAGTACACTCTCATATTCTGTAATTTCCATGCAGGTGCAGTGTTGGCAGTGAACGTGACACACCCCACCTCCCTGATCCGCGGTACACTGGGCGGAGAGGCCCTCCTGTCGGTGGGCTATGTCAGCCTCAGCGCCGACCCACCCGTCATCAAGTGGCAACTCCGGCGTGAGAAATCTGTCACCGTGGTGCAGACCATCGGAACAGACATTGTGGGCACCCTAAGGCCTGAGTATCGAGACCGAATCCTGATTTTCCAGAACGGATCTCTGCTCCTACACAACTTGAAGCTGTCGGATGAAGGCACGTACGATGTGGAGATTTCCATCACGGATGACACTTTTGCGGGCGAAAGCAGTGTTGCGCTCACCGTGGACGGTAAGGCTCCTCCTTCCTGTAAGGTCAAGGTAAAAATGTGTTTTAATTTTACAACACACGATTGACTTTCAAAGTTTCGAGTGTTGCAGACCTTTACTAAATGTTCGTAACAGCTGTTGTTTGTTCATGGTTTACAGATGTATTCATTGATATTATTCAATTGGTCAGAAGAAATACATCTATTTTATTGGAGGCACAAAAAAATCTACCTTTTTTTGCCTTGTGCCTTTCCAGAGCCTATTTCCATACCTCACATCCTCACAGAGTCGCCGTCCGTACTGGAGCGCAGTGAAAACGTGGTCCTCGACTGCTCGCACGACACGGGCACTCGAGCCGGGTACCGCTGGATGAAGGGCGGCGAAGCCCTGGGCAATGACAGTAGACTCCGCCTGTCCCCGGATGGGAAGTTGCTCACCATCACCCGCGTCACCTCGGTGGACGACGACATCTACGGCTGCGTGGCGGAGAACCCCGTCGGCGTGGCAACGAGTCCGCCCTTCAGGCTTGGTGTCTACAGTGAGTCAACTCATGTTCAATCATGTCTAACTTTGGAAAGTATGTATGCAACTGTACCTTTATGTTAGGTAATTTAACACAGTTACAATAGTTATTTTTATTGGCATTTCTAAATAAAGTGAGGGCTTTGTATTAAATGAATTGTTAAACTCCAACACAATTCAACCACCAGTCTTTTCTCCTAATAGAAAGAAGTTCCATTTATATCATCCTCTCTACTGGTGGCATCTTCCTGCTCATCACATTGGTAACAATTTGTGCTTGCTGGACACCATCTAAAAAGTAAGTAAGTGCATTAAAAAAAATCGGAAAAAAATGAAGGTTGAAAAGCCAATGTTTTGCGTTTGTGTTAGGCAGGGGCGACCCTCAAGAAATTCTTTCTCCAGATTTTATAACCAACGGACAGCACCTTGCAACTCAGGTAATGTGTAAAAAAAATTGTGCACACATAGAATCAAATAAAAAGATGATTAAATCCATCAAAATGAATAGGAAATGCAAAGACATAGCGAGTGGCAACTGAGTAAACATACGTATACTATTTTGTAATAGATGTTAACACTTGTCTTCACTATGACTCTAATATTGACCACTTTTATACTTCTGACTGTATGCTTTTTCCATTGGAACAGCTGCATTTCCCCAATGGAAGCTCAATAAAGAATGATTGTATTTTATATCATCAAAATCTGAATGAATTGAATTTCTTCCTACAGTGGTTGCGCCTTCTGAGGTGTCCCAGCGCAATGGAAAGAACATGGTGACTTCACTTTACGTATTACAGCAAAAGGTATGTGATAGGTGGGGAAAAGTCAAACTTGGTTTAAAATGCTTTAAATTCATCACATTGCATTTTTTCTTCTTCTTCTCTAGGATCTCTCCCCAGGAGACTCTTCAGTCAACAGCATTTGCTCGTCTTCGGACACAGAGCACCCACCCAGCTACACCAACTATGTCGATTCTCTAACCCGGGCTACTATTCAGGCCAACCAACTCCAAGTATAGCTGAAAAATGGAGTATTTACATGACATTCCCCTTAGGAGAAACCAGAGTACCCAGGGAAAACCCACACAAGATGGGAAGAACATTCAAACTCCACAAAAAGCTTCTGAATCTGGTTTCAGACCCTCGATCTCAGAACTGTGGAGCGGAGGTGCTAAACACATGGTCACCGGACCACAACTGTTTTACTATTTATTTTTAAACTATATAGTTTTTTAATTAAAATACATGTTCACCTTATATTATTTTATCTATACATACAAAGCTTATAATTTGTTTATTATATTTACATTGTATAATACTGCCTGCTTGAGTTTATTGTTGTAGTATAGTTTGGAAATATTTGACTGATCTTCAAAATATAAGATTTAACAGTTTGTCAATACAACTATGACTTTTATTTCCAGGTATATCATGTTTTGGTATATGGCTGCCCATTATTTTGAAATCTTTCAGCGGATTTGGTAAGTTGTTATAATCAAGTAGTGACACAAGAGCAGCAACTGTTACTGACTTTTTCACAACTTTTTAGAGATCCACGCTGAAAAAAAACATGTTGTTTAGCCCGACGGGTGTGTCGGAGTGTTTTCGCGAATGGGGAGATATAGAAAAGGACTACGAACAGATTCAGGTGATGTTTCTTTTTATTACATTTGCTTGTACGCGTTTTAATGTTGGCAGACGTCAACAGAGGGAGCCCAGAGGCGAGCGACTATGGTAGGCGTTGCTGTATAATCCTCTTTTCAACCTTTTCCTATTTTCCTCCAATTTTTGTGCAAGCAAGAGTGAATAAAAACGTTGGGTTTGAATGCAAAAACCAACGAAAAGTTATTTCAGAACATCACCACGAGTTGGTAATTCTTGTAAATTAAAATATTGATTAATATTGATCATTAATATTAGAAATAAGTTAAGTAAAGAAAAACGAATTCATTTCTAATTGGCAAACAATGTTGTGAAGATCTGATGGTTGTAATATTATTACTATGTTTTATTTGTGCAAAACGCTTTTTTGCTTATAAAATTAGTAAATATTTGCATAAATATTGTTTAGATGACATGTGGCCAATCAAACACTCATTAGAAAAACTATACTAAAGTATAATTGGGCAACATTCCAGAATTCAACAGTTAGAAATCATCTTTTTTCTCACTTATGTATTTGAAGATTGTTAGCAGCGAATAAACGGATGTTCATTTGCTGTCAACCTTCCCACTTGAAATGGATTGGGCATCTACCTCTCAATTGGTAGTTGATTGACATTTCAGGAATTCTATGCAAAAAAACAGTCGTTTTCCATTTGCACCACAGGACACTCATCGTTTGTACAGAGTAAAGCTTGAGGAAGTCACCAAATTGCAAAACAGCTGCTCTTCAGCTATCTCGCGTCACCGGAAAAAACTACAAGATCTCACAGAATCCCTAGAACAGTAAGCTGGCTTATATATATTTTTTTTCTAACCATTTGTACACAAACATGTCTGCACGTGATGAAGTGTTGAGACACACAACCCACGTGCTTTCCCTATTTTTAGATGCAAAGTCAAGCACCCGAAGCAAAAGTTAACTCCAGAGGAAATGGATTCCATCGCCGACATCCAGGTGGCGATAGAAGAACGAGCCAACGCTTTTTCCGAGATGGAAGCTTTTCTGCCAAAGAAGAATGGGTTGGTTTTCTTTGCTTCACTTATTGTTACAATTGTATATTAGCATAGATGGGTGGGGCGCTTGGATAGTGTGTGAGGCTCACAATTCCGCCGTTTGAGGGTTTCCTTCCACATCATGCCCTTAGGTATGTGTCTTAGCTGGGATAGGCTCCAGCACCCCCCGCGACCATTGTGTGGATAATCGGTTCCAAAAATGAAATGGAATAAGAAAATATTCTCTGTATTTATCAGTTATTTATGAGGTAGAGAAACTGAATGAATGGAACATTGTTTGAATCAAAAAGGGGAAGAAGTATAAAATATTTTTTTATTTGAAGAATTTTATGGCCATCGACGATGCCAGTAGATTTTCACTAATAGAGCCACACAAAATAACGTAGTGGGATGGATTTGGTTTAGAGAAGATCTTGTAATGGCCATTGATTTTTTCCATTCCAGGTTATACCTCACTCTTGTTTTAGGAAATGTCAATGTCACACTCCTCAATAAGCAGTCAAAGTAAGTCCCTGTCCGTCGTCACGGTGACCGACGTCCAGAGCCCACACTCATGTCTCCTTTCTCCAGATTTGCCTACAAGGATGAATATGAAAAATTTAAGCTGATCCTCACCGTCATCCTTTTCCTCTTTTCTTTCTCGTGTCGCTTTTTATTCAGTTCCAGGCAAGTCACAAGATGGTAAAATACACAAAAAAGTCAACTTTTTTTTTTTTCAAAAACATTTCCTTTTCTTTCCCAGAGCGTTAGATGCCCTTTTTAACTTTCTATTGGTATGGTATTACTGCACGCTTACCATCCGCGAAAGCATTCTCATCAACAACGGTTCAAGGTGCGGCCGACAACTCATCGGCGATGACAATTGAGGTCACCGAATTGAGGCAATGTTGTTTTCAGGATCCGAGGCTGGTGGGTGTTCCATCATTACGTGTCCACCTTTTTGTCCGGAGTGATGCTCACATGGTCAGTCTGCATCCTTGTCCAAATCAAACTGAAAAATGACAAAGTCAAAATAATTGATTCTACCCCTAAATGTATTAAGAAATATTCTTACACCTAATGTTGATGTATGTTATAATAAGTGAATACTTCCCATCTACCCTAACATTAATGTGTTCATGTCTTTACGCAGGCCGGAGGGGACTCTCTACCAAATGTTTCGCAACCAGTTCCTCACATACTGCCTGTACCAAAGTAACGTATCTCACATCATATTGAAACAACGCTCCGGTGTGTGATTGGACTTGTCACTGCTGTTTAGGTTTTGTCCAGTTTTTGCAATACTATTACCAAAGTGGCTGCTTGTACAGACTACGTGCCCTTGGAGAACGACACAACATGGACCTGACCGTCGGTTTGTGTCCCCTTTTTTGTGCCAAGTACCCTTTTTTCCCCCAGTATAGGTACCAACATGTATGTTTTTGTATCACTCCAGAGGGTTTCCAATCCTGGATGTGGAGGGGACTCACTTTCTTGCTGCCGTTTTTGTTCTTTGGTCATGTGAGTGAAATGTTTTGTTCAATATAAAGTGCTTGGACATTTTAGTTACCCATCCTGATGCCAACATTAGCAGTAGTATTTGTAGTATTTGTAGTAGTTGTAGTAGTAGTTGTAGTAGTTGTTGTAGTAGTTGTAGTAGTATTTGTAGTCGAAGTAGTAGTATTTGTAGTCATAGTAGTACTTGTTTTAGTAGTAGTAGTATTTGTAGTAGTATTTGTTGTAGTTGTAGTAGTATTTGTTGTAGTTGTAGTAGTATTTGTTGTAGTTGTAGTAGTATTTGTTGTAGTCGTAGTAGTATTTGTTGTAGTCGTAGTATTTGTAGTAGTATTTGTTGTAGTAGGAGTATTTGTTGTAGTCTTAGTATTAGTAGTGCTAGTAGTAATAATAGTAGTGGTGTTAGTGTACTTTGTTCTAATATAGTGAATGATAAACTTTCAATGGGAGCTTGTCAGTGATTGCCAATCTACAGATGTAAAAGTCATCTAAACATTTGATTGAAACATTTGGTTTCGCCCTCTATAGTTTTGGCAGCTGTATAACAGCCTCACACTTTTCAAAATGTTCCAGCTTCCAGAATGCAAAGAGTGGCAAGTAAGTAGGCCATTTCATGGATTTATGAGTGCATACATGCATCTAAATCAATTTTTTGGAGGAAAACATTGTTGTTGTTTTTTGTCACTAAAGGTGGCAATGTGCGGCTGCTCCTACATGACACTCTTCCTGGGCAACTTCTTCACCACGCTGGGGGTGGTTTACCACAAGTACATGATGAACCAAGACAAGCCCAAGTCCTTTTAGGACATTCACGTTTGTAGCTTTTATTGACCTCAAATTTATTATTTATGCTCATTGGTGTTGTGTTTATTGGCCAATATTACAAAAGTACACCCAAGGATGTAAACTAGCATCATGTACTAAAAACAAAGATTAATTCACAGCAAAATCTATATACATATCTATTTACTTTGATTTATAGTCTGGCTTCTAAAAAAATGATTCAGTCCGTGCAGTACTTCTACACACTTGTGTGTGTGTGTGTGTGTGTGTGTGTGTAGCAAGAAAATATATTCCTAAAAAAATTCATTTAAAACTGATATCTTTGTATTTTACGTCTAAAAATATGCCCAAAAGGTGGCAGCCTTGAAACACAGCCGCTCCCTTAAGTCAATTCAACCCAATGTAAATGTTCTGTAGTTTTTAACAGTAATTCTACTTAGAGTCATCTCACTCCCATTATTCTTCAAAATTGGGACACAAGCCAATCTTTTTGAAAGAAACTTTTGCACCCATTCATTTGCATGAGGTCACAATAGCGATATTCCTGTCACTTGCTCCTTTCTGATTTTCAAATTTCCTGACACTTGAAAGCAGTACCCAAAGATCACAGGCAAACCGCAACTGTAAGATTCATACGAAAAGGAGCTTTACGTCCAATTTGGAACTTCCTGAAGAGGAAAAAAAAAGTCTGTGAATGTATGCATTAGAGCTGAAGGGTGGGCTCGATGGAAGGGGATTCCTTGTGCCAGTTGGCTTCTCTTTCATGTGTCTCATTACAAGCTTTGAGGAGAACCGAAAGCCTGAGGACCGACTGTCTTATAAGGTATAGGGAGGAGGGGACAACTTGACTAATTGTCTTCAGCCTCAGGGTTGTTTACTTTTCCTACCGGTTCTTCCAATGGCTTGGACGTCTGTTGTCGTCTATGGCAGCTGCCAGATGAAGCTCCTCAGTTTGATTCAAAATGTATTCGAATCCAAACCAGCTAAGCGGCCTCCCTGCAGGGCGCAGATAAAGTCAGGATCCTGAGAAGCTCCTCCATAGGGAGGCTTGTTATCTAGAGCGGGTCAGGCATGCACACACGGCCTTCCTCTGGGAGGTGATAAGCTCCAATCGTAGGGATGATTAAAGGAGAAGAAGAAGTCAAGCCCCAAAGGGGACCCAGACCAGTCTTTGATTAAGAGGGGCGTCGAAAGCTGTACGCTGTATGGACAAAATTCTGAAATAATTCCAAATACAGTGTTGCGTCGACGTCACCAATCTTTCAAAATGTTCAGTTTACAAAACTCTCTGAGATGCAAATGACTTCCAATATATGAAAACAAGAGCCAGGTTAGGAAATCCCCTAAAGTGTTCATAACTTGAAGTTGTTTTTAATGTGTGTTTTGGCACACGTTCTTGTGTTTTTGTCTGTGGCCTAACGTTGGATTGGAATTTTTGCTATTGGTTTTAAAAATGAATTGTGAGGAACAAATAAAAATTACGGAGAGCATTCTCAGTTTTTTTTGTGTTACTAAGCCATGACTTGCAAAGATTTTTTTTTTTTTATTGAGGTGGACGAGCGAGGGCATAGTGAAGAAAAGTACTGGGTATGGGAGGGAGGAGGAGGCTATTGTTTGGCAGCTGAGAAAACATGCATACAGGTAAACACACCGGTACATGAAAAGCATAATGCAATATTCAGCTGCCTCTTATTCTAAGGTAGGTATGTGTGTGTGTGTATGTATATATAATTAAAAAAAATATATACATATATATATGTATATACTCATATAGGTGTATATACATATATAAAGATTTTGAATTCTACTAAATGTATAAGTGCAAATATATACATTTTTTGCTGTTTTGACTGTGTTTTTATTTTAGGAAACTAATTTTCTTAAATTTACAAATTACATGAGTCTTATTTTTGAAATTATTTGTATAGAGATTTCTTTTGTATTGCAAGGATGCACTATTATCCATATTTATATCCTAAATGAGAGACATTTGTTGAAATGTTGCGTGATAAAATGTCAGGCCTTTGAAGCCAATCAAAGGGAGGTTTTTCCATAATTTATGCTTCCATTTTAGCTAAACTTACCAGCGTCAAATGAGCCTCTGTAGAAAACAAGTGTTGAGTTTTTCCCATCAGTTCCGAACGTCCCAATCCTTCCTCCCGTCACTCATTAGCTAATCAAGTCCCACGGCATCAAGCCCCACTTGTAATAATGCAAACTGTGAGCGGAACACAATGAAATATGCATAGTTTAATAAGAGGGGGCACATGATTACAACCACTTGTCTAATGAGTGTGAATCCATTGAGGCCCCCACCAAGTGCAGGAAAAAAGAGAATTCATTTTTATTTGAAGGGCGCCCCACCTAACCGTGCCCGGGACTCGTCAGATTGTGCACCCATAGTTGCCATAGTTACCACCAAAATTCAAATTCAGACACTCAAACTGCATTTTGGAGAAGCGACTAACTTCTTTTTGGGATGATGAATGATCATGTTTTACTGCTGTTTTTTTATTTGCTCTATTGTATTTGTTTTTATCTATTTTGATTTGTATACATTGCAAAAATTATAATTTATGGCAACATACAGGCAGCTGTGTTTTTTCCATTGAAAATAGGTTATTATTAAAACAATTGTACTACTAAATCAATATTGAAACAGGTAGTTCAAGTCCAATTGACATCTCAGCAGTCGAGCATGCTGACTGCTGAGCTACTAAAAATCAGCTAAACTAATTTTAAAAAGTATATTTTTCAGTCTCCTGTATTGGTATTGTATAGAATACTATGAGTTTATGAAGTCATGTAAATCCTCCCACACAGTCCTTGACCCACATATCAGCAGGTATGTTTGGCCTAAAGGCTAAACGCGCGTACAATAAAGTCCTCAAGCAGCTCTACTCCCACTTGCACAGATGGCTGCCGGAAAATTAATCGCTGAGCGTTTTGTCCCTCGTCTGTTGCGCGTGCAAATCGACCCGAAACGTGTCACAACCCCATGCTGCGCACGGCCAGTGGTGTATCAGGTGCGCTGAAAATTGAGTTCGGGGCCGGAACGCGCCAACACCACTTGACGTCGGTCATCCTCTAGTGGGTGTGAATGCAAACGGAGCAGCTGTTCTGTCAGACGTTCCTCTCGAAGCTTTATCTGAAAGACCAGTCTATCCATTTTTGCTATTTTGTCAAATTTCACTACCTCTGATTTTCTATAGCTTCGTCCATTACAGTAATAACCATCTATAATCGTGACCTGTAATGTTTGTAGTTCCGTTTATATTGTGAATGTAATCCTCCATTACATTCTGTGAACTGTTTTTTTCTCAATCCATATGATATTAATCATTTGGTAATGTGACAAAAATAATTATATTATATCCCCGTTATATCCTAGATTGTACCAAAGTCGCCAAGCTTGAGGGAGTAGCAACATTATCTAAATGCAAAGAAGCGATTGTCGACGGGTGACAAAAAACACTTTTAAAGACAATATGATAATTGACTTGGTTGAATGAAGTTCCCTCTTATTTGAGTCTGTTGTCAAACGAGCTGAATGGCTATAAGATAAAGTTAAAAAGGGCACTCACCTGTTTCCACAAATCATGCTGTAACACCTGGGATTTCCATGTGATTGAATGATTGAGTGCTCTTAGGTTTATGGTTCTGGGGACCTCACCTGGGGGCGTCAATCAAGTTATGGCACTGCTGACATGACCTTCTGGATTGTGGGTATCTTTACTGCAACAGTTGCAACATGTTTTTTTTTTCTTGCAGATCTTCAGTGAAAGTAAGTGACTTTTTTTATCTTACATATTCCCATTGTAATCATAATTTCTCCTTCTGACATGTTATTATTATCATCAAGTGCATTTAAGACTGTTTTGATTGTACTATACACTTAAGCCAACTGTGTCTTTGCTATTTTCTGCTCTTTGATTGACCACATACTCCCCGACGAGTGGAGGTGTGCCGCCTTGATGCATGACTCCATTAAAGCGTCTGGTGACCATGGCGACCGTCTCTGAGAGTGGGGTTCAGCGCTAACACAACGGCGGCCTACGGGCAGATGCTGTCATCAGTGCTGAGCGATGACGCCGCGGTACGTGCGACCCCCGTAAGTCTGCTCACATGTTTATGTCCTCTAATCTTGCACAAACACGTACCGCACTGAGTAACGGGATAACAGTTCCTCATACGGTGCCAACCTGAATACAAACATTGACTTCCCATGACCACATTTCCTCAAATTTGATATGTAGGTATAAATGTATAAAATGACCTAAATCTGTCCATTTCAAATGAAGACACAACACACATTAGGTGATACTAAACCTTGCCATTCAGTCTTGTGTGATCTTGTTACACAATTTTAAACAATGAAAGTGACACCATCATTTTGATCTATTCACTCCATCATCTTCTGGTTTGCCTAGTGGGCATTGTTAGCTTACAAAATAACTCACTTTTGGATATTACGGACATGAATCTACTTTAATTGTCAGTGGCTTTCCAGCTCTGCTTTGTTCATTTCCCCTCTTACGTCCTTGACTTTTTGTCTAGCACCCCTGCAGTGAAGCGCGCGCTCTGCCCCCACAAATTGTGGAGTCTGACATCCTTAAAAAAAGAAAATCTAAAATTCAATACGCTTTGCCTTTAAAACAGAAATTAGTTGGGTATAGTATTACAAAAATAAGGATGTTTTGGAAGGAATTCTTCAAAGATGTAAAATACATTTTGTAAAATGTAGTAAAAACTTTTAAAGTTGACATTATTGAAACAATATGAAATGATATTTGCAGTAGTATTACCAAGTGTGTTTTGAATCAAATGAATTATAACAAACATTAGATTATAAAACAACTCTTATTCAAAATTACAATAATAAATAGCAAGCATAATATCTTTCACAGTAGTAATGTGAAATGTCTTATTGATTTAAAAAGTAACATGTTTAATGTTGGTCGTTTTTATGGCAATAAGTGATTGAAGAAAAAAAATACATTTAAAATAAGGAAAATTTGTCTTCTTAGAGCATAAAATGATAATAAAAATGTCAAATGGTAATTGAAAAAATACATGCTGTGTAAAATAATGATTGGACACAAATGGATTGGATGTCCATCACCGTCAATAGCAGTCAATGTCTGAAAAACAAACACTAGTTTTAAGTTTCCTATACTTGTGAATTCCAAAGGGCTCACTTTTCTTACTGGTGGTAAAAAAATGCAAGGAAGGGTTAGTTACAAAGGTAAAAAATATTTTGTCCAAGAGAAGCAAAGTTGAGAAAGGCGCTGCTCCAACATGCTTCGTTCGGGTCATCAGGTAAAAAGGTCAAAGATCAAAAGTCTGTTTTTCTAACATCTCTCTTGTGTGCCAGCAGATGTAAAACCTGTTTCGGAGCGGCCGAGCGAGCAGACTACAAAAAGATTTCATTCGGGAGCGAATTTGGCTGCGCTCCATTGCAAACAGTCCCCGCTGATGAGGTTCAAGACGCACTTGTGCACATGTGAGCCTAACTGCCGCCTCCTTGATTCTTAGCCCACTTGGCAGAAATGTCAAACCACTGGAACGAAGTGCTTGCATAACCATTTCCAGTCACGACATATCTTCTTACCTATCCTTCCAAATTCCAATCACTATTGACTGACATAACCCAGTTTATCACATCCTTACTTTGTAATACCAAACAACTACATACGGGTGGAGTATAGTAATATGACATGTTTTTAACTTAGTCATAATAAGATCGAATTGAGACGTAACTTGTATTTGTCTTTATTACATTTCAATCTTTACTCAGTTATTTAAGAACAACAGTAACATTTGTGAGTGCTGAGCGCAAACTACGGCCCGCGGGCCACATCCAGCCCGCTAGGCCTTTTAATCCGGCCCACCGACGTTGTCCAAATAATGTATTTTTTTCCCCCAAGATGGCGCCGTCATGCTGTTTATGTTTTATATGTACTGTTAACGGATGCAGTTTTTTATATGTATCGTATCTTGTGCAGCTCGGGGTTCGAATCCAGGTCCGTCCACCTGTGTGGAGTTTGCATGTCCTCCCAGACTTGCGTGGGTTTATTCTAGGGTACTCTGGTTTCCTCCCACATTCCAATGTCATGCATGGTAGGCTGGTTGGACAATCTAAATTGCCCCTAGATATGAGTGTGGTTATAAATGGTTGTCCCTCTCATTCTCACTTGCGATTGGCCGGCCACTAATTGAGAGTCCTCGACCCTTGTGAAGATGAGTGGTGTATACATTTTGTAATAGATACCGTCCTGTCAGATTGGTTTGGTGGCTGACTGGTTTTGATGTTCAGTTTCTAACGAGATTCCAGCAGAATCATGCATGCAGTAGTGCGTGGTGGTAATTTCCCCGTGGGGCAATACGTTCATCAGAATTTGTTTGGAGTCAAACAAAAAGAACGTTATCAGGCTTGTTCCAACACATACGGGAAATTCTGAGTAACGTACAACGTCAGAATTGAACCTAGACGGTTGTAACGGTGAAATGTGACTCAAGGTGATGTCACTCACGTGATGTGATTTCCCCAACTTTTGCAACTACGGCGACCTAGCCGACAGAAAAACAAAATGATAGGGCTTTTAGCGATTGGAGCCACAAAGTTGTACATTTGGCGGCAGCTGAAGGGCTTCGTGTGAAGGCGGCGGACAGCTGGGTGGGGTTGAAGGGATGTCGGGTGACCCCCGGAACTTTCTCTACGACAGCTGTTTTCGCAAAGGTGATTTTGGCTCCGGCACCCCCCGTGGCCCTGGTGAGGAAAAAGCGGTTCAGAAAACGAATGAAATTATTTATTTATCATCTCTGTATATTGATTATATACATATATATGCTTGTTGTTAGGTTGACAGCATTTTTTAAAATTTATTTCCTATTGGTTTGTGGTTATTTGTGCACTTGATGGTGAAGCTTTAAATCTCATTATATAGTAGTACTTGTATAATGAGAATAAATACCTTCAATTTGATAGATTTTCTCGTTTTGACATTACTATTTTCTCTGATTTTCTCATCCCCCTGTCCCCTGGTTGGGTCTCATTTCCCCTACCTCCTCTCCCTCCTCCTTCTCTTCTTCCTCCTCCTCCTCCTCCTTCTCCTCCTCCTCCTCCTCTTCCTCCTCTCATCCTACTCTTTCTCGTAAGCTTCCACGCCGTTCCTCGCCGTCGTGCGTTTTTTTTCGGCCTGCAATCTAACAACTTGTTCTCCGTCTCACTTGATTTAGTTTGTGGCTTGGATAAAGCGAACATCGATGGACGAAATGGCTCTCCGGCAAAAAGCAGCGTGTCTCTGCCTGTTTCTGTTTCTCCACGCGTGGAATGGTGAGTTGATACAAACTCTTGTTAAAAGTGCACTTTTTTGATTGCTTGCGCAGTTTTTAATTGTGTGATCCTCAACGTGGGGCTAACTCGTTATCTTAAGGACGACACGATTCGATTTTAATCGCTGATTAGGATACATTTTTAGGATTTTAGATATTTAAAGGTTTTGGTACTTTTCGCGTTAATTCCCGTTTGCAAAAGGCAGGAAGGTGTGTTTAATTACCTCGTAATTGAGAGAGAAGGTAGCATTTAACCTGTCAATACGTATCTTGGACAATCCAGTATTCTAGAGAAAAACAATTTCTGCCTAATTTTGTCCATTTTTGGAGGAAGAATTGCTATAAAATCCATCTAAACTTATTTCACTGCCATTTGAATATGCGATAGACGTCCTATTCGATTTCACTGGGAGGGTTGGCAACGAGAGTTCAAAATCACAGATAGTCATGAACTCGTCATGAATTGTATAGTACTACCAGATTAGAATTGCCATGTAGTATTTTTATACTACATCTGTATTCATGGCTCACATTGTGTTGACAAATGACATGCATTGTATGCACATGTATTTTATCAGAAAAATAAGGTTTAACTCAATCCCTGTCATTCCAGGTAAGTGTAAACTGTATTCAAAATATGTTCTATGTTATCTATAAAAAAAGACAAATGTTCATTCACTGCCAGTCCATACATTATCAATAGATTGGACGTGTATTGCCGTCAAAAGCATCCCACGAGGTAATCAATGAAAAAGCAGCAAACCCATTCAAACAGTAGAATTTTTTAAATGTTTTTTCCCTTTTGTTTGAGTGTCATAACTGGTATTATGGCAGAGTTACTAGGTTTTTCATTCTTTGGTTCTCTCCCCATCAATGGTAGCCAATCAGTTAATATGTGACCATTTTCCCATGTTTTTTTTGTATTTCTTCATTAGCAAGTTGCATTCAATACATATTATTCATGTATTTCTACCCTTTATAAATGACTTGAAATTAGAAATTGACACATTCACCACTTGCATCCTTGCTCAACTTTGTTTTCTCTCCTGATTTCTTCCTTACTATTTTTATAACTCCTAATTCCCTTGAAATTGAATTTCTCACATGATTGCAGTTTTGAACCTGCACATTCTGTAGCCCAGTCTTATTTTAAATTCCGCACAAGGCATGTGTAATTAGAATGAAGGCAAAGCTTACTTGTCTCATTAGAGCCTCGGGAGTAGTTTTTTATTTTTTTGTATTTCTCTGAGATGGAAGTCTGGCATGAGCTGAGCCGCAAACAGCCCAAATATTCCCCTGGAATCCGTAAAACATCACGTCAGGCTTTTTATGCTCTTTTGGCCTCCGAATCATCCGTGTTAGCTTCTCTTTAAATGTCAGTTCAAGTGCATTTATTCAATAATGCTATTAACGGTGATTAATGGCTATTATCCATCGGATACAGCAGGTTTTGGTAAGGGGGTTAGACAGAAATCTCTTTTTGTTCTTGTCATTATGGAGAAAATACAGTTGCATGAATGACAACTCCTTTCAATTTTGGATAGAAAAATGGAATGAATGCAAATGTTTTATACTCCAATGTTAAATCCAACTGAATGGATTATTTTAGGCTTAACTGGTAGTGAGTGTTATTCCAATCATATGACGACAAGGGTTGACTTTTCCTGACCCGTGAGTGGCCACACTTGAAGTAAATGTCAGTAAAAACATACGTCCGTCAACTGAAGCCAGCTTTTACCGTACACAAACAAATAGGCATTATACCGGAGGGCTCCTCGCAACAGGACAACACTCACCTTATCCTTATTTTTCTTTCTTAAATCCCTGTTTTGGACTCTATCAGCCTTGTCTTAATTAGGTTTACCACAACCTAATCCTTGTCTTCCCTTCTACCTCCTTCGGAGACAGACTTAAAGCCGTCTGTTTTGGGATTAGCCGCTGATGGAGAAGCCGCTGAACCGGGTTCTCGTCAAAAGTGGACTCCTCCCCCTAATGGGCCTTGAGGAGCACTCACCTAAATACAATTTGTGGCCATGAGAGCATTTATTTCTTTATTTTTAGCTTGACGGATATGACAAATTCAAAAAAACTACTGGCTGTTGACCCCGTATTGATTCCAAGAGCCTGTGTTCATCAGTACGATGGACCTTTTGTCTTACAGGCATGGTTTTTGTCCATTAAATTAACTCCCGTGCTTTCACGGTGACATTTACCAAACACAAAGTGGGCGCAAAAAAAAGGAGGACCACTCGTACCATTACTGAACCCCGTTCATAAATCAAGCTTCCAAGGCCGGTGAGATCCTTCAACTTAAAATATGTCAGACAGCTGAACACCACCACAGTTGTTCCAGCGTATGACAGCGCAGTATTTTTATTGGCCAAGACATGTAATGGCATACACAAAATGCTCAGGGGAAATGAGAATGTTTATGCTTTTGAAAAGTAAGTGCATTTGAAAGTGCTCGTGGGGGGTGCTGGAGCCTAGCTGACTTCAGGCTAGAGGCAAGGGACACCCTCAATCGGTGGCCAGCCAGCCAATCGCAGAGCACAAGGAGACACCCTAACTAACCTATAAGCAATTTAGAGTGTCCAATCAGCCTACAATGCATGTTTTTGGAATGTGGTAGGAAACCGGAGTACCCGGAGAAAACCCACGCAGGCCTGGGGAGAACATGCAAACTCCACACAGGTGGACCAATCTGGATTTGAACCCAGATCCCCCACTGTGTGGCCAAACGCGCCAACCACTCAGTCGCCAGGCCGCCCATATTACCATCATATCAATCCAATCAAATCAGTTAAAAGAAAATAATAAATCTTTGGTTGTTTATCATCCCCAATATCGGCCAGTCTCTCCGTGACTCTGACGCCGGGCCTTGTGTGTGTCTCGGCATCCTCCAGCGTCGCCCGTGTGGGGGACATGGCAAGTGTGCAGCTGTTGGCCACAGTTGTTCGCAGGGATTAGCACCGTTAGTCTGAGTGATGAGCGGACTGACAGCCGCACAATCTAATGCACCGCCACATTTTTTTCATTAAAGAGAGTGCACCGCTGCAATGCAGACACAATGGTGGAAATGTAGTGAATTTATTTAACACAGCCTGTTGTGCATGCTCTAAAACGATTTATATCATTAATTGGGCTTTTTTTTGCTGGACCTTTTTGGGGAATGAGAGAAGCAGTTGAGGTGTGGGTTGATTGTAAGAGCAGACTGTGTTGCTGCTTAAACACTTGGTAAAGATTAGAATCAAGGCTGTGCTGTAATTTGATGGTGTTTTGGATGGTGATATGAATTTGAAATAGCAGTGTAGTTGGAGTGCAGTAATAAAATGATGTCAGACATGATGGAAAACCTCGCCAATTTAGATTATAGTACGCTCGTAGTTTGTTGTAAATGCAAACATATACTTAAACGTGGATGCATCATTGATTGGGTTGCCTATTGGAGCCAACATACCAGAAAGACGCCATGATGGATAAGTCACAATGGTTGTCTGTCTCGTGCCTTGCAATTGGCTGGCAACCAATTCAGGGTCCCCCCCCCCCCCTGCCTGTTGCCCATTGTTGGCAGATTCTATAGTAGAAATTGAAATTCAAGTTTTTATACTTTCAGTATTTATAATTATACTACATTGGATTTGTATGGTAAAACACTACTTGATATATTTTTGCAAGTGATCTATTGCACTATTTACTCAATTTATGCATACGATAAAACTACCCAAAGATTTAGCAGTTTGCCCAAGTTGCCATCTACCCTAAAAGTGGAAGCATGTATGTTTTTTCAAGTCTTTTGTCTGTCAGAAGCAGTAGCAGCTGCCTGTGTAGTTTGATCCCACGCCTTCCGGGAGGGAATTTTTCTCCCGTAGCTCCCGTATCGACTTCTTCCCTCCCCGGTGCTACGGAAGCGCCCGGAACGTTCCTCCCTCCCTGCCTCCTCGCCGCCGCCACCACCACCACGGCGTTCTCGCGCCTTTATTCAAAGCTCACCATGTGGAAAAACAGCGGAAAATCCATACAGTGAACAATGTGCCCTTGAGTAGATAAGACCTGTTTTGGGAGTCTAAGATAGCAAACTCCAGCTTGGAGGCGATTACTCATGAAAAGGAGGAGCGGTCAAATCACTATTGTTTGCCAGTTACAAACTCTTACTTCATTTAGTCGTAAAAAAAAATAAGAGCTCTATTAAAGTTCCGCTGGGATACACATAAACTGTTCTCCTGGCTCGTAGTTGGAATTGTTTGAACAGAGGCTGGTTTTGAGCGTATTGCGGTTTGTGTTTTTTTTTTTGGTCTTCTTTCTGCTCCCTTATTATTCGCCCCAGCATTGAGGCATAGACTGATATTTGCTGTGACACTTGTTTATAGTAAAGATCAACTTACATTCTGCTACCCTGTGTGTTTGTAGTCAGTATGTCCGGAGGAGATTGCACGCAAAGGCTTTATCTTTTTTACACTTAAAGATTGACATTTTATCAGAGTTTCATTGTTGTACAAAGCACAAAAAAAGAACACAACAAGTCAGATAGCTTTAGAAACATGAACTACTCTTGTGTGGTGACACAGATATGATTACTGTATGAGACACTCAACTGTGTTTTCATAACTAAGGGCAGATATGTATTGTTTTGAGTTAAGATTAACAGATTAACCATAGTCATGCAGTTGGGTTTATCAATGTCAGATTGACGCATGCAGCTCACCAACTTTAATCTTTTATAAGGCGCTAATTTTGTGTCATTGGCTGCCATTGAATGCACTGGACATTTTTTTCAGGTACTCCGGTTTCCTTCCAAATTCCAAAAACATATCTTGTACGCTGATTGGACACTCTAAATTGCCCTTAGGTATGATTCTGAGAATTAGATCCAGCACCCTTGCGACCCTTTTCAGGATAAAGTGGTTCCGAAAATGTAGGAATTAATCATTTTAAAATGACAAAACAAAATAATGACGCTCAATGGAATATGCTGATTTTGTGGAAAAAGTTATATATATATATTTTTTTGTTTTTCTCTTAATGTGGCTTCTTTAAAGATTTGAAGGACTTTCATTGGCAGCATTTTAGCATGAGGCCAATTTGGCTGCGCTGCTTATAATATCTGTAGTGGTCCTAGGCTAAAGCGGCCATCTGCACGTGACGTCCCTTCATATTTGGAGGGCCCATCTGCGGGACACATGGCACTTTCTTGTGCCGCCATCCAATTCTTGGCATGAATCCCACCAGTGTCAAACTGACAGACAAACAAACAAAAAAATCCACCTCCTTCATTAAGAAGACTCTCCCGCCGCCTTCTTTTCCTCAGTGGAAGAAGTGAGCTTAAGCAGCAGCTGCCCACATCTGAAGCTCTGCGCTGTCGCGTGAGGTGCAGTGCTCACGTTACACAGAAACCGGACACCACAATGGTGTGGGATCTTTCCCGCGTTTTCTGAGCCATGACCCCCCCTCCAAATCCCTCTACAGCTCACATCTTAGTTGTTCTGCTTTCTGATTGCAATTGATGAGCCTGGGAATGTTTACTTAGCTCCGAAGGGGCATTAAGGCAACAGTGAAGAAAGAGAATGTGAGTTAAAGTGAGTTTGTCATGAGCAGACGTCCAATTTATTTGAACTGGAGGCTTGGCAGTAGACGAACAAGTGTTCATGGATTGCATTTCTGTTGTCGGCAATGGCAGCCAATGAGTTAAATAAAGTAAGATCAGCCTTCATCTCCAATTCGTCACTGCCAGTTTTCACTGTTTCGTCCAAATCCAAAAAACCACCCACGTTGTCAAACTGGTGTGAAATGAAGACTTTGTTTAGTATCGTTTTAAATGCACGTGTTTAATGGATCAGTAATTTACATTTATTTTTTTAGTGAACTGCATTTGCAGAATCCTCTGAATTATACATTAGTTATTCAGTTCAGTCACAAAAAATACATGAAGTGGAACCTCCGTATTTGGGATTAAATCCAAGGCTTTTATTAAGGCTGGTGATGTTGCATTTTGGATCATGGATGGAAATGAGAGCAAAAAAAGTACAAAAAAATGGAAAGAGTAGTAGTAGTTGTGCTTTTAGCTGATCAAATGGGGCAAGAAAAGAGAAGATCTGAAGGTTAGCCTTGAATGTTATGGGCGCTCTTGAACTAACACATCCTCTTCCGAGTTGTTTGGTAGCATCAAAGCAGTGTTCAGTTGTACTGTTATTTCAGTCAAAAAAAGTTTAAACCAAAACCATATTTGTAGTCACTTTTCAGTTACCATATTTTCAATTTATCTCTCTCAATGATAATTAACGTCCAAAACAGTTTCTGGCTTCTAAAGTTAATGGTGCCTGGCTTATTGTTGTAAGCAATTAACGAAAAAAAACCCAAAAAGAAATCTGCCTGCTGTTATTTTGCTCTCTTATAACAAATCCACCACAGTGGTAAATTGCTGCATCTTTCTGAAACAGTCATTGTAGAATATGAATGATAATAATCGACATTGCTGTTAGGTTTTACAAAACCAAAGATCCACAGTTATTACTGCTGAGATGTGTGTGTGTGTGTGTGCGTGTGTGTGTGTGTGTGAAGAAACCTCTTTAGTCTGGTTGGCTGAAAAAGAACACATTCCATCTTAAATCCTAAGGGCTTGAAATGTGTGAAATGTGAGCTCAGTCGCATTATGTCAGCAGCCAAGGGTTTCACTTATATTTTAAAGTCAGTTCTCTTGTAATGGATATGAGGCATGTTTCTTCTAGGGACAAAGCCCCCTTCCACAGAGGCGTCTCCATTTTATTTGCTTAGGGCATCTTCTCGGACGTCGTCTTTGTTCCGCGGAATGCCGAGTCGTCTGATAGCTTTTGTTCCCTTGCGTTCGTATCAAAAAAAAAAAAAGTGACAGGCATCACCCGGAGACTGTGAAAAAGACTTGAAAAATATATTTTTCGCACTGTTCAGTTTTACTGGGATTCAGTTGCAGAAGGATGTATCGAGTGCCGTTGACTCAAGTAACAAAATAGGGAGTAAAACCAAGTTTTTCTATTAGTGCATTTTGCCTACCCAAAAAGAGCGGTTATTTATCACCAAAACCTGAACTCAGGCACGGCTATTTGATAAAAAAATATTTGAAGTAATGCATTTATGCAATATGCAGTATTTTTGGTATCAATTTTGCTTAGGAACTGTCATTGCTATTTTATGATATAAGTATCATTTAAATGGGTAATTGCTGGAAATGTAATTAAATCAAATAATTCCATGACAATAATTGAGGATGAAAATGAAAAAAAAATCTGCCAGCTGTTCCAGTTCAAACAGATTGGATGTTTACTAACGAGAAAAGTAATTATGAAATGGCTGCAAAAAGGTGACCACACGATTGGACATTGTTGCTGAGGAAAAACTAGTCTCTTGCTCAGCAAAGGCTTCCAAATCCAGACTTTTCTACAGAATCCAAAAGCCTTTTACAGGGTAACCTAAAAACTGCCTGGTGAAGTTGTTCCAACACTTTGGCAGCGTGCCAATCGCCTAGCCGTCACCGCACCAACGTCAGCATCTGCCGTCAAATTAAAAATGACGCCAAATAGAATGAAGACTTTGAAGTCAAAAAGACGTCTCTGCGCACGGTGCCTACATGTGCGCATGAATATTCATAGCAACCCTGAGGCTAACCAAAGAGTTTTCCTATTGTGCTAATGAGCCGCACTATGCCACAAATGCCACATACGGACGGTATAGATGCCTAGCTGTTTTCACTCCCACTGATTAATCCCATCATTACTGTAAACTGCACATCCATCTATTGGTTTACATTCTTAATGAGCTTTTCCTCATGTTGTCATTCTTTCCAGAAACCTCACCCGGAAGGCCCCGTTTATGAAATTACGTACCAGTTCTTTTTGTTAACGAAATGTTTCCCTAAACCCAAAGACTTGACCGCCCCGGTCAGATTTATGTCACCTATCGCATTTCGAGGAGGCATACTTCCCTCCAGCTCATTCATTGTGTAGAGGTCTAATTATTTTTCTTTCTATCTTTCAGTTCGGTTATCAGTTTCAGGGCATTTGTTTGGCAGATTCCCCAGAGGGCTAATCTCTTTAAGTGTCTCTGCTGCACTAAATTAAGCATGGGGGGAAAAAAGATGGCCGGTGGAGGATTCTCACCGGCAACTGTTGATTTATAATATCTGCAGTGTGTCTGTTCCTTGTAACATTCTTATACATCACGTCTATAAATCACAGTTATGGCTACGACTTGTACACGATGTTATCGGGGAGGGCAAAGGACAATGAAAAACAGAAAATAGCCGTAATTTATATGAAGAAAATAGTGAGACATTTTGCCTACACTAGTGTTTTGAGCTGCGGCACACGTTTCCCGTGTACTTATACATTTTTTGATCATTTCAAATTGTTTTTACGCCGTATAACAACTTGTCTGCCTTTTTGCTATGTAAATATAGCGTGGCAGCAAGCAATGTAGCCAGTTTACGTTTATATAATCTTGAATTTAGTACATATTGGGCACTCCGTCTACTTTGGAGAAAATCAGAGACTTTTAAGTGCGCCCCTATGTGAGTAAATATGTGCCGCATTGGATTTGTATGTTTTTTTTCTTATAATTGCTTAATAACTGGACTTGCAACGGGAGAAATTGGTTGAGGTTGACAGGTATAATAAGGCCAAATCTTGTTGTAAAAGCAAAAATGCCTGCTGCATATCAAGATCCGTTTAGTGGTTTACTGATAAGCTCAAAGCCAAGCAAATAACTCAATACAATTGCTTTGGAAATTGAGATCAATCTAAAACTATGTTTCGTCTCATGTAGGTTAAATTCCATTCAATCCCCCTCGATTTGTGAGTTATCATTTGTGTAGAATTTCATTTCATTCTTTACTGACTAATGGCAGTAATGGCAGCCAGTATGTTAAGAGACAGAGTGAGAAAACCTGAGCAAATTGAGGGTTAACCTGTCGTATCACAGTCTTGAGATGGAACAGGATAGCAGCTTTTGTTTTCTGATAAGAATCACGCGTCCACTGTTGAGTCACACTCCGGATTTACTCTGCAGACAGGATTTTTCGGGTACTTTAGCACCCGGTCTTTTGAAAATGTGCCTGATGAAAGGTGGAATCTACCTCTGCGGCTCAGGTTGTGAGTTAGGAATCTACCTTCAGGGAAGCTTTTTCTCCTCCCCCGAAATTGAAGATTAAAGAGTCCAAACTAAAATCAGCTAAACCTGTCGAGATTGTGCTCGAGTGTGTGATTATGAGTTATTTACACGTTGTGGCTGAAAAGAAGGCCATTAGGTTGTTCTCTTAAACCAATACAAAGGATTTTCCAGATGTTGGAAGTCATTGTTAGACCAGAAATGTCATTGCAGTTAGATTCTCCATTATGTCCTCAAACTAGAACTGCCAATGTTAATTAACTCTTTGATTATGAAACAAATCCGAATGTATTATGATAAATGATTTGGAATCATTGTTGACCTAAAAAAAATCCAGTTTGGCCTCTTAAATGCAAATAGTCTCCTGTTTACTACATTTTTTTAGAGGAAGAAAATACCTTAAAAGTCTCTACAATACATTTTTCACTGTGAAAATAAAACTACTGTAAATATTTTACTTAATTCTCTTTGGATGTTTGACACCCATGTTGTAGACAAACCCCACCTAGAGCTACAGTTAATAATTCATGAGCTGCTGCACAATCAACATGTATATATTTTTAAATATGCCTTTTCATGTACAGTACCATGCTAAAATATCAAAACGAATTCATCCTGATCGAGACCAGGCCTTACGTAAACATTTGTTGAAATGGTGGCCAAATAAAAGTGCAAAATGCTGACAATGACTAAGGATGACTGTGACGTGGCAAGGTCCCCCAATGGGTTGGAGAACTCATCACGCCGTGGGCTTCCTCGGCCTCCAGCCAGGTTGGCATCTGCTGCCCAGCAGAGGCCCGGAACACTGATATGGACAGGATTTAAATCCTTAAAGACACCGTTGCCTGTTAAAGACGGAATGTCATTAGTGTCAGATAATTGTGGGTAGCATTGTCGTCACGTTGTGCTGCTTGCACTCGGCAAAAAGGCCAGATGATGTTGATGCTTAACAAGCTTAATTCAATTGTGGGAATAGACAGATCTAAATCTCATTTACAAAGTTAATCAGGATACTTTACCCCCTGACTTGTCTTCCAAAGTGTCTCATGAGAGCTTTCCAACTTCTAGGCTTTGAGAATTTGTCCCGAGAGGGAAAAACACATGAATGACATTGGACATAGTTGAAAGAGCGGCAGGTAACCTGTGTGTAAAATTGTTGGACTCGCCTTTTTAAAAAGAGCAAAGCATGCTGTGAACAGGTTCCTTTCAAGTACCTTCACCTCAGGAGACTAAAATATTCACACAAAAGCATTAACGTTACTACTTTTTTTTTGCCCAGAAAAAATGTCTCTAATCTTCAATGGATTATAGCAAAAAAATAATAATATGCATTTGAAGTCAGTACTGACAGTTTAAATTAATTGGATTTGTATTGATGTTGTTGGCAGGCAGTAAAGTTAAGTTAGACACTTTTTTTTATTTTGTATTTTTTTAATAAGAATGTTGCAAAACTATTTAGTTGCTGTATTTATTGGTGGAAATGTTGTCCTGAATTATTAGAATCAAGTTTCTGACTGATTTTCAGTGATTTGCTGGGTGGTCTGGCCACAGTTTTCTGATTGATTCGATCCCTGGTCTGGACTTTCCACGATCCTTGTGAGGATAAGCGGTTTGGAGAATGAGTGAATGTTTTTAATGGACTATCGTTGATTGAACACTGTTGCGTCACCATATTGTGAGATCATTTTGCTTGTGAACTTGGTATCGTATCGGGATCCCTACTACATTTTATCTTAGGGCATTTCTATCTTAAGCGTACCTAGGCATTCTCTAACAATGTTTGGCTCACAAAGCACTTTGAGAACTTTTTACCTCTGAGATCCACATTCAACCTGATACTTGAAACTCTTTCTCGACTTGGGAAAACTGAAAACGTGACCTGGAAAAGCCTGTAGTGGAAGCGTGTCAGACAGCTTGGGAAAGTGTTGTAATTGAATAAGATCAGCCACCCTTTCATTAAAGCGAGAACACCAATGTAATTGACTTAAGCCAGCAGCATCGAGAACAAACATCAAAAGGCTTTTTACTTGCTTTAATAGCATCAGACTTAACCATGGTCCCTACGTGCCGTCTCGCCACGTAGTAACGGCGTCTGACGCGAGACTCGCCAGGTGATTCCCAAGGTCGTCGTCTATGCCGTCAGATCAAGGCAGCGGCATCTTTGAGCTTTACATTTCAAAAAGAGGGAGAGGATGAAGAAATGTTAACGTCTGACATCCTCCCCCCCCCACCCCCACTCCCTCCACTCGCTTATTTGATGCTGTTAAAAGATCTAATCAAAGAGTGTCGAGCTGGCCTTTGGGTCTCATCTTAAAATAGGGAGTTATCTGACTCCTTGTCTCTCGTGTTTAGAATACATAGACGTATCCACTCTCCTGCTAAACTGTGAGAATCCTTCTGCCACTTGACTCTGTGGCGCAACGGTAGCGCGTCTGACTCCAGATCAGAAGGTTGCGTGTTCAAATCACGTCAGGGTCATTCTTATTTGGAAAGCTTTTGAATTCTGTACAAACAGATTGCATTTCTATTCCCAAAATGCCATTATTCACTTAAAGCCTCCTCGAATGAATTGTTCTCACAGAATTTCAATAAAAGCATGCAGCGACGTTAGTTTATTTGTCTTGTTTTACAGGTGTGTGGGCGTATTTGAATGACAAATGCACATTGTGTGTGGTCTAGTGATAGTGCGCTACTAAGTTCACCCCCCACAAACCGCCGCTCTAGTCCTCCTTCCGCTCTTCCCACCGCTTCTATACTCTCCGTCCCACAAATCACTTGACAAATAGGCTGCCCACAGGTGTTGTTAGGATGCCCCCACTGAACCCAACCCTGCCCCCTCACAAACACCCTCTATGGGAATAGCATTGTTTCTAGCTGCCCTGTATTTAAGTGAACCACCACCTCCTTTGCAGCCCCAATGGGAGGCAGTGCCACCCGACTACTGGGAATCCAGTCATAACCACTGTCTCAAGGTCTTGGCAACAGGCCTGCAGCGAGTTGTTAAACAAATCGTGGGTGTTTGTCTCAGGCCAGTGCTGAAAAAAGGATTCTCACATTTATCTGAGGGTTTCCAAGACTGGTGTAATCGATGGTTTACTGTATTCTCCGCAAGTGCACTTTCTAATCTTTAGATGTGGATTTGAAATAGTTGTCAAAGAATATTGTTAGTTCTAGATTTTTGGTTGTGGGATCCGTCTGGTGGTAGTAAAGAAAGATGGTCACCATCTTTTCAGAGTGTTGTAAAAATCTGTCCACTTCGCATGAGCCCACCATGCGCTTTGTTTTCATCAGGTCCCCGCCCCGGTCAGGGGGCGTCCCTGCCCCCAACGTTGCCTGTCCAGCTTGCACTTGTCTAAAGAAATGATTTAGTGTGTAACTAGACAAAACACATGACCAAATCTCTTTCTTACATCTTTCCGCCTGAGTGTGATTTTATCTTTGCCGTACTAAAAAGGGTTGAAATTTTCCACTTTATTCTAAATGGACGAGAAGAGTCCAAGGCCATGGAAGTACTCTTCCTTCTCAGTTGTGGCCATCACAAATGTGGTTCCTGATGGTAATTTGGCTATTGAAGCACGTATGGACTTTTATGGTCTTTGGGGGCACTGGCTCCGACGTAGGGGAGTAGCCCCTCTACCTCATTATCGCAGCAGTGCACCTGATCGCTCTGATATTCTCTTTGAGAGCATTAGGGTTCCCAGCAGGAAACTTTGGGGGGGGCGGCAGGGTTTTGCCATTTTGATCCCAATGAATTAGGTGTGGCCTGCGCGCCCGATGGCTCCCCTCGCGTTTGCTCGACAGGATAAAAGGAGTACGAGTACAGGAATAGGCCTTTGTTAGAGGAACAGGAGCTGTACCAATGCTAATTGGGATGAAGTAAATAGAGTCGCTACACAATGGTTGGACAATGGACAGTGTTTATGATGGGAACAGATGGTCATCTCTCAAGAGAATAGAGCGCTATTAAATTTCATGTTAATTTCCATTGGGAGAAAACTGTTTGTTTTTAAAATGACAGAAGCTTGAATCCTATTAGAAACCATTCACTGCCATTCTCAGTCAAAATGGGTTGGGCATCTATAGATGTCAACAAAACTGAATGAGACTTTACCAGCTTTTAGTAGATATTTTGGGCCACATACTATAAGCAAAATTGTCGGTTTGAACCCCAACACAATAGGGTTTAGGTCAGGGGATGTTTAAGGTGCAATATCTGGATGAGTTTGTGTTGCAATGATATTCAGCGTGGTGATGATGACCACATGAAAAAGGCCTTTGTTCTAACTGAGATAAGTCAGTATGCTGTCGTCACAATTTTGATTGCAAGTCTGGCCTAATCTCACGTTAAAATAACAGCCAGTAGGTCATACATGTCCCATCGCTCATTCTCTTCATCACCAAGTGCAGACAAGAAATGATTACAGAACAACCACCTGATGGTCCAAAACATTTCTCTTGGATTAGAAATTGCACCGGATAAATTATGCACTGCTATCTCTAACTCTGCTTCCCATGTTTGAGCCGTGGGGGTCCGATGAGAGAATCCTATCTTACCCAGGGACTATACTTCTCATGAAGGTGTTTGACTGCAGGCTTGTTGACTTGTTGTGGGTCTATCAATGGCCAAAAGACCCTTGTGATCCCCGCTTGGTATATGTAGACTGTGTTTAGCCTGTTGACCTTTAATTAGTCATCCTGCAAAGCGCAAGCCTCAACTCTAGCACGGCAGAGGCGAGTTTACTGATGGCAACGCATCAGATAGATGCATGAATAAAACATTGCTGTTACTCCCTTTAATGAAGTCTTGCCCACCGGGTGCCATGTTCAAAAATTTATGGAGTTGCCTGAGAAATTGCCAACAAGCAGGAATAATTTACAGTTCCTTGAAAGTAGGCAAGCGTCGTAGACTTTTAGGGTGAGGTTGAAGGGCCGCTGAAGTTTTGCGTTCTCTTTATGCTGACGTTCCAGTCTCAAACCACAAGTTATTACTCCTAATGAGTATATTTTATTATTTGGAGTCAAATTAATACGATGTTGTTTTAACATTAAAAATTAATACAGTTTTACTGACACATTGGTTGCCATTAAAAAAAAAGTGTTTGCGTTTCAGTTGCCAGATATTTTAATATAGAAGTTTCTGGAAAAAAAACCTTTGCATAATTTTGTCGGGAAGGATATGCAATATACAAAAAAAATGGCAAAAAAGCATATCTAAATTTCAAATATTTTTATACTTTGGAGGTCATGATATCATAATGTTTGCATACTATGACAGCCAGCATAACATTTTCCTAATGGCGTTGTTTACTTCTGCTTCCACTGGTTGTTTAACTCTGAGTGTGCATAACATATTCTTTTCTATTCTTTTGTGACAATATCCTTGTATAGCTGGATTTTTTTTGCTTGCATTTTGCGGAAATTAAAAAATATATATATTTCCAAAGGTTTTGGCCACTCGAGAGACTTTCCCCCTTAGCGTCAATCTCTAGTTGTGACCTGCATGAAAGGGAAGATAATTATTGCACATAGAAGTACCTTTTGAGGTGATTTTTTTTTCTTCTTCCCCTCACTTCCTTATCTCTTTTTTGCCAAAGAATAAAGAAGCGAGGACTCGCTTATGGCTACTGACCGTCTCCACGGGAACGGAGCGCTTGCAGATTTTCGCCGTATTGTGCTCCCAAGAGCCGGGCCCCCCTTTGGCTACCACAAGGACCTCTCGTCCCAGCGCATGTGTATGCGTGTGTCTTCTCTTTGATGTCACACAGTGCACTTTGTCCACCAGGTGCTCGACACCGCGGCACTCTTGCGTTTGGAGAACTCCTCCCGCCTGTCAGCCGCACTTTCACGCTGGCTCTTTGCACACTCTGAACGAACCGCTCCCTGGACATTTGCTCAGCAACATTCACTTTAATCTTATGTTATGTTTACACTTTCAGGGCCAAAGATGATGACAGATTTTTTTCCATCATGTGGCTCTTGAATACCATGCTGCAATTCTTTAAATTTGATTATGTACATATATACATATATACATACATATATACATATATACATACATATATACATATATACATACATATATACATATATACATACATATATACATATATACATACATATATACATATATACATACATATATACATATATACATACATATATACATATATACATATATACATATATACATATACGCATATATACATATATACATATATACATATATACATATATACATATATACATATATACATACATATATACATACTTGTATACATATACATACATGTATATGAAATCTGTCAAGATTTTCTCCAACTAGATTGAGTACATATTTATATAATTTTTTTCTCCTGTTTGCGTTATTGGCTAAATAAATGTTCTCTGAATTTAAGCGACACATGTAACAAATTGGAGTTTTGCATTAGAGGTTTTCCTTTGTTTCCTTTGTTGGATGGATTACCTTGCTTGCCTTCTTGACTAAAAGATGAAATGAAGGCTTTTAAATGCCGTTTGTTGGGGAAGGAGCTAAAGTTAGAACGCGACGGAGACGTGACGCAGGCGCATGGCCACGGGAGATTGGAGAATGGTCATTACGGCAAATGTTTATTATCTCGCAAAGTGTCCTGGCTCATTTCATGGCTCGCCGGCCCCGTGAAGGATTAGAATGAGGTTGTGTCTGAGGTGATTTGGGCCACTTATCAGTAGCAAGGGTGCAGATCTAGCGCAGGTCTAAGATGACAGCCTTAATCAAACCAGGAAGCCAATCATGGTGACCAATTTGGTTACAAGCCAAGGATATTGTCTGTGTTAATGGAATAATGCTGCACCCACCCACCGTATGCGTACAGGCTTTCTGCTTAAGTAGTTCTTTTACCAAAGCCTGTTTGTTTTCTCATTTGTTTAACAGCCGCACAGTTGGGCAGTTGGCATCCAATTTTCTTACGACCTCTCGGAAGACTGAGTAACATGTAAGCTGACATCGCATACAAAGGATCAATACTGAAACATTGTATTCAGAAGGTTGTTTGTCTCTCTGGGTGCCCTATGGCTGACTGGCGACCAGTCTAGGGTGTAGTCTGCCTTTTGCTCAAAGTCTGCTGGGACAGATTCCAGCAAGCTGTATTGATTATGTTTGAAATACCATAATACCATCATTTCAGTATCATTACAAAGTACTGTTAACTTTGGGTTTCTCTAAATATCTGCTGTGAATGGCTCACTTGCTTTGTTGGACTGTTGAGCGGTGATAAGCGGTCGGGCTGTGGGCCCAACCCTGTCACACATTCAAATATTTGCAGTTTTTTTGGGGGGGTATGAATCAGCCAGACATCAGACAAGTCACTATAAAGTATGCACACCCACATCCTGTACATAGGCCGGACTTTTGGTTGTCAGGGTCCATGGATCATGGCTCACATGTATTTGCGCTGTAGTCCGCGCCCACATAAAAGCACAACAGGAATAGATAAGAACCAGACCCGGCTGGCCGGCCGGGTTGGCTCTGGGAGCCAAATCCTCGGCAACCCCCCCCAGCGCTAATCGGATTAACTGAAAAGTTTTAGCGGCGTGGCCCCAAAGAGCAACAACATTTTTTACACTGACTTCCCTGACATATTTTGCCCCGCAGCCTGCGTAATCTGCTCCTGAAAGCTGCCTGGTCATTTTTTTTATTTGAGGAAAAAGACAAACAACTTCAGCTCGCCGTGAACTGTCTTTCACCTTTTGTATGTTGTGTGATGTGTATGTCTGATGTGTGTAAGAGAGGGAGGAGCAGAGGGATGCGGTCCACCCAGGTGGGGGAACAATGGCTCGCCCGTCGTCTCAGAGGAACGCTTGGATGAACACTTGCCGGACCAGGAAAGGGCAAGAAGGAGGGAGCCAGAGGGAGGGAAGGAGGGAGGAAAAACGGGAGTTGTCGCAGAGTATGGAAAGGAGATGGGGGGTGTAGTCAGCTGAATGGGGGCAACTGGGCGGAGACGGACGTATTAAAGCTCTTTTCATGCTTGGGCTGCTTTAGCAAATGCTCAAAACACGGAGGAGGACGCCAAAGTTCAGCTCTTGTTCATTGCCGTCTTTTTTTTTTTTTAATCCTGCATTATAATCGCAATTGGCGTTAGTGTACTCTTTCATAAGATTAAACCAAAGACGAGAGCTTGTATAAATGTTGTTTTGCTCCATGATTAGAAGTTTCTTCAAACTATGATCATTGAGAAAGTATTTTCAACAAGAAAAAAATATATTTAAAAAAACTCAAAACAGGTCAAAAATAGGACCATATGTGTCTGCTTGTCTTAGACAGAAATGTATCAGTTCATAAAAACTATCAAGAAGTACATTGAGAAAAATAATCAATAGAAGTAAATCAAAGCATTGGCTCAGCGTAAAAAGAGCTCAAGAATATTCTCCACCAAGTTGCCAAATTCAACAAAACGCCAGCCAAAATGTTTTCCTTTTCACCATGTGAAAAGTAAGAGCAGCCAAGTCCAACATTGCCGTCGAACAACTTGGCTCAGAAATTCAACAGTCTGGTGTCAGCCTGGCGAGTCTGTTTTCATAGCCAAGACGTGTCAATTGGCCAGGCGGAAGGAAGCCAGATGAAAAAGTACCCCATGTGGTGGACAAGGAGCCTTTATCTTCTTGTTCTCGTTCAATTTGCGCCGAGAAAAACGTCTCTTGGGGGTCAGTGTACAAATGTGAAACTCAACTGCAATGTGTCCACTTTTGTCTTTGCTTTCAGTTAAGGCCGGAGTGGAGGTGACCATGCAAGAGAGCGTGGAAGTGTACTTGGGCGACTCGGCCGAGATCCAGTGCCGCTTCAACTTTACCGACCCTATTCACAATTTTTTCGTCCAGTGGTTTGTGGTGAGTCGAATGTTGGACCTCTGACACCACCAACGGCCAGTTAATAACCGAAGCTGTGCCACGACTGTTATCATCTGCAGAAAGACAAAGACAGCGGTTTGCGCACTCGTATCTATTACGGCAAATACAACACGGTGGACATCGTGGTGGACGACGACACGGAGTACAGCGGTCGGATTAATGTGACTTTGGATCAGCACAGAAGTCGGCTCACCCTTCAGGAAGTGCAAATCACCGACGAGCGAAAGTTCATCTGCCAGGCCAACGGCGTGTCTGCCGGCGTGGATGAGAGCAAAACTCATCTTCGAGTGTTTGGTAAGACCTCTTAAATTCGTTTACATTATGGAAACGAGCTCACTTAGCTTTGTTGCAGCTCCCCCGGATGCACCAGCCATCAAGGGTGTCCAATCGGGAATTTCCGTTACCAACGAGATGCCGTCTAAGGTACGTCAACTCACTCGTGCTGATTTCCGCTACATACCTCATAGTGATTTTGCCTTCAGGTGGCAACGTGCGAGGCACGGAATGGTTTTCCCAAAGCCAACATCACCTGGTACAGGAACAGCATGCCTCTGGTGCCTTCAGCAGGACGTAAGTGATGGAAATCATACCGAAAAACTCAAAGACTAGTGTCTGAAAGTATGACTAAAAGCAATTTTTGGCTGATTACAGTTGTGAACGTGTGGACCAGCGATACAGTGGAGCCCAGCGGCTTGTACTCAGTGCAAAGTACCCTGGAGTACCAAGTGGTAAAAGGCGACCAGAAGGCAAATTTTTCCTGCGAGGTCAGCTTCTTGGTGCCCGGCGCCATCCGGACCGCCGAGTCCAGCAGCGTCGGTGTCACTGTTTATTGTAAGTTTACGATTCTTGTTCAAGATGACATACATTTTGGGGTTGAGAAAGTCAAGCCTAAAAATTGTGTTTCTGTTAACTTTTATTGAAAGCCAAATAGCATGGGAATCAAATTCAAAGTGGCATTCTACCAGTTTGAGATGCTCAAGATTTGGCCAAGTGCTGTGTAGAAGACATTGGAAAAGCCACATTAGCTTTGTTTTTCCTCTATTGTTGTTGGAACAGTGACACAGTAGCAGTTGGAGACAACCCAGTCTGTGCTGTCAGCCTCATGTAAATGAGGTTGTTAATGGGGCTTTACAAGTCAGGCTATTTAACCCTTCTAGAGAAAGTGACTATTTGGAGGAATTGAAAAACAAAACTGTAGTGTCCTTAAGACATGCCTTCAACATTGGTAGATATTGTATTTTGGTATATTTTTTAAATATAATTTTATTTATGAATAACTGCAATTATTACTTTAAAAAGTGCTCATGAAAACAAAATGAATACATACAAAAATCAAAGGAATAAATACTAAATAACTACATTTAATAAGATTAATAATAAATTATATTTTAAAAAACATATCAATAAGATTCATTGCAATTGCATCTTTTTTATTGATGTTTTTTTTAATATGAAAAATATAAATCAATAAATTGCTAGTTAAAGAGTGTTTATCATAAAAGTTTCAGGTGAATGCTTATGGCAGAAATTATGATTATGATTATTTTGATGCAAGTTGGCAAAACTAATGGGACGTCGACATGTCTGCAGACCCGACCACCATGGTGGAGCTGTGGAGGGAGTCGCCTACGGGATTGGTCAAAGAAGGCGATACTGTGGAACTGCGTTGCCAGGGCGATGGCAACCCCCCGCCGAACTTCATCTTCAGCAAAATTGAAGTAAGAAAGGGGGGGTGAGGACCCCCACGTAGACACCAACGCGCAAAGGCCTCTCCCGGCCAGCTTGACCCGGCAAACTGGGATCGCGTTCCCATGTCAAACACAAAAATGCTGCCTTGACTATGCCAATTAGGTCATGTTGACTTGTGGTTTTTAAAATGTGAGAAACGGGAAGAAAATTATATTAGGTTGCGCACTGGAACTTTCAGTCAGTCACATTCTTATTCTAGTTCAAATTGTAAACGCAACTTCTTGGCAGGGGGACTCGGCCAGCGTGGACTTGGAGAGCCGTAGCAACGTCTTGATGCTGCAGGCGGTGACGCGGCGAGACGGCGGCGTCTACAGGTGTCGACTCCGAGACGACGAGGCGCAGAAAGGAGATATGGAGCTTTCCGTCAAGTGTGAGGAAACCAACGGCACATGTATAGACCAGCACCAAGGAGTAGTGGAAATAATTTAAAGGAACCTGTATGTGTGTTTTGTGTTCAGACTTGGACGCCGCTGCCGTGATACCTAAAGAATCAGAGGTCATGTTGAGAGGCGAAGATTTAATGGCTTCGTGCAACGCTTTGTCCAACCTCCCCACGTCCATCGTCTGGTATAAGGTTTGTAGCTCTATGTCATTGTTTCTCAACTTTTTTGGAGCTTGCATTTAAAAAGGCACTTATAGAGTCTTATAGAGATTTTAAACTCTGTCGCATATATTAACAATAGAACATCTTTTTGTCTTGGTGCAGGATGGGAGAACGGTTGGGAAAGGCAACACACTGCACTTGCAGGACGCCACCTATGAAACGGCGGGGGAGTACCTGTGCGAGGTGACCGTTCCCGAATTGCCCGGTCTGCACACCAGCGGCTCTGTTCATATAATCGTCCACGGTCAGTCGCCATGATCTTACCTCCGAAAAGAATGCGTCACTGCAAACGTATGTATCATTCTGGGTGTCTGCCTCCCTGTGGGTATACACAGGTGGTCCTCAGCTGGTGGGGGAGGAACAAGAAGTGCATCTGGAGGAAGCCCTGGGAAGGACGGTCAACCTGAGCTGCGAGGCACGTGGACACCCCGCGCCTAGCATCACGTGGATATTTGTCGGAAGCCAGGTGACTAAGTGCCGGCCGCAATTGGGGGAAGGAAGCCAGTAGGACGAGAACCATTTTGATACCTGTTTGTCTTCACAGAGCTGGCATGAGATTTTCAGCAGATCGGGCGAACACGTGACCCGCAGCGTGGTGTCGGTGGCCGTCAACTCCAACATCAGTGTGGTGTGCAACACCTCAAATGACTTTGGGATTGATGTCAGAACCTTCAGCATCAAAGCCAGTAAGCAATGCTCAATCATCAATAATAACTCCACAAATGTAGACGTAATGATGTGGCGCTTCAATTCAACAAGTAATGCCAATCTAGTTTGAGTCCGATACTACTAAGGGGCTGTAAAAATACATATTTGCTGATAAAATACTAAGGATGTTTTTTTTTTGACGGAGGATAAAGTAATTATACCAGACAATGACTATTGGTTTATTTTTTTTAATATGATTGGAACATCCATCATTAAAAATGATATATATACTATATTTAATTATATATTCATTAACATAGGAAGAAAATGATTTACTAATCCATTGAAATGAATTAGAAATGTAAAGATATTTTCCAATGCAGTGGAATTTCTAGTGGCAGTTGAGTAAAGAAAAAATTGCTTGCAGAAGCTTTTGTGAGTTGAAGTTCCACACATAGATTCAAAGCATCCATCCCATATGGTCTAGCGGTTAGGATTCCTGGTTTTCACCCAGGTGGCCCGGGTTCAACTCCCGGTATGGGAATCTTTTGGTATGGCCAATATATCTATCGCTCACCAAAATGGTGAACATAATAGTCATGCCAGTATGATATATCGAATATAGTTACTTATTTTACAAAACTAAACCGGACAGAATTGTGTTAGATCAAATCTGCTTTGTGACAATTTTTTAATTTATTTTTTATTGCATTAAAAAGATGTGTTGTTCTACTTGTTCACAGTTCCCCTGGTCACCTCCAGCGCCCCCTTCTCTCCCGGTAAGCCCGTCGTCCCACTCGCACTCTCATTTCCAACGGCGTCTGTCCTCCTCCTTCTCATCCTCATCCTCGTTTGACAACGCAAAAGCTTTGAGGACATGCCCCATGCCTTATTGATGATCTCTCTCTTTCTGGGACTCTCGCTTCGCCTCTCAGACGGCTCGCGGGCAGATTAAATATTCTCTTTCACGGCCACGCAACATCACAGCCCTTTGAGTCACTGAGAGAAAAATCGGGCTAATTACAATATATTTTTCCCCAGCGCTATGCTGTCGACCGGCACGTTCCGGCAGAGGCGAAATAACAGAAAAACCCCGGACACAGGCTGCAACACTTACACATTTGATGCCCATTTTACCACCTTACAAACCTCACGACACAAAAAACAAGAACGTGTCCTTTATCACATGTAAAATTCAAAGGATATCATCGGATCGTAAAAGTGTGCAGTCAGTTCAATACTTAGATATCACACACATGTATTTAAATCTATGTGTGTGTATCTCTCTCTCTCTCTCTCTCTCTCTCTCTCTCTATATATATATATATATATATATATATATATATATATATATATATATATATATATATATATACACATTTACACATATACATATATATACACATTTACACATATACATATATATACACATTTACACATATACATATATATACACATTTACACATATACATATATATACACATTTACACATATACATATATATACACATTTACACATATACATATATACACATTTACACATACATATATACACATTTACACATATACATATATATATACACATTTACACATATACATATATATACACATTTACACATTTACACATATACATATATATACACATTTACACATTTACACATATACATATATATACACATTTACACATATACATATATATACACATTTACACATATACATATATACACATTTACACATACATATATACACATTTACACATATACATATATATATACACATTTACACATACATATATATATACACATTTACACATTTACACATATACATATATATACACATTTACACATTTACACATATACATATATATACACATTTACACATATATATATACACATTTACACATACATATATACACATTTACACATACATATATACACATTTACACATATACATATATATATACACATTTACACATATACATATATATATATATACACATTTACACATATACATATATATATACACATTTACACATATACATATATATATATATACACATTTACACATATACATATATATATATATATATATATACACATTTACACATATACATATATATATATACACACATATACACATATACACACATATATACACATATATACACATATATAGTTGGGAAACATTTTCTGTTAGTTGTTTCTATAGGGTTAGGGTTATAGTCAAGATCTTCAAATGATGACAAAAGAAAGCGTAGCCACTTTGTGGCGCAGAGGTTTGTTCACCGGACTCCCATCCCGGAGACCTGGGTTCAAATCCCGGCTGGGACATATTTTCCTTTCCCTTAATTGTTTCTGTGTACTTATTGTCAGGACAATCAAATGATTACAAAGGAAACTGTGGCTCCTTGGTGGTGTAGAGGTTAGTTCACTGGACTCCCATCCGGGAGACCTGGGTTCGATTCCCGGTTGGGATGCTTTTTCACTTAGTTGTTTCTGTGGACTTCTTCTAAAAATACTCAAATGATTACAAAGAAAAGTGTAGTCACTTGGTTGGCGCAGAGGTTAGATCACTGGACTCCCGTCCGGGAGACTTGGGTTCGATTCCCGGTTCGGACACTTTTTCCACTTAGTTGTTTCTGTGTACTTCTTCTAACAATACTCAAATGATTACAATGAAAAGTGTAGTCACTTGGTTGGCGCAGAGGTTAGATCACTGGACTCCCATCTGGGAGACCTGGGTTCGATTCCCAGTTCGGACACTTTTTCCACTTAGTTGTTTCTGTGGACTTCTTCTAAAAATACTCAAATGATTACAATAAAAAGTGTAGTCACTTGGTTGGCGCAGAGGTTAGATCACTGGACTCCCGTCCGGGAGACCTGGGATCGATTCCCGGTTCGGACACTTTTTCACTTGGTTGTTTCTGTGGACTTCTCCTAACAATACTCAAATGATTACAAAGAAAAGTGTAGTCACTTGGTTGGCGCAGAGGTTAGATCACAGGACTCCCATGTGGGAGACCTGGGTTCGATTCCCGCTGCCGTCGTTTGGCTGAAAATACTTGGAAAGAAGAATTGGTCAATGGAATAAGAAGAAGGGGGAAAAAAAAAAAAGAAAAAACTTTTTAATTTATATTAAACACTTAGTCATACTTTTCAGCAAAAGGTTATATTCCGAACTGCCTTCGGCAGTTCGGAAGACAGTTGAAGGACCTGTATGTGCGAAAGGCGTTCTCGGGTCGGCCTTCGGCCGACCCTCGACCGCTTGCTTGGTCAGTGAACCGCCGACACCGGGAAGCGAACTCACGTTCTCTCGGTGCAAAGGCGAGTGTGCAACCCACTACACCAACTCGTGCCCCACTTATACAAGGGTGTTGAAACGTTTTATCCAAGGAAACTGGGTGAAACACTTAGTCATTTTTCGGACAAAAAGCTTCATACACCACTGAATACTTATACACTTAAACACTAATTCAGTTAAACACTTAGGCAATTGTACTTATTGTTTTACCTGAACAATTGTGGGAAAATCTTTGCCCGCACTGGGAATTGAACCCAGGTCCACAGATGTGGGAGACTGATGACTTAGCCACTGGGCCACCACCCTGTGAGAGAAAGCAGTAGTACTTGTACTTTAGGCTTTTTCATAAATAATAGTGGGAAAACTTTGCAAGCACCAGGATTCGAACCCAGGACCAAACAGGTTGGAGACTGTTGACTTAGCCACTGGGCCAACACCAAGAAGTAGTATCTGTTGTTTTGTCTCTTTTCACTCTCAGATCATACTTAGGACTTTGCATCTTGACCTGGGGGCGAAAAGTTATATATACATACATACATAACTACATACATATTCTACTCACATACATATACTCACATTTACTCTCATACACTCACACATATATTTACATATACACACATACATATTCACACATATATACACACACATATACACATATATAAACATATATATACACACATATATACACACATACACACACACACATATACACACTATATACTCATATATATACACATATATAGATATATTTATACACATGTATATACACACATATATGAACACATATACACACATAGATGCACACATACATATATATACACATATATACACATTTATACAAACATATATACACACACATACACACATATATACACACATATATACATATACACACACATATACACACACATATACACACACATATACACACACATATACACACACATATACACACATATATACTCACATATACACACACACATATATACACACATATATACACACATATATACACACACACACATATATACACACACATTTATACGCACACATATATACACACACATATATACACACATACACATATATTTATGTAAGGATGATTGGACGCCACATTATTGGGCATCTAACAGAGTTGAAATAAAGTTGTGGCTTTTGTACAACAGAGGGCAGCGGCGTGGTCATCGTGGTGATCATCCTAAGTCTCCTGCTCGTGGCCATCATGGGCAGCGTGCTCTTCTTCCTGCACAGGAAGGGCAAAATCCCGTGCGGGCGTTCGGGCAAGCAGGCCATGTGAGCCACTGCCGTCTGTCTCTATACGGAGCCCTCCACATCCCTCACATCTTTCTAAGAATGTCCTCTCTCTCAGCTCCAAAGAGAAAACAGCCAAAGACGACATCGTGGTGGAGTTGAAAAACAATGGCAACGCCAAGACCGAGGACGCCGTGCTCCTCAAGGCCGTCAACGGCGAGAAAAGTGGCATGAACGAGCAGGTGAGTGTGTAAGAGAAGTTCCGTCGCAGTTGCTTTTGGAACAATAACGAGCGCTTTGAAAATTGTCTTTTTTAGTAAAAAAAAAAAAAACAAAACAAACAAAATAGCAGAAGAATCAGCAATGGAGGAGCTGATCTGAGACCAGCAAGGACTTGCAAACTTTCTTTCGACTGAATGTCGTTTTGTAATATTTCATCCATTGTTCCATTGTTTGTTCTTTCAGCGTTACTTTGCCATCAAAGTGTACATATTAGATATATATATTTTGTTATTTAAGATATTTTCACACACGTAAACACTCATACACATGCACACACACACACACACACACACACTACAATCTGCTGTCAAGCCTTTTCTTCTTGTTCTCCCGTACTGTTTGTATATACGCCAACGGACTGTTGCCAGGCGGTTTTCAAAGCGCTTAGCGATTGGCTTTGCCCTGTTTTGGTTTTGGAGATTTCGATACACTGAATATTTGTATGTAATTTTATTTGCGTTGTGTTCTAGCAGTTTTTGTGCGCATACGTTTGGAATTACTCACAAGTTGTACTTGAGCATGAGTGGGCAATTACGATATTTTTGATGAGAGAATATTTCACTCTCCCCAGCGGAGCATTTTGTGAATATCATCCAGTTTTTTTTTTTTTTTGGTGAACGATTTTTGTTACTCTTTTCCACTGATGTGATGATGTCGTGCTTTGCTGTGTTACCCGCCCCCCAAAAAAGCTCACACTGGGGAATTATATTGTATATAATGTTTTTTTCACTCTCTAAAAAGGTGTGCAAGTTAACAACAGTACATGATTTTTTTAAATAATGTTTTGTTTTAAAAAAAAAGGCCAAATAAAGTTTTTTTTCCTAAATTATTTGGTATTTCAGTTCCAAGCATTTAGATCTCATAAGCAATTCACAGGTAGTTCTGACAGTTTAAATGAATTAGATATCCGTTATTGCGCAAAATATTTTTTTTTGCCTGAAAAAATACTTTAGAATGTTTAAAATTGCGACTGCTAATTTGAGCCCAAGATAATGTCATGGTTAAACCCACGGAAAACAGTGAGCCCCTTTAATTAGTAGCAAGTATGGTTGTTTATTATTATAATTAGACAGACCAACATGGAGTTTATGCACTAATGATTCATTAGCAATAAACACCAAACATTCTCTGGGTACTTCATTATTCCTGCCTGGTATTATATTGGCCTACTTTGGGTTTATTTCAGCTCCTATAAAACACATTTTACAACTGACGACTATAAAATTATAATAGTAACTGAGAGAAATTCAAACCAGATGTTTTGTGTCAAAAACTGTGTCAAACTTGACCAAGGCTACCTCATACGTTTACCAACTATCTGCTGCCTCCTCGTGGCAATATCGCGATTTAGTAGTTTGTTGAACGATTTTGTGAGGTCATAGTTTTAGAGTGCCCCAATATCCATAAAAAATCTACTTACCATGTGAGAGGTAGTGGGTCGATTCCTACATCCTGCAAATTTCTATGGAAAAAGCTGATTTGAGATACAAGTTAATTGACATACAACCTCAGTCCCAGTACAAATTACACTCTTACCTCAAAATATAACTGTATCCGAGTTTTCAAGACAAAATTGCCCCTATTATAAAAGTATACACTTGTATCAAATGGACATAAATCATAGCCTTGACCAAAAAGGTTTTTAAAGAAAATACTGTTTAATTAAAAATCTTAATGGCTTGGGCATAAAAACATGGCAACACAACGAACATCCGAGGATATTAAAAGACAATAAATAAATCATATTTACAAAACGACGATGACAAAGCAGCAACAAACATTTTTAGTAGGTGAGTTTTTACGGAATAAAAAGGCCAGATAATAGATGTTCTTAAAAAGTATACGTACCGGCTGACAATTACAGCGATAGATGTCCAATCTCCTAAAAAAGTAGGAGTGTCCCACTTTTGGATAATCTCACGTGAGGACTTTTAATTTCCGGAGTTATTAATGAGAAAGGTTTGTTCGTGTTGGCCAATTGGTCGGAGACGAAGGCCAATGGAGCGTGTCTATTCTTAAAGAGACAGGAGCATAAAGAAGAAAGTTAAAGCACAGAGGTTTTTCATCAAACATGCGAGGTCCATCAAGTCGAGTGGAACCGCGAAAAAATTTAAAAAATGTACCACATCAACGACAACTTCTCCTTAAGGCCTTAATAAACACGTGACATTTCATAACCTCAAGTTAATGTGCTATCACATTACATTACGTCACCAAGACAACATTTCTTTAGTACTAGCATTTGAAGTATTGGAGTGTTTGTTAATCTCTTTTCGTAGTAATGACACGAGTAAAAGAGAATTAGGGCCACGCAAAGGAAGAAAGAAAAAAAAAAAACGCTCCCATGTTTTAGTTGTTAAATAATGAAATATTACCTGGTTTAAATGACATGTTGTAATAATACGAAATGAACGTAGTATTGTTGGAATATGAACAAAAGATCAAACGTTACGAGGCAGCGCTGCATCTGATAGCACAATTTCATCTATTTGTGCAAAGTATTTATTTTATCCTCTAGTATCAAGTATCGTTTTATATCAGAAATGTAAAGTTAGGTCATAACTTAGCCGTGCTGCCTCCAAACATATTACACAAAGTACGTATTTATGTAAAAGTTGTGCAAGCCTACGACTGCATCGTGCTACGTCACCCCCGTCCTAAGTAAACGCGACAACTGTTTTGTTTGTGTTTCAATGTGCATGTCATCACATTAGCCAGAAGCATATAACAACAACATTGACCCTTAAGTAATGGCGGCCTATTTTAAAAACACGCTGTACATACGTTGGAGGATGCTCGCAGTGTAATATAACAACATTAAACCTATTTTCTCTTTGAGTGGCCCTAACACTCCGTTCTCCAATAATCTGCGACTGCTTTCGGAAGAAAATCTTCCTTAAGAAACGGCGAGCAAACCTGCCCAAAGGCACATTTACAGACGTCAAAAGACACCTGACGCGATCCCTCCGAGTAGAACCGGCGGCGCCTACGCCAAAACGTTCTTTGTGGGGACTCGAGTGGCTTCGCTCTTTGGTCAACCCGCCCAAGCAAGTAACGGATTGTTGCGTGTTGGGCATTTCAGAGTTGGGAGAAGCTTCAAGCCAAAGCTGTGACAGCAAAACCTTCACGGGATCGAGTCGACGCGTGAAATTGGGAAGCGAAAGCCTTCGAGGGACTGCGGCGCGCATACAGAAACGGGAAGTCAAAACTTTGCCTTTCTGCCTAATGTAGCTACGGAAACAAATACGTTATGAAACTTGACGGCAAATGCCCATTCCACAGTCGACGTGTCAGTACGACAACATTTTTTTTGTCTTACGGTTAACAAAGTTTCACTAGTTGGGTCGCCGTGACTTGACGTGGTCCCTGGGGTGGTTACATCCTACGCTTCAAGGGACACTCTAAAAAGGCTTCTGGGGTTTTTCCACGGGGCGGTGGGGGACAGACACCCAAATTTGTCAAGTGGGGTACTATGTGGCGATGTGAGCGGGTGAGGGTACGGATACAAACTCTCGCAAGATGTTCTTGGCGGTCTCCAAGTTGTTCCTGGCAATCATCAGCGCTTTCTGGATGTCCTGGATGGAGTAACCTTGAGACATCAGGCACTCGATCTCGCCGCTCAGCGCAGCGCCGGCCGATGGGGGTGTGGGTGAGGAGGATGATGATGACGGGGACTCGCGGTTCGGGGGGCGCGTCCGCCGGTCTGAGTTGGCGCGACGCGGCAGAGGCTTGGGCGGCCGCTCGGGGTCCGAGCCGGCCGCGTATGAACCTGGGGTGGAGAAAAAGGAGATTTAACGTGGAGGTCTACTTGGGAAATCCAGAAACGGCCATACGTACCGCTTTCTACGCCGCCGTCGATGGTGAGCACGGCGAAAGCGTCGGTGGGTCCGTTGACGTCTGCCGGGGTTCTTCTGGCGGGTGCCGGTGGGCGCGGGCAGTCGTATTCGTACGTGTCGTCATTGGAGCCGTCCGATGACTTGGCTTGGTACGAGAGCTGAGGACGCTCTGAAATTCACGTGGTCACGCGGCGGTGAGTATGGCACTGAATGCCGGACTATGCGTCGTGCAACGTACCGTGATCGATGGCATCCGCCGCAGCCGCCTGTGCCTGGATATTGCACATGGCCTCGTACACTTGCGGGTCGCCCACGTCCACGTCGGTTCCGTCGGCGCTGGCAACAGAGGCCGCCATTCGAGCCGTTAGCTATTTAAGTGGCCGAATGGCATTTGTCTGTCTTCAAAAGATAACTACCTGACGTCGTCGTGGTGGTTGGCTTGGCTGGGTGGTGGAGCCGGCGGAACCAAGGAGCCGGTGATGATCCAAGGGGCGCTCGATGCCGGCAGGGAGGTGGGACTCATGTACTCGTTCTCCTCGCAGTCAGCGGACAACTTCTCCCTGCTGGATACGGCCGAAGTTGGCAGTGACCTGGAGGTGAGCATGTGACGACATAACAAAAGCCAGAATTATTCAACTCTTTATAGTGCAAGTGACTATTTCTGGGAATAATAAAGATTTGTTTAATGTAATGATCAGAAACTATGCAAAATGAACAGGAAACGTCCTGTAAACGGCCTAAACATGTAAACTGCATAAAAGGTGTCAAAAAAATCAACAGAAAGCGACCTGTGTATGGCCAAGATCAATAGGAAGTCACTCACAGGACTTCATTATCCAAGTGAACAATTTAAGGGGTAATTTTCTACTTTTAATTCATATTTTTAAAATAAATCATCCCCATGGGACAAGCTGAAAGGGCAGTCGCCCCGGGTGCAGTCGCCCCGGGTGCAGTCGCCCCGGGTGCAGTCGCCCCGGGTGCAGTCGCCCCGGGTGCAGTCGCCCCGGGTGCAGTCGCCCCGGGTGCAGTCGCCCCGGGTGCAGTCGCCCCGGGTGCAGTCGCCCCGGGTGCAGTCGCCCCGGGTGCAGTCGCCCCGGGTGCAGTCGCCCCGGGTGCAGTCGCCCCGGGTGCAGTCGCCCCGGGTGCAGTCGCCCCGGGTGCAGTCGCCCCGGGTGCAGTCGCCCCGGGTGCAGTCGCCCCGGGTGCAGTCGCCCCGGGTGCAGTCGCCCCGGGTGCAGTCGCCCCGGGTGCAGTCGCCCCGGGTGCAGTCGCCCCGGGTGCAGTCGCCCCGGGTGCAGTCGCCCCGGGTGCAGTCGCCCCGGGTGCAGTCGCCCCGGGTGCAGTCGCCCCGGGTGCAGTCGCCCCGGGTGCAGTCGCCCCGGGTGCAGTCGCCCCGGGTGCAGTCGCCCCGGGTGCAGTCGCCCCGGGTGCAGTCGCCCCGGGTGCAGTCGCCCCGGGTGCAGTCGCCCCGGGTGCAGTCGCCCCGGGTGCAGTCGCCCCGGGTGCAGTCGCCCCGGGTGCAGTCGCCCCGGGTGCAGTCGCCCCGGGTGCAGTCGCCCCGGGTGCAGTCGCCCCGGGTGCAGTCGCCCCGGGTGCAGTCGCCCCGGGTGCAGTCGCCCCGGCAGCATTCGCCCCGGCAGCATTCGCCCCGGCAGCAGTCGCCCCGGCAGCAGTCGCCCCGGGTGCAGTCGCCCCGGGTGCAGTCGCCCCGGGTGCAGTCGCCCCGGGTGCAGTCGCCCCGGGTGCAGTCGCCCCGGGTGCAGTCGCCCCGGGTGCAGTCGCCCCGGGTGCAGTCGCCCCGGGTGCAGTCGCCCCGGGTGCAGTCGCCCCGGGTGCAGTCGCCCCGGGTGCAGTCGCCCCGGGTGCAGTCGCCCCGGGTGCAGTCGCCCCGGGTGCAGTCGCCCCGGGTGCAGTCGCCCCGGGTGCAGTCGCCCCGGGTGCAGTCGCCCCGGGTGCAGTCGCCCCGGGTGCAGTCGCCCCGGGTGCAGTCGCCCCGGGTGCAGTCGCCCCGGGTGCAGTCGCCCCGGGTGCAGTCGCCCCGGGTGCAGTCGCCCCGGGTGCAGTCGCCCCGGGTGCAGTCGCCCCGGGTGCAGTCGCCCCGGGTGCAGTCGCCCCGGGTGCAGTCGCCCCGGGTGCAGTCGCCCCGGGTGCAGTCGCCCCGGGTGCAGTCGCCCCGGGTGCAGTCGCCCCGGGTGCAGTCGCCCCGGGTGCAGTCGCCCCGGGTGCAGTCGCCCCGGGTGCAGTCGCCCCGGGTGCAGTCGCCCCGGGTGCAGTCGCCCCGGGTGCAGTCGCCCCGGGTGCAGTCGCCCCGGGTGCAGTCGCCCCGGGTGCAGTCGCCCCGGGTGCAGTCGCCCCGGGTGCAGTCGCCCCGGGTGCAGTCGCCCCGGGTGCAGTCGCCCCGGGTGCAGTCGCCCCGGGTGCATTCGCCCCGGGTGCATTCGCCCCGGGTGCATTCGCCCCGGGTGCATTCGCCCCGGGTGCATTCGCCCCGGGTGCATTCGCCCCGGGTGCATTCGCCCCGGGTGCATTCGCCCCGGGTGCATTCGCCCCGGGTGCATTCGCCCCGGGTGCATTCGCCCCGGGTGCATTCGCCCCGGGTGCATTCGCCCCGGGTGCATTCGCCCCGGGTGCATTCGCCCCGGGTGCATTCGCCCCGGGTGCATTCGCCCCGGGTGCATTCGCCCCGGGTGCATTCGCCCCGGGTGCATTCGCCCCGGGTGCATTCGCCCCGGGTGCATTCGCCCCGGGTGCATTCGCCCCGGGTGCATTCGCCCCGGGTGCATTCGCCCCGGGTGCATTCGCCCCGGGTGCATTCGCCCCGGGTGCATTCGCCCCGGGTGCATTCGCCCCGGGTGCATTCGCCCCGGGTGCATTCGCCCCGGGTGCATTCGCCCCGGGTGCATTCGCCCCGGGTGCATTCGCCCCGGGTGCATTCGCCCCGGGTGCATTCGCCCCGGGTGCATTCGCCCCGGGTGCATTCGCCCCGGGTGCATTCGCCCCGGGTGCATTCGCCCCGGGTGCATTCGCCCCGGGTGCATTCGCCCCGGGTGCATTCGCCCCGGGTGCATTCGCCCCGGGTGCATTCGCCCCGGGTGCAGTCGCCCCGGCTGCAGTCGCCCCGGCTGCAGTCGCCCCGGCTGCAGTCGCCCCGGCTGCAGTCGCCCCGGCTGCAGTCGCCCCGGCTGCAGTCGCCCCGGCTGCAGTCGCCCCGGCTGCAGTCGCCCCGGCTGCAGTCGCCCCGGCTGCAGTCGCCCCGGCTGCAGTCGCCCCGGCTGCAGTCGCCCCGGCTGCAGTCGCCCCGGCTGCAGTCGCCCCGGCTGCAGTCGCCCCGGCTGCAGTCGCCCCGGCTGCAGTCGCCCCGGCTGCAGTCGCCCCGGCTGCAGTCGCCCCGGGTGCAGTCGCCCCGGGTGCAGTCGCCCCGGGTGCAGTCGCCCCGGGTGCAGTCGCCCCGGGTGCAGTCGCCCCGGGTGCAGTCGCCCCGGGTGCAGTCGCCCCGGGTGCAGTCGCCCCGGGTGCAGTCGCCCCGGGTGCAGTCGCCCCGGGTGCAGTCGCCCCGGGTGCAGTCGCCCCGGGTGCAGTCGCCCCGGGTGCAGTCGCCCCGGGTGCAGTCGCCCCGGGTGCAGTCGCCCCGGGTGCAGTCGCCCCGGGTGCAGTCGCCCCGGGTGCAGTCGCCCCGGGTGCATTCGCCCCGGGTGCAGTCGCCCCGGGTGCAGTCGCCCCGGGTGCATTCGCCCCGGGTGCATTCGCCCCGGGTGCATTCGCCCCGGGTGCATTCGCCCCGGGTGCATTCGCCCCGGGTGCATTCGCCCCGGGTGCATTCGCCCCGGGTGCATTCGCCCCGGGTGCATTCGCCCCGGGTGCATTCGCCCCGGGTGCATTCGCCCCGGCAGCATTCGCCCCGGCAGCATTCGCCCCGGCAGCAGTCGCCCCGGCAGCAGTCGCCCCGGGTGCAGTCGCCCCGGGTGCAGTCGCCTTGGGTGCAGTCGCCCCGGGTGCAGTCGCCCCGGGTGCAGTCGCCCCGGGTGCAGTCGCCCCGGGTGCAGTCGCCCCGGGTGCAGTCGCCCCGGGTGCAGTCGCCCCGGGTGCAGTCGCCCCGGGTGCAGTCGCCCCGGGTGCATTCGCCCCGGGTGCAGTCGCCCCGGGTGCATTCGCCCCGGGTGCATTCGCCCCGGGTGCATTCGCCCCGGGTGCATTCGCCCCGGGTGCATTCGCCCCGGGTGCATTCGCCCCGGGTGCATTCGCCCCGGGTGCAGTCGCCCCGGGTGCAGTCGCCCCGGGTGCAGTCGCCCCGGGTGCAGTCGCCCCGGGTGCAGTCGCCCCGGGTGCAGTCGCCCCGGGTGCAGTCGCCCCGGGTGCAGTCGCCCCGGGTGCAGTCGCCCCGGGTGCAGTCGCCCCGGGTGCAGTCGCCCCGGGTGCAGTCGCCCCGGGTGCAGTCGCCCCGGGTGCAGTCGCCCCGGGTGCAGTCGCCCCGGGTGCAGTCGCCCCGGGTGCAGTCGCCCCGGGTGCAGTCGCCCCGGGTGCAGTCGCCCCGGGTGCAGTCGCCCCGGGTGCAGTCGCCCCGGGTGCAGTCGCCCCGGGTGCAGTCGCCCCGGGTGCAGTCGCCCCGGGTGCAGTCGCCCCGGGTGCAGTCGCCCCGGGTGCAGTCGCCCCGGGTGCAGTCGCCCCGGCAGCATTCGCCCCGGCAGCATTCGCCCCGGCAGCATTCGCCCCGGCAGCAGTCGCCCCGGCAGCAGTCGCCCCGGCAGCAGTCGCCCCGGGTGCAGTCGCCCCGGGTGCAGTCGCCCCGGGTGCAGTCGCCCCGGGTGCAGTCGCCCCGGGTGCAGTCGCCCCGGGTGCAGTCGCCCCGGGTGCAGTCGCCCCGGGTGCAGTCGCCCCGGGTGCAGTCGCCCCGGGTGCAGTCGCCCCGGGTGCAGTCGCCCCGTGAGCAGTCGCCCCGGGTGCAGTCGCCCCGTGAGCAGTCGCCCCGTGAGCAGTCGCCCCGTGAGCAGTCGCCCCGTGAGCAGTCGCCCCGTGAGCAGTCGCCCCGTGAGCAGTCGCCCCGTGAGCAGTCGCCCCGTGAGCAGTCGCCCCGTGAGCAGTCGCCCCGTGAGCAGTCGCCCCGTGAGCAGTCGCCCCGTGAGCAGTCGCCCCGTGAGCAGTCGCCCCGTGAGCAGTCGCCCCGTGAGCAGTCGCCCCGTGAGCAGTCGCCCCGTGAGCAGTCGCCCCGTGAGCATTCGCCCCGTGAGCATTCGCCCCGTGAGCATTCGCCCCGTGAGCATTCGCCCCGTGAGCATTCGCCCCGTGAGCATTCGCCCCGTTAGCAGTCGCCCCGGGAGCATTCGCCCCGGGAGCATTCGCCCCGTGAGCATTCGCCCTCGTAATAGTAGCAGGACTAGAAGTAGTAGTAGTACTAGTAGCAGCAGTAATGGTAGTAGTAGTAGTACTAGTTGCAGCAGTAATGGTAGTAGTAGTACTAGTAGCAGCAGTAATGGTAGTAGTAGTACTAGTAGCAGCAGTAATGGTAGTAGTAGTACTAGTATTCTGCCTTAATTTGGAGTCAAAATGGATTGGACATATAGTGGCATCAATGTCAACTGGTGACTTAAAATTTCTGCTCTATACAAGTTTTATTATACATGGTGTATGTATTTCCATAGAATATAAATCCACTTCTTCCACAATGTATTGGTTGCTCAGAAAGTAGCTCACCTGGCAGCCAGGCAGTAGATGGCATTGGTGGCCGCCTGGGCTTTACCCGACTCCGCGCCCCCGTGAGGCATAGGGGGCAGGGTGGCGGCAGCGGCGGGCGCCTTGCAGACGGGCCGCGGTACCATGTAGTTGGCGCTCCAGGCGGGGGTGTCGGGCGTGGAGGGCAGGGGTCTCCTCTGGAGCCTGGAATCCGACGTCGCCATGGACGGGCGCTCCGGTGGAGGCGGTGGCGGCAGCTCTCGGTGCGCCGGGGGAAGCGGGAGTGGCTTATCCCTGTGTGTGGCCCCCATCTGTTTGCAGCAAAAAAATAAAAATTAAAAAAGGCAACCGCTTTTCAAATGTAAAATCAGACAGGAGGGTGTGGAAGAATTTCAGGCAAAACTAACGAGCGGTTCCGGGCGGCCAAAAGTTATTTTTTTCCCCGCGAGGGCAGTGTTTGGCGGACCTTAGCGCAGGCTCCTTGTGCCAGCTGGCTGTGGGAGTTGGAGGGTCTCTGCTGAAGAAGGTCCAAGCGGGGCGGGACTGGTGGCAGCTGGGAGACTGGAGATGCTGGTCGCTCCACCTACACACAATTTAAGTGATTTTTTTGGTGTGACGTAGAGGTTCAATTATAATTCAGCAAGTTATATGCTTCAATTTAAAAAAATAAAATGATAAAAACATTTTCAAATGTGTTCGTTTTTAGTATTTTCGCTTAACTTGCATGCGGGGAAAATATGTAAATAATGATCCCGCCCATCCCGTAATGCTGCTAGTCTGCATTTTTCAACTAAGTAATTCATATGGTGTACCTTGCTGCAGGCCAGCCTGCTCATAACAAGGTTCTGGTCCTCCAGGCGCTCGTCGTCGTCTTCGTCGCAGGCGGCCGCCGCCTCGGCCCGGCTGGATGCCCCCTGGAAGGCCAGGAAACCGCCGCCGCTGGCCTTGGGGTGGAAGGGATCCACCACGATGGGCTCGGTGCCCTTAATCTCGCAGCGGCAGAAGGGGCATCCCTGACCCTCGGAATCCTGATGGCGTAACAGTTAAGGGTTATGCAAGTTGCCTTGAGCGGGCGGCAAGGGTCTGTCATCCCACACCTGCCACGCGGTCAGACAAGAAGTGCACATCAGATGTCGGCACGGCTCGATCTTGACATCCTTGTCGTTCTCGGCGCAGATCTTGCAAAGCTGGAAGGTGGAGCCCATCTCGCAGTATAATTCGTACTGCTCCTAAAACCAGAGAGAAACCGCACCGTGAGAAAAGTGGCCGGTGTGCCAAAGACTCGGATATGAAAGGAACCAACCTGCGTGACTTTGATGTGGTCTTGTGGAGAAGGTTCACACAGGCCCGTCAGATCTGGGTTCTGTGCGCGACCATCCGGGAAAAGGTAGCTGGAGAATACACAAACGCAAAATCAATGAGGGGTTGTAAAATAGGCAAGAAAATCTGAAACTTTAGCCGCCACTCTCACTTTTTCAGAGCCATTATCAAGGATAGACAGAATTTAAATGAGTTAACATTCTGTTTTAACTGGGAAGGTTGGCAGAAAATAATGGCAGCCAATGAATTAGCATTTGGTCTAGTGGGCCAATTGAGTTAAGAGTCTACCATAAAACTTTAGAAAATTGAAATTGGCTGGACTCTCATCTGAAATTCAACATAATTTAACGCCTTGAACTCACAAGCCCTCTCTGTAGCCGTCGATCAGCGCTTGGAAAAGTGGCTTGTTAAGCGGGATGGTCTGCAGGATGTTGCCGTCCGCCGTCACATAGCCGATGGCCCACTGGCCCAGTCGCGTGCAGCTCAGCCTAAAGATGTAGCTGAAGAAGCAAAAAAAAAAAAATATTTAGTTGAATGATGCTCCTAAAAAAATGCATTCAATTTGTTCCAACGCTCACCTGCCCGGTTTATGAGTGAATCGATGCAAACGAGCCTTAACCTCGTCATACGTGAGGAAGGCCATGTAGCCCGGATGGGTGACAGCCAGACTGTTCCAGTTCCTCAAAAGAGACGACCAGGGCTAAACAAGACAGAATAGAAATTGTATTTACTTGCACTTGCCGTCGAGTGAAAACAAAAGTGAGGAGCGACCTGGGAATCGAACCCTCGACCCTGGCACTACGAGGCTGACGAGAAAATTAAAAATTTACACTTTTAAGACTCAAAAAGATCCATAACTATTGAAATTGGACACAAAAACAAACCATATTTTCAAGCCTAAAAGTTTCAATGTTCTGTAAAAATGGACGGGGCGCCCAATCATTCGGTGCGCCTTGTGTATGCATTCAATTGCTGACCTGGAAGAGCCTGGTGAAGATGTCAAACTCAAAGACAGAGATGTAATCATTGCAGGTAAGGTCAATGGTGGACTTGAGCGCCATGGCCTCCAGGCCCGAACTTATGGGATGGAACTCGTGCAACGCCTGGCGGAATGTCCTCCACGGCACGATGGTCCTGCGAGTGGGACGTCGAGATCAGCGGACCGCCGACTACGGCTCATTGTTGGACGACGGCAACTCACTTGTCCCCAAAGGATCGCCTCCAAAACTCGGCGGCGTCCGCCTTGGTGATGCGGAAGTTGTCGCCTTGAAACAGGCCGTTGGGAAAGATGGCTTTAAGCTCTGCTAGCATGTGGCTGAAGATGAGTGACAGCTTGGTGAGGTTTCGCCTGGGGTTGGGAAGAGTAGCATAGGGCAATGCTCAGTCTTGCAACTAACGTCATTACATAACCACACTATTTTACTAGAACTTCAAACATAATGCTTTACATCTTTCAACCTATAATGGTCCTACAGTTATTGTACTACTGTGAACAAACGCCATTAACTTCCATTCAACTGAATATCCAAAATGGATAGGAGAAATAACAATAACTATAATTTTTTACTTTTCAACTGAAAATTGATCAACACTGGGTAGAAGATAGAAATCATGCGATGCGGAACAACAAAAATTTGACCTGGTCATCATTTTAAGAACAAACAGGGAAGTCCACATGTTAAAAAGAAATCATAATCCTGAAAACAACCAGTCGTTTTTAAAAAAAAAATTGCTGCTCGGACAGAAAATCCGACATTACATATTACTTTTTATCTTAGCATCAGTCAAAATGCAACATGCCTGATTCAGTCATTCTAGCATGGTCTGCGACTAAAAACCACAGACAAATTATCTTATCTTAGATGGTGCAATATTTCCGAATTTACCTAGACAGGATGTGACTTTTTATATTTCCATATTACTTATGTTTTTTTTTTACTGGGAAAACACACTTTGCAGAGTAGCACCACCAATTTTGTCAATAAATGACAATCAATTCTTTAATCAACTTTTGTTTTTCATTAGACTCTTCTGCATGCATAATTTCATTGAAACTCATTGCATAACAATGTAGTCCAAAGAACTCAGAATATTTTTTACTTTAAAAGTGGTGGAATTACCAAAAATGCTTAGATTTTCATGTATTTTTACTTTTAAATTAATTCTAAGTATGGTTCTCAAGGAGTAACATTAGAAAATATGAATTGTTTAGGCCTCTTTCTGTGAAAAAAAGGTTCCTGACAACTGTAGTAGTCTAAAAATTGAAGTACTACAACCACCTGTGATCTAGAAACTAGCTCACCTAGGCTGTGAATTCTCTTCATACATCCTCTCCTTGGCCTCCTTGAACAGGGTCATCGTCTGCTTGGTTTTGTTGGTCAGGTTGTCCATGACCACTCGAAAGTACTCATTCTCGCCGAGCATGTCCATGCGGCTCTCGTAGCGCGACAGGACGGTGCGCAGGTGCTGGTAAGTGTCCGGCAGCAAGTCCAGGATGTAAGGCGGGCTATTCTTCAATGCCACCTTGGGGTTCTGGCATAAGCGCACCACCTGGATCAGTAGCACAATAGGAATTCCATCATTTATAGGGATTCAAACTATATCCTTCATGAGTCATGGGAACTAATTGACTTCACAAATCAAGGCATTACGTTATTAGATTTTGCGACAATAAACAAGTTAAATAAGGAGCTTGTTGTAAAACCCTAATTCACAATAATCCATCACATGCTGGCTTTGTGTGTGATATTATAAAAGTAGGTTGTGTCTGCTGATTCAAAGTTGGACTGATAAATTCAATTAGATTTACCAATTTTGACCTTCGAGGCCTAGCCTTCCAGAATGAGGTTTGTTCACAATCTGTCATCTCATCACACAGCTAAATATGAATGTGTAGTCCAGAAAACTACATGGATGACTGGACTTTTCCCCCCCAGTAAAATCTAAACTATGACAAGAGTGTAAGCGACCATTTGGGCCAAGTTTAAAGGGTTAATTACCTTATCCATGAGCTTCCAGCATTTCTCCACCATTTTCTTGTCCACTACAGCGGGTTGATGGGGTTGCAGGGGCTGTTGGTGTGGCTGAAAGGCGTCCTTCATCAAGCCGATGAGACCCGCGCCCCTCCTCGGATTTCCGGCCATTAATTCGCTCGGTGACCGGCTGTGGAGGCGGGGAGCCCGGTTGACAGCGTCGAGATGAATCCGCAATTTTGACGATCTTTTAATCGACACTTAATCGTAACGCCTACCGCGATGGTTATCCGGAAAAGCCGAACACGCACAAAAAAATGGCACAAAGAAAGGGGAAGAAAAGGCGCAGTGTAAAACGATGAGGAGGCGACACTGTTAGCTCCTCCGCTACATTGGTGGGGGAGAGAGAAAAAAAAGGCAATCGGCGATCGGATCTCGATGGAAACGCCGCCGATGGCCGCTTCTCGGCGTGCCCTCCCGTCGAGTCGACGCCGCGCCGCGGTGCCAAGCGAGCTAATAATAATCTGGCAGGTTTAATCAACCGCGCGGGGGAGATCAACGTGCAGGTTGAGACTAGACGAGAAGCAGTTCACGAGCCACAATTAGTCAAGTTAACCAAACCGCAGCAGACGCGTATTTCCGGTTGACAGTTTCACAATAAAAACGATGACGATACAATATTACCGCATCACTTTTTTCCATCATTGCATATAAATACACGTGTCAACCTGATTTAAAAACATCTTGTTCTTTTCCCATTAATTTTAGAGTTGCTATAAATAAATTAAATACTGTTTTCAATATCCAGTCACGTTAAAAATCACTCGCCTTGGAGTGTAGTTCTTGTAACGATAAATGTATGGAAAATGAATGAAAAAAAGAAATCAATTTGATTTCAAATGAAATACAGGCCTCCATCCTAGTGCAAAATATATTTACATTACAAACCGTGTGAATTTTCGCATCAAATAGTACTTCTGCAGAAGCCACGTACTCAAATGCTTTGGATGGATCATGTCCGGCTGCAACTCTACTTCCTCTAAAGCAGTTGAGTCCAATTAACACGGTTATTTAGCGCCACCATCTGGTCAATAACGCTGTTGGAAGGAGTCTGAAATTTCCGACACTATTGGATGTTATTGAACGCCTCGTGCGCCTCCCACCCAAGCAGCCGATGTGCGCGTACTTGCCCCGCAAGAACATAAAAAGACGCACCAACAAAAAAACAACATATGAGAGGATGCAAAAGAAAAAAAGAAGGCAAACACAACCCATGGAATAGAACAACGTATTAAAATGAACCCATTAGAACCCAGCAGCGCCACGAACACTTTGTACACCCAAGTCTCCTGCCTATAAATCTAGGTTTTAATTATCCACGTATAATCTTCATTTCAGAAAAAAAAACGCGTCTGGGTTTTTATGGGTTAAATAACTAAACATGAGACACGGACCCTTTTCATCCTCTCCTTATTGTTTGGTTCTTGGGTGGGGTTCAACACAATCACGTGACCCCCTATGCATCGCGTTGGTTTTTTGTTTTGCTTTTTTATTTTTTGCAGATTCAGCACTTAAGCAACAGGACTTTCATATTTCCATGCATTAGTGGTAGCAGCGTCCTTGATTGACAGTCGGAGTTCTGGGGCATAGTTGTTGGCCACGAGAAGTGTTAAGGGCGTTGTCTTACGTAGCTATGAGAACAGAGGCGGTGTTTATGAGGAAATAAATCCCCAAGTGAGATGGAGAGTCTTCTGGGATTGCAAAAACTCATGTAAAATAGTCCAACTCCAAGAAATGAAGAGCTATCCGGAGACGGTCGCCTTTCTGGGGGAGTTTGGACGCTTCCAGCAAGTCGTTTTCATTCTGCTGTGCATCAGCATCGTGCCCAACGGCTTCGGGGCTTTTGCGCTCGTTTTCCTATCCGACACGCCAATCCACCACTGCCGGATCCCAGACGTTAATCTGACCGAGGATTGGCGGACCGCTGTCATCCCGGTGCGGGTGAGTCTACACTTCCCGGAAAACTCCTCACATAACAGCTGCTTTCAAAGTTTCTTTAAATGGCAACACACAGCACCGATCGTTGACAAATAAAGAAAAAGACTGGTCATTTCTTACCGAAACGCAATCAAAATAGCGTATTTGAGCCGTTTCCCACGGAAATACCGTCAATCGATTTTTCCGAAATGTGGTTTGGCAGACGGTAAAATGTGTTTGCTGCGTTCACTGACCAAAAAACGGGTGGGTTTACCCAACATCGCAGCCAGGTTTGGTAAAGTATGTTGTCAAGAAACCCTGTTTTATTTGTTATTTCAAAATATATACAAAATACGATTTAATACTGCTCAATAGCCCCCCTTCTTGAAATCGTGTACAAAAATGTGTTTAACAAGGCATACGGAATTAATCAACCATCTTTTGATCTAAAACAGAACATCTCAAGGCCATCACATCTGAAATCTATTTGCATGCTGCATTTGGTACTCCAGCACATTCCAATAAAATCCAACAAAAAGAATAAACATGCAGTTTGTATTTTTTCCCTTCTCAAAAACATTCATTCATTTTCTGAACCACTTATCCTCACAAGGGGGTGCTGGAGCTAACTAAAGGCACCAGGGGGGGGGGGGGGGGGCACCCTGAATCAGTGACCACCCAATTGTAGGGGGTAAAAAGACAAACAACCAATCAGTCATAGCCAGGGACAATTTTAGCATACAATTAGCCTACACTGCACGTTTTTTGGGATGTGGGAGGAAACCAGACTACCCAGAGAAAACCCGTGCAAGCCTGGGGAGAGCATGCAAAGTCCACAGAGTGAGGACCCATCTGGGATGTACATTTTTCTAAATCACAGTTGGTGGATGGGAAAGAGGTGCGGAGCAGCTGCAGCAGGTACCGCCTAGATGTGGTCCAGAACCTGTCCGACCAGGGCTACCATCCAAAACAAGACGTCAACCTCACTGATCTGGAGGAGGAGATTTGTAAGGATGGCTGGATCTACAACAAAGATGTCTATCAGTCCACCATTGTCACTGAGGTATTACGTGGCAGCACACACATGGAAAAAAAGGAAATACTGTGTCACCTCTAGTTACAAAATTAATTTGTTCCAAAAGTGGGTACCTAACTTGGATTTTTCTTTTCAAAATAAAATATTGTTTGAATTTTTCAGACTTTGTAACTTGCAATTTTGTATTCAGAAACCAAATTTTCCCATTGAGGCTTTTTTTTTGTAACCTGACTATTTAGAATGTAAAAACATTTGTAAGTAGAGGTATAACTGTATAGTATTTTTAAAATAGCTATTTATATATTTAGATTTAGATGTCCAATCTATTTGAATTGTGAAGGTTGACAGCAACTGATTCATTCATCCAGTTCAAATAGATTGGAAGTCTATTGCCTTCACTAAAAACAGTTTACTGTATACTCACAATTGCTGAGTCTTCTTAATTTGTAGTCCAAAAGACGCAGATACATTATTGTGTTCATTTTCAGTTCGACCTGGTGTGCGACAACCAGTGGAAGAAACCATTCACCACCACAGTATTCTTTGTGGGCATCCTGTGTGGTTCCTTCTTTGCCGGGCAGCTCTCAGACAAGTACAGCAATAAGTACCATCCTGTGTGTGTATAGTTGCATTGAAAACAAAACACAGCATAATACATGCTGATGTGGTCAACAGATATGGAAGGAAGCCTATTCTTTTCATCACATTGGCTTTCCAGACCATCTTCAGCTTCATTCAGGTTTTCTCCGTTTCCTGGGGCATGTTCACCATCCTGTTGGTCCTCAATGGTTTGGGACAAATGTCCAACTACATGGCAGCATTGGTATTGGGTAATGCATAACAAATTGGTGGATTTACTACTACACATTTTTTGTTGTTGTTTATCTTGTGGATATTTTTGCAGGTGCAGAGATCCTGACGGGCAACGTGCGGCTGCTGTACTCTTCGATAGGCACCAATTTTGGTTTTGCCATTGGCTACATGCTCTTACCCGTGTGTGCGTACTTCCTGAGGGACTGGAAGCATCTTATGTTGGCCTTGTCTGTGCCCTGCCTTGCCTTATTCCCCTTTTGGTGGTCAGTTCAGACAAAATAAGTTTTCTGCCGGCTTGTGTCTGAATTTGGCTTTTGTGGTGCGCAGGTTTATCCCAGAATCTCCTCGTTGGCTCCTATGTCAGGGACGAGTAGAAGAAGCCACGGTTATTATTAAAAAGGCAGCCAAGATGAACAAAGTGCAAAGTCCTGATGTGATATTTAAAGATTACTTACTTGTGAGTGAGCTTGGTTGAACTCATACGGAATTTGACCTTTTAAGTGAGATGATGATGATGAGGAGGAGGAGGATGATGGTGCATCTTGTTGCAGGTGGATAACTCCAAAAAAGTGGAGCAAAATGAACCACGCAGCATCTTGGACCTTGTGAGCAACATGGAAATCGGACTCATGACAGTGATTCTCTGCTTTGTGGCGTCAGTATACAAATTTATTGTCATTTTCATTAGACAATATACATTTCAGAAATGGGTGACATTGGCAGCAATGGATATTAAAGAGGGAGTTGAAATGTTAACTCATTGGCTTCCATTAAGGGGCCTAGTTAATGAATAATTGAACATGTAACCTGCTTTTAAAAGAATAGACGGATGATAATAAGTAATCTGGGCGTTCACCTGCCGAGACATATTGCAAAGACACTTGTCACAACTACTGAGTGATTGTACACCTAAGTCAATGAACCCATGGGCGTTCCCTTCTTGCTTCTAAAGTATTAATGCAAGTTAAAACGAACCCTCCAAAGAAGATGGACTGGTTTTTGGGTTATAAGACGCAACTTGTTTCCTTCAACTGAATTTCGCTTTTAACGTATTCCTAAGAAGTCTATGATTTGGCTGCTTAGTTTTTTTTTTTTTTTTTTGTGGTTTGAGCATCAGACTCACAGCCTCATGAAGATAAGCGGTTTAGAAAGTAATTGAATGAATATTTGTAACATGAAAACATTCAAAGTTTAGCTTACCTTTTTTATTGAAGTAGTCCCTCTCCTCTGTTAGGTTTACCATGGCGGCGGGCTACTACGGCATTTCCTACAATGCTACGCAGTTCCACGCCAATGCGTACATCAGTTGCTTCATCTCGGCGGCCGTAGAGCTGCCGGCATACGTGTCCAGTTGGCTGGCTCTACGCCACATTACCCGTCGTTTGTCTGTCATCGTTACCATGGTGCTGGTCGCCGTGCCACTCTACTTCATACAGCTGGTCCCTGAAAGTGAGGAGATTTTAATGATTTTTTTCCATCAAACCCTAAAATCCCATACATTTCAAATGCCAATGCTATTGGGTGACTTTGCCTTTGCAACAGGCTACTCAGCTCTGTCACTCACAATGGAAATGGTGGGAAAATATGGCTTCACCGTCGGCTTTGGGCTGATGTTCCCTTATACCACTGAGCTGTACCCAACGGCTCTGCGGAACACCGCGGCCGGAGTCTGCAACACGGTGGCGCGCCTTGGAAGCTGCATTACGCCGTACCTACTAGAACTCAGTGAGTTTTTCCTTTTAATTTGGATCTAAACTAGAACTACCATTATTCTCAAATTTAAGATCCTCCTTGTCGTGTCGACCTCATACATCTGGGGTCCTGGGTTCAAATCCAGGTTGGTCCACCTGTGTGGAATTTGCATGTTCTCCCCTGGCTTGTGTGGGTTTTCTCCGGGTACTCCGGTTTTCTCCCACATTCCAAAAGCATGCAGGGTAGGCTGGTTGGACACTCTCAATTGCCCCTAGCTATGAGTTTTTCTTGCGATTGGCTGGCTACCAGTTCAGGGTTTTCCCTGCCTTGTGCCTGAAGGCTCCGGCACCCCCTGCAACCCTAGTGAAGATAAAGCGATTCATAAAACTAATGAAAATATGGTTCTTTTTTTTACTACTCTTACAACTTTGTAGCATCTTATTCAGTAAGGTTTATATATATACTATATTGGTAATTATATATATACTATATTGGTAATTTTATAGGCCAAAGTTGTATGTCTTTGTCAAAGGTATTGCAGTATTTATATGGAAAAGTTGTGTCAAGATACAATTTTGATTGGAAAAGTACAGATTTTAATTTATTTGTTTCGGCACGACCGCAGGTCTCCAATCTTTTGCTGCCATTGATGGCGTAAGACCACTCATTTATTTTAATCAGGAGGGGTGAATGAACAGTGAATGTCTGCCATTGTTAATGGCGGGCTAGGAGTTAATTTTGGGTCACTTCCTCTTTAATATTAGAGACATGAGGATTAACATATTGTTGTCACAGGGTCTTACTCTCCATTCCTCCCTTACATCATACTGGGTAGTCTGGCCATTTTGTCTGCCATTGCCACATTCTTCCTTCCAGAGAGCTTCGGGCAACCACTCCCTGAATCTGTCCATCAGATGCAAAAAAGACAACGGTACGTTCAGTAATCACCATGCACGACAGACAAATATTGTAATTGAGAATGTTGATATTTGTGAGATGTAACCCAGGCCAATTTTCTGAGTTTTAAAGCCCACTTTGATCTAATTCAATGGACTAAATACAGCCATTGGGAGCAAATGTGATATCATACATCTTCAGATATTTTTTTTATATGCTCATTTTACCATTTTGTGTCAGTCATACTAACTTGGCTGGTTTTGAATTATAAAAAAAAATCTATATATGCACTGCAAATTAAAATGTTGTCATTTATCCTTACATTTTCAGCATCAAGTGCCCATGTGTTGCAAAGGCAGAGATCCCTGTTTCTGTGGTTCCAGAAAATCCCAAATCCTAAAAAGGAAAGAAAGAGAACTGTTTGAGTTATTTTGGCAATGTTAATAGTTGTTACATTGAAAGCTGTTTTCCTATTTTACTTGGAAAGTTCATATCAGGGTGCTTTTAGATCAAATTTCAGAATTAATGTCATGGAAAACTAATGTAGACAATGTTTACATGCTGATCCTCTATATGAGGATCATATTGCACTGTTGAGGCCTGTCCTCTCTTTGCTGTGCGCACAAAATATGCATTTGTCATATTTTTTTGGTTACTTTTATCTTGTCATTGTGTCTTGGCTGGTTATATTTGAATCCCAGAATCAATCTGTGTGAAGAGCCATGTTACAAACTACATACAATCATTTTATTATGTAAAAGCAATACACACTGTATGTTGCTTTTAAAGTGACAGTTAAGAGAAACTCTTGTTTTTACTTTGGCTGAATAAAAGCATGAAACCTCATCTCTCAGAACTTTTTGTTTGTAAAACAAAGTGTTTGATGGCATTTGAACTTCATTGAGAAATTGTAATTTTGTGTTTTAAAAAAAAGTCTAAAATCCATTTGTGGAAAAACAGTGACACCTATCGGTTAACTGGTGTAAATTCCCAGCATGCTTTGCTGTGTCCGACCACCCCGCACGCGCAGCTAACCTGCTCCGCTCCATCGCTAGGCTAGGCGCTTAGCTCCGAGTGGCGGACATGTTGTGCCGGCCCTCGCTGGGATAAACATCGGCGGCAGCAGGTGCGATCGGGGGGGACGTCGTCGCGGGGGGCCGGTGGACCACCATGGACGCCGTCAACGCCTTCAACCAGGAGGTAAGATCCACGTCTAGGCTCACTTTGGCGGCGCTAGAGCCACTCAGGTTTTCGGCGGAGAGGGCGCATTTGGCGGGGCTCATAGGGCCTCACTCTCGGCCTTCGTGCTCGATGGTCATTTCTAAACGCACGTTAGCATGTATTGCTTTCATATTTCATTTTTTTTAAATCATCGCCGTTATTGAACACAAAGAATAGTCCTTGCTTGTTAACATGAGGCCCGATCGGTACCATTCCCTCACAACACGTTAGCTCGCGTGACTAAAGACTACAACGTTAAGGTTCATCACTTTGTGGTTATGATGTCGGGTGAGATGTTCGGTCGGTGGAGATGTTCGCACGGGAGATCTTACTATTGAAAAGCGTATTACAACGGTAAACCGTGCAGGGGCTCCAACACGATGAAAAGCTCAACGTCCAGTACCTTTGTTGTCACGTCAAGCAGGCCAGCGAATGTGAGGAGGGGCAAATGCGTCAATAAACGCTTGCTGCTTTCACAGTGCCACCCGGGCAAATGCATATACGGTGTGCATACACCTATGGTGAAGCTTCACCATCTATGATTAGGCCTGGGCAATATATTTTTTAAGGCGATTTTGTTTTATGAGCTGAATTCAAATCATAAATGCATTTTTTTCCAACGACAACAATATATCAAAGAGCATGTTTCTTTCTGACTTTATGTGGTATTATGGGGCTGACAACACAAACAGGGATTTTTGTATTTTTTACATATAAATGGCTGTTTTTGGTCTGTAAACAAAATTATAACACAGTAGTGAACTGCTGTAATCATAAGTGTGGCTTGACTGACCCTAAAACGTAATGTGGATTTCGGATCTCAAATTAATGATAGTTTTTAATTGTTAATTGGGATAAGCTCCGGCACCCCCGCGACCTTGTCAAGGCCAAGCCATGTTGAAAACACCATTTTTTTTTTACATTTGAACGAAAGGAATACACCCCACCAATTCCATTGTCAACCAAAAAAAATCAAAGAGCTGCTCCTTTCATTGAAAAAATGCAACATGAAAGTCAAGAAAAAATACTTCATTTAAAATGCATGCTTTTTGTCTATTCCTTTGTAGTTATTCTCCCTAATGGACACTAAACCGCCAATATCTCGCGCCAAGATGATTTCCATCACCAAGTCTGCTATTAAGGCAATGAAAGTAAGGAAACCCCATCATTACATATCCAATACCCATGCATATACATTGTATTCAATGATGACTTTTTTTGCAGCTCTACAAACATGTGGTCCAGATTGTTGAGAAATTCATTAAAAAGGTAAGACCATCAGATGAAATAATCAAACCAATCAAATTCATAATATAAACATATATATCATGTGCAGTGTAAGTCAGAGTACAAAGTAGCTGGCCTGTACGTGGTGGACTCCATCGTCCGCCAGTCACGGCACCAGTTTGGCGCCGACAAGGACGTGTTTGGACCTCGCTTCACCAAAAACATTTTGGGCACCTTTGAGAACCTCTGCCTTTGTCCTCTGGAGGATAGGGTAAGAATGACACCAATGGAAACAAAACACTTTTCAATGATTTTTTCCTTGCTAACACAAATTTCCATATGATCTCGGCAGAGTAAGCTCGTGCGTGTACTCAACTTATGGCAGAAGAATGGTGTGTTCAAGAGCCACGTCATTCAGCCTCTTTTGGACATGGCTGCAGGCACGGGCAGCGGTGCCGCTCCGTACGGCGACGATCCAGGTTGTCATCGACCGCTCGTAACGCTCATTTTGTGCCAAGTCGATCTGAATTTATAATAAAAATGTTGATCCTACAGCGTCCTCTCCACCGACTCCGACCAAAGACCACGCGATGAACTCTGGGGCGGTCCCTATGGCGCCGCTGGAGAAGGAGGACCCCTTCACTGCCGTAGCACAGCTCTTCCAGTCCACGCAGGGTCAGCAGGTGAGTAGACCATTCTTGGGATAAATGGAATAATGTGGACAACTGAGTCTTTTTATTAGCTCCAGCAGATGCTTCAGAACCTGCAGCAGCAGCAGTCTACTCAAGTGGAAGTTGTTCCTCAGGCTCCATTCTTACCAGACACCCCAAGCGTCGCCCCCGTTTTCAGAAACTTCCATCTTCCCCAAGCCGCCCAGCAGAAATCGGCATTTGACAAGGTGAGCTATGCTGTCAATATAAATGAGTTGAAAGATATGCATTTGATTTGAAGCGGGAGGGTGACAACAAATGAATCAGAGCTATCGCTGGCGGTTGATGGGTTAACTCCTTCTGTCATAGAAGTTGTTGGATCGATTTGACTACGACGACGAACCAGAAGCTGGAGACGATTGCAAGGATGACGTCTTGCAGCCATCATTGTAAGGATTGATTCAATTATTGATGAAATCGGGAAGAAAAAAAAGAACAAATTTATGGATGATGTTTTTTATGTCTTGATGGCAGTATGCAACAGCCTCCAGGCTTCCAGCCGCCTGTGATGAACATGACTCAGGACCTCTCACAGCCGGTACCACTCCAGATTTTAATTCAATATCTCACATATAACCACAATATTTAGGACCGCATGTGTTTAGTCGGCAAACAAATTGTAGGCAATTTAATCCAACAATTTCATCATTTGTTACTACAGGGGTCTCTCCCTCCTAATGGCCAGCTTCCGGCTTATGGGCTAATGCCAGGACAAAGCTACCAAGGAATGATGCCTCCTATGGGTCAAGCTCCACCGGGCCAGCCATTCCCCGGGTCAGGAGGACCTCCTGGCTTCCATGGAGTTTTCCCACCTCCTCCCCACTCAGCCCAGCAACAGCAGGTAAGACACACAGTAATGTAGTAACAGTCCTTCTGGGCTTATGAAATATGTTTAAAAGTGAATGATCAAAATGACTAAGCACTCTTGGTGCCATTTTCAGGAGATGGTTATTGATGCAGACCGTTCCTCCACGAGGGAAGGCAGATATGATAAAACATCACGGTCAGACTCGAGGTAAACCAGTGGTTGCACTAAATTGGCCATAAATTGGTTTTATGGATTAATGTATTTTTTTTTAAATAGAGGGAGAGAATTTACTTTGGGGCTTTCTTTACTTTTTACACAAAATGTAACATGTTTTCACCCATTATAGGGGGTGACTATTTTTGTTATTAGAAATAAAATGTATGTATTTTGATTTACTTTGTTCGAGCAGGTCCCCAAAAAGAAGGCGATCTCGATCCAACTCCCGCACGCGGCGCTCCCGTCACAGGCGTTCCCGATCCCGGGACCGACGCCACCATTCCCCGCGCTCTCGTTCGGAAGAACGCAGGGAGAGGGAACGTGACAGGGAGCGGCGTCAAAAAGGCCTCCCGCCGGTCAAGAATGACACGCTGAGCAGTGAGTACCATTCCTTTAGCATGTGGACTATTTTTTCCCTTTTGGTGGGTGAGCTTAACATTTGTGCTCTTCAGTCTGCAGTACAACTCTATGGGTGGGTCAGCTGGACAAGAGGACTCAGCAGCATGATGTGGCTTCTTTGCTGGAGGAGTTTGGACAGATTGACTCCATCAATGTCAGTTAAGCTAAATGAGTGAGACGTCACTTTAAAGGTTAGACTGAAATGCCATGTTTTCTATAGATGATCCCACCGAGAGGTTGCGCCTACATTGTCATGATCCACCGAGAGGATGCCTTCAGGGCCCTGCAGAAGCTAAGCCGAGGCTCTTACAAAGTTAACCAAAAAGCCATCAAGGTAAAAAAAAAAAAATCGGAATCTATCAATTATCCATTTCCATTCGGCTCAACATTACAATTGAAAACTTTGTTCTTTTGTTTGTTACCGGCAACAGATTGCCTGGGCTCCAAACAAGGGTATCAAGGCCGATTTGAAGCAGTTCTGGGATGTGGAGTTGGGTGTTACCTATGTGCCCTGGTCCAAAATTAAAGAAGAGCAGTTGGAGGTGCTCAAAGAAGGAGGAATCCTAGATTTGGACACATTATCGCCAGGTAGCTAATAAACATACACATTTCATTTTTTCTCTCTTAAAACTATCCTAATGATATTTTTCTCATGTGTGCTCTCCAGAGTGGACCACAATAAGGAAAGCGCTAGAGAACCCAGAAGAACTCAACCACAATGGTGGCTCAGAGTCGCAGCAGCTAGATGAAACCCGTGTTTTAGCTTCTCTTGCTTCTACGCAGGTTTGCTATCTGTCTTCAACTCTTGACACTTAGTGGTTGAACTGTTGTTTAACCGGAGCTGCTATTTCCCAGGTTCCTCCAATGCTCGGCATGCCTTCAGTGCCGCCCCCTGGTTTCCCCGCTCCCATAGGCATCCCACCGCCTTCTTTCCCACCGGGAATGCCCCCACCGCCTTTCCTCCGACCGGGCTTCAACCCCATGCAGATGCCTCCAGGTATTATTCAAAGCACTCTCTTTCTCTTTTTGCTATGTCCGCATGCAAAGTAAAAAAATACTGGAAGTGTGGCAGCCTAATAATTGCAGCATCAATTTCCTCTCCTAGGATTCCCTCCAATGGGAGCCATGCCTCTCTCCATGCCTCCACCGCCACCTTCCAAAGGTGACGACATATCTCTGGTCAACAGAAAACACGATGATATTCCAGACGCTCCCAAATTCTTCAATAACCAGATGGGCCCAATGTGTCAGTAGCTCTTTGTGTTTTTTTTTCCCCCACTTCATGGCCCGCATTGTTTTGGTGTCAGCCAAAAACTGCCAATTGGATAAAAGAGCAATGTGAAAACAATAAGTACAAAACTTAGCAGTGTTTCTTGTTTAATGTTGAATTGAAAATCAGAGCAATGTCTGGAACTTAAGCAAGCATAAATTGAATGTGTTTTTGTCTGCAGGTAACCAAGTGGGGGTCCCTCCAGGTGGCATCCAGACTCCCCCACCGAGCACTATGATGGGGCCCCGGCCAGGTATGATGCCGATGCAGCGTCCTCCGGGCCCCCCTTTGCTTCACACTCAACGCTTCCCGCCGCCGCCCGTCCGGCCCCACATGGTACCCAGGGGACCCCCTCCGCCCATGATGCCCCGCCACGACGGCCCACCCCCCAAGGGACCCTTCTCGATGCCTCATGGCATGAGACCACCTTTCCCACCCCCCCAGGTTCTTCCCCCACCGGGTCCTCCCCCTCAGGGTCTCTCCTCTCAAGGTCCCTTACCTCCTTTCAATAGACCGGGTGTCCCCCGTCCAGCCAATGACGAGGATAGCCACCCTTTCCGTGGAGAGCGCCCGGGACTCAGGGAGCCGGAGCGAGGTTTTGGCGGCTTGGCCAGGCGTCCTTTTGGCGGGGAGCGCTCAGACGCCAGGGACAGACTGGAAGACAGCGGGTGGGACAGAGACAGGCGAGACTGGGGAGACCGGGAGAACGGCAGCAGGGAGACCCGGGAGAAAGGGAAGGAAGGGGAGCGGCCCAAGCGCCGGGAGAGGGCCACTCGGTGGGACCGCGACGACCGCTTAAAAGAGCTAGAGAACATGGACAAGTTTCGGACCCCTAACGCGGTGGCCGCAGAAACGGAAATGTCCCAAAAGACCCCTGTGTCTGCGCCTCCCGTTGCCCCGTCCCTGGAGACGCCGCCCCCCGTTGAAAGCAAACAGGGAGCTGCATCATAGAGGGCATGCGCAATTTCTCCATCTAGATCCAATGACACAAACTGCGACTTGTGTGCTTAGTTAACATGATGCATATTTTCCCTGTACATTGTGTGGATGCAGCATGGCCATTTTACTTGTGCTACTTTCATCTTTTATCTATTTAATCAAGTTTGTAGGTTTTTTTCCATCGTCATGTTTTAAAGCCACTCCATCCCAAGATTCAATCATTTGCTTTTTTTTTTTTTAAACTAAAATTTAGTTAGGACGTCAACTAACGATTATTTTACAGATGATTCAATTTCTCAACTATTTGTGTTCAATTAATCAGTTTAGACCCCCCCCCCCCTTCCCCAATTCTATCATTGTCTGCTTGCCTTACTGTATTAGGTTTTTTTATTTTATTTTTTTTTAAATCACTCAGAAGCAACAAAAAGCCTACATGAAAGTTACATTTTATTTTTTTTCCAAATTTGCTACATTTTTTTATTTGAGTACAAATTGTCATGGTTGGCTTTCCCCTTCCTATACTACTTAAGTGGTTTATGAAAAAAAAGTAATGTAAATGATTTTATTATTAGTTAGAAGAGACGGAAAATGCTAAAAGTGCAAAATAAACGTTTAATTGATACACATTACCGCAATTGAACAAATATTACTTTTTTTTACAGTTTGCATTAAATACCATTTGTCAAATATTTTCTTTTAAATTGAAAGTCAATGTTAATATGTCTGATTGTCTTAAAATATACTCCACTCTGGCTAAATTCAACCTAATTCCAAATTAAAAGTAATTCATTTTAAATGTTTTTAAAGTAGTTTATTGCCAATGTTTTTCCACGCACTGTTTGTATTTTGCGTTGACAATTTGTAGCATCTGTAATTCTTGCCCCCATACTTGAATCCGTTTGATTTTATTTGAATCGTGTAGGATTAAAAAAAAAAAAGAACCGAGTAAAAGCTCGGTTGCATCACTGTAAATATGCTTTACACTGTTCCACTCATTAACCAAGAGATCTCATGATGATAATTTGTCATCCGCAAGGGTAGCGTCAGAAGGTATCACAACTTTTGCTTTAAGTTCTTTGGCTGTGTGAACTTTGTTAACCCTACAAAAAGACATGGATGTAAACTGTTCCACATTTCAGCCACAAAAATGTGTTTTTAATAAATATTTTTGTACCAAATTGACTGCTTTCATCAGTTAATATTGATGCTCTTAAAATGTGTTATGTGCAGCAGGTTCACAGTAGACCAAATAAATGTAAGAATAACAACATGATTCATTTTAAAAGAATATTGCTGAACATAAATTGGTTTGGAAAAAACAAACAAACACGCCCACCTGATTATTCACGCGTTCACATAAACCTCCGGATTGTGTTTACCAAACCACGAGAGGACCAATCAGACATGGGGATTTTTTCGGTTGCCTGTCTCCGATTGGCTGCCAGGGGCACCGCCCAAATGAGAACCAACGCGAAAAGCTCGGTTGTCTCAGTCATCTGCCGTTGACATCCCTGCACGCACTTCTATTTTGCTTTTTTTCTTGCGAACTACTGCAAAAAAATGGTGTTGAAAGCTGTTTGCGTCCTGAAAGGATCTGGTGAAACCACTGGAACGGTGTATTTTGAGCAGGAGGTAATCCACGTCAATTCTATTGAATGAATGTCGAAGAGAATTTTGCGATACTTCACCGGCGTGTAGGAGTTTGTATGCTAAGCTAGCTAAATTCTCCAGTTCGACCTCATGCTGATTTGTTTTATAACTTGCGCTTCCATTCATTGAGGGAGTTTGAATAACAAAGCACCTTATTTAATATTTACACGTGATCTTGCAGATCTAATGTAATTTCCTCCACTGCAATTGATTCTCCCATTGTCAAACGCGTCAAATTCATGAAATACACAATTAAGCAACGTTTATGGTACCCTGATGACATTTGAATTGAAACAACTTTAAAATCTAATAATCACACTTAGTTTTTACAATTGTTTCAATTAAAATGTCTTCACTTTTGAACGCCAAATGGTTAAGTAATTGGCATTCCCAGGGCTGTTGTATAAGTCAGACATTTTAATCTTTCAGTTTCATTTGCTTAGAAACCATTTTTGCATTGATCATCTCATCTAACCTTTTATTAAAATGCAAAGAAGAACATCTGGTTTGTTATGAACAATGAAAGTGCTGAGTCATTGCTTATCGAATGGCCTTTTCGACATGTGACACTAGCTAATGGCATTGACAAAACTGTATGAACAGTTTCATCTTTCTTGTAAATTGGAATGGATTTGTCACTGGTAATTTTCCTTTCACTTTAAAATCAAGCCTGAACAAATGTTAATTCGGCCCTGAAATTGATTCAGATGTCTATTGATGTTAAAGGCAGCCAATAAGTTAGCTGTGTTTACATCTGCTAGTAAATTGTCACTCACATAAGCCTTGTGTTTCCTCCATTAGAATGAATCGAGCCCTGTGAAGCTGACTGGAGAAATAAAAGGCTTGGCGCCAGGCGAGCACGGCTTTCACGTCCACGCCTTTGGAGATAACACCAACGGTTGGTATCATTACTTTAGACCAAAGGCCAGGGACGTGTTTTCATCCCAATTGATCAAGAGGGCAGTGCTTCACCAATCTTGTGTCTTCCAAGTTGAATCAACTTTGTTCAAATTGTACTGTTTTAGTGCCTATATTTAATGTAACATGAACTGGAGTGTCTTGTCCTCATTGGAAGTGTCACAAGAGGATGTTTTTTTTCCCCTTTTACAGGCTGTGTCAGTGCAGGACCGCACTTCAACCCGCATAACAAGTCTCACGGTGGGCCGACGGACGCCAACAGGTATTTTCAGTTTACAATAATTGGAAGTAAGAATTCTGGTTTGAATATTTGTGACATCAGGTTTAAATATAGCAAGTCCTAGTATGTCGTTCATAGTATGGAAAAACTTTAGTGGTAAAATACTTCAACAGACACGTGGGTGATCTTGGCAACTTGACCGCTGGCCCCGACAATGTAGCCAAAATCGACTTCACGGACAGTGTGATCTCCCTCGCTGGGCAGTACTCCATCATTGGCAGAACCATGGTGGTAAGTTACTTCAGTTTTTTTCATTGTCATGCACAACCACATTTGGCGAGTTGGTTTTTAATAGGCATACTTTCAGGTCCACGAGAAGATTGACGATCTGGGCAAAGGAGGTAACGAGGAGAGCTTAAAGACAGGCAATGCTGGGGCGCGACTGGCCTGTGGCGTTATCGGCATCACTCAGTGAATGTGTATACGCTATGAAGCATTTATTTTTGACCACTTATTGAGACAGAATTTTTGCTATTCTTAGTGATTGTTTGTCTACTTGGTTCCCAAAAAGATGTTCAGTTCATAGTGAGAAAAGAAATTTAATAAAGTTTCTTCATACCAGGTATGTTTGTTTTTCTTATTGTATATGTATGCCCAGCGAAACCCCAACATTATGTTTAACTAATACAACAATGCATTCGATGCATAAATATTTCATTAGTTTTCAAATCATGCCTCTTGAAAAAAGCACTAAGTTTAAGTCTAATTTCAATCATTTCCAGTTAAATTATTTTAATTGACTTGTGCTTTTGTTGAACCAACAAATGGGAAGAAGTATATATATATTTATATATACACGTACATATTACTATATACATTAACCTTCTCAATTCAAACCTGTGTTGCACTATACTACATGCTCCACAAGGCGGTGGTGTAGTCCACCTTTATAGCAACCTTTTTGCACTACTAGTTTTTATTTTATTTTTCCCCATCCAAATGCATGAAGCTGTTTGCTTAGTAAGAGAGACGTACACATTCGTCTTCAAATATTGATGACAATCATTCTGTGTAAAATATTAATGGCTTTTGCACTGGCATGAAAACATTTCATGAACATCTCATTCTTGCAAAAGCCATCAGAAGAGAGCCCAGAGCTACTGAAATATGGAATATTTTATGATGAAATGTGCTGGGTGCCACAATTGAATCTTCTGCTGGTTATTACAGTGAACAGATGTGCCCTAGCTTCACATTCACACAATTACATACACATGGTAAGTGTACATTCTGGCTTCACACATTTGTGATCGTTTTTCAGTCTTTCCATTGGGGATTGGCAATATATAATTGGACACTGTTAGTTTTGGAGAAAAAAATAAGTCTTTTCATTCATTCATTTTCTGAACTGCTTATCCTCAAGGGTCGTGGGGGTTCTGGAGCTTATTCGTTGTCGCATTTGTCGTAAAATCAAAATCATACTTAAGATAAGACAATATCCTTTTAATAAGATGAGACTATAATCAATTGCATAGAAAGGAGTCATGTTTTTTCACAAAAATATTAGTCTATTATATTGCTAGAAGAAAAAGTATTTTTACAATGAACGAGACAAAATACTTTTATGAGTAGTAACAAGTTTCATTACCTTTAGGCTCATACATTCATCTTGTGGAGAGGAAAACAGCCTGACTGATAGACAGTAAAAGCTGTTATAAATAGCCTTTGGTGATAAATAATACAGATTGAAGAGAGCGACCTTGAGAGTTCAGTGAATGTCTAAAAGCTTTTCATGGAATGTCAAGAAAGAGTACAGTATTCCATTATTTGCCTATGAGAGATCATCCATCTGACCTCCACTACATTAGAGACAAAGAGATAAAAGTCACACTCTCACCCAATATTCATCACCCGTTTACACACGGGGGTGGTAATGGCAGTTATGCAAGTCTGAAAAGGGCCTTCAGGAATGTTTGCCTCACTGACATGCTTTTATTGTGAAAGTCTAAAGGTTCACTGGCCTCTGTAACAGCAGTAATAGCACACAAGATCTACCTTTGACCCAAAATTTACAAAAATAAACCACCTGCGGTCAAAATAGATACCAACTGTGGAGATTAAACAGTCTCTCTCTCTTGCCCTGATAATTGACCCCAGGACCAAAATTAGAAGGCAACTCCTCAGACTGAAGGGGTTAAAAAGTCAGAGGGCAAAATTACAGACTAATTACAAGGACCCTATGACCTGACCCCTGAACTTTAGGTTAGGTCTCATGTGAAAGCAGAGACGTGTACTGATGTCAATTGCAGCCAACAAGTTAAATGTGACCACAACCTGTTGTTTACGACCCCAGGAATGTGCGGCGTGGCCATTGGCACGACGACGATTCAGCGTGGCATTCCGGGGATGCTTTGGATGACTGACTGTGGTGGGAATTGATCAAGTGAAGGGATTTTTTCAAGACTGCGTCATTTTCCACCCAAAAATGTCCCAAAAAAGCAATTATAATTGCAAGAAAGAATATTTTTTTAAGCCAGGGTGCAATTATTGATTTATGTTAGGTTATAATCTTCAAGTGAATTTGATAATAAAACAACACTGATTTGTTTTCTAAGGGCCCAGATTTGACCCCCGGGCCGCCATTTGTTTTTGCCAACAGTAGTCATTTAATGAAAAATCCAGTGAGAATATAAACTGAAAAAAAAAACAAATGATATTGCCCATAAAGCTGTTTCTTCAGCTGCCGCCTTTTGTTCTTGCTAGTTGAGTGGCTTCTTCCTCCAGGGATTTCTGTTATATTATGTAAATGAATCCCCCTTACTTGTTTCCAAAGCAAATATTTAGCAAAGGAGGAAATGGTAAGCATGAAAAATGAAGAGAGGAAGTAACTTTATTGTTTTTCTGCATCATTTTTATCTCTTGGTGTTTTGTTTGTAATGGTGAGATTTACTGACCGGCTACTTTTTCCCATAAAACTTTGTCACGTGTGTATGCGACATACATCACATGGGTGTCAACTGCTCTGCCGTTTTTTTGCTCCCTTCCCTTTAGCCGTCATGGATGAAGTGACTACACACTGTCATTTTGTTGAAGAGCAAATATTAAGACACATTAAGAAGAGAATTGAAAAAGTATGCGGAAATACGAGTTACTAAAGTAGTCATTTTTACTCATACAAAATAGATGTTACAATATTATCATGTACAATCCAAAAAAAAACTTTTTGCTTGGTAGTAACTCTAAAAATAAACTAATATAGCATCAACAAAAGCTTGTATACTATGAAAACACATTTTCAATACTAAACCTAGTATGAAAAATAAAAATTGAATAAAAATTTCATTTTTGTGCACAAAGCATGTGTATACGTTTTTAGTGTACTTTGCTATTGGTCAGATAGTAAAGTACATAGGCGAAAAAAATGAATAAATCATATAATGGACAGCTTTTTCATCTCATTTATTTTTATAAATGTTGCACAACTTGTGTTGTTTTTCCTTTTTACTTGAGAGCTATGTATATTTATGGCCTACCACTCAAAAGAACTACATCTGTGCACGTAGCTTCAGTCCTCTCCCGGGAGAACGCCTTCCCCCTTTTTTTCCCACAAGCTGACTCTTCCACCCCCAACGTCGCTAGCTTCGCGGTCATTTTAAAACGAGCAATGTGATGAGACACAACTGGGCGACTAACAAGGCCCAATTGTGACTCTTTGACCCGTGAAGCAACTAACTAACCCAGAAAACTGACAAATCTATCCAGTGTATGCTTTTATTCTGGGCATTTTTCTTTCTTTTCTCATTTTGTCCTTTAAAATGACCTTTTGCAGATTCCGTTGACACATTCGTGATGGAATATGAATGCAAATGTGTCCTGACTCTCCCGTTTTTTTTTCCACAGCCAAATTATAGGAGAGTGTCTAGTTTTAAACTCAACTTTAGTATCTGATTGCAGCATTCCTGGTTAGCCAAAGCCCTTTTAATGAGCTGGCTGGCTCCTCATGAATATTCATGAGGAGCTGCAGGCTGCAGACGTGTCTGTTCTATGACCTTGCGCTAAGAAGCATGTGATGGCAGGTTGGTACGTATAATGTTTGCTAGGAAAAAAAGAGCAGCTGGTGCAGCCCATATGGTGGTTTCATTTTTGATTCGAAGTCATGGCCTTTAATAAGGCATTTCCACCGCGGGGACTTCACCCCAAAACCAGGAATTTTCTTTGCCCCGCCGGAAGTGTGGTCTAAATTTAGATCCCTGGCTCGTTCATCATTGCAAGTAGAAGCTCATTGGACGTTATTATTGCATAAATATCAGGACTGGTTTTCAAATGTTTGTCTTTCAGTTCCATTAGCAATGGTAGTCTATTAGTTAATAATCAAATATGTTGGACAGAAATTTAAGACACATGCAAGAATAGAGCAAAAGAATAAAGGGAAAGTTGTGAGCACTTTTGTTTTTTTTCCACTGCTACTTATCATCATCTTTTATTAACTAATAGTGACGCAGAATTGTGACCTAAGACGACTTTGTTTATCGAAAAACAACGCTGATTTCTAATTCTTAGTGTTTGAAGTATTGAAGCTGACAACTTTATGAAACAGATGCTTTGAGCAGCTAAATTTGGTCAATGTTTCGTCTTCCTACACTAGGTCATTGGTTATTGATCTCACCGGGGTGACCTTAAAATTTAGGAAAGGCAACATTAACATGACAAGTTTGCAAGCTGTGACTTCAAACACCTTGCTCACCCCCGCATCCCGACCTCAGATTTGCGGGAGAAAATAAGATGATACATACACAGGCCACCCAATGATCTTGTTTATTTTTAAACTTATTCCAATCTATTTAAACAAATAAATGTGTAAGAACTTCAAATTGGCCTTTGCGCCCTTCTATTTATCTGAAATGCTTAGGACACCCTTGCAATACAACGTGTGTCTTTCCTGCTGCAGAACACCCGACAGTCACATTTTCCACGTTCCTTAAGGAATCATCATCATCTGTCAGAACAAGCAACGCATTGTGTGTGTATTATTGCATCCACATTAGAATGCGCGGCGGTGTTCCGCGCTAATGGAAAATATAAGTTGGCCGGACAGGGATTAGTTGACATGACCCGAGGCTAAAGCGGAAGTCGGAAAACCGCTATGTACATTTAACTCTGACCCTGTTTGCCTGTGTGAGGGCGGATTAGAATTTTATCTGGTGTAGTTAGTTTTAGGTCTTTAAGTGTTCTGGCAAAGCCTGAAAAATGGCCAACAAAGCTAAACGCTAGTGTAAACGGTTACATAAGAATCCCCCAACCTGTGCCATAACCCCAGCAGCTTGTCGCAGCACGCCATCACAGTTTTTAATCCAGTAAATCGCTTCCACACTACTCCTCGCGTAATTCTATTACAAGCCAATAATGTCATGTTGGACCAGTACTGTGGGAAATGGCCTTATAAACCCAAATTCATCCCACTCGATCGTCTACATCCTGTTGGGGCCGGGACCCCTGCTGTGGGTCATATTAGGGGTAATGTGGAAGTGTACGTGCTGGCAGTTGGATAGTGAATTGACATTGATGGTAAATAAATAAGTCTTTTGGACTGGGAGGGGTGGCTGCCATCATGCATGTAAATAACATTAAAAATATTGTGTATTCTAATGCAAAATAAACTTGGGATAATGTAGTTACTGAAAAACAGGAGGACACCCTAAACTGGTGGCCTGTAGATAGACAACACTCATACCTAAGGGGCAATCAGGCTATTATGCATGTTTTTAGGAATGTGGGAGGAAACCGGAGTACCCAGAGAAAACCCACACAGCCAAAGGGAGAACATGCAAACTCCCCACAGGTGAACCAACATGGATTTGAACCCAGGCTCTGAGGCTGGTGCCACTTCATCCACCGGGCCACTTTACACATAATACTACAACAATATACACAAAAATACCACGATCATTTTGTAGCCAGATCGCCCAGCTCTAGGATACACATGCACAAGCACACGCATCTAGATTCTGGCAGTCTCCAGTTGAGACTTGAAGGAGGGGTGAGGGTGTGTGTACTTGTAGGCGGGCTCTTACACGCAAATACACACGCAACACACACACTCCTCCCCTCTCTCCCTTTTTTTCCTCCCCTTCTCGCTCTCAGTCTGGCGTGGGCGTGCAAGAAGACAGCATGGGTGCGCTTTAACGTGTGCGGGACTACCGCCTGGATTCTTCCGTCTTCAGGAAGCTCGATCAAGGTACCCCTTTTCATTTTCATTTTTTTACAACCATTTGTATATTGGGATTCATATGTGGGTGCGTGTGGGGTTGAGCCCACGTGAGTGCGTGCGTGCGTGCGTATGTGGAGATAACGCGGACATGAGGGGTATGAGCGCCTCTACTCATTTATTTACGTGCAAGCTCAGTGGGCCGAGCGTCTATCAATCATTCATATGCAAAAAGTGGCACACATATGCAAAATTGAATTGGATAAGCATTAAACGCCAGCATGAGTGCCTCAAATTTATCCTTTTGCATTTGATGTGTTTTATCAGCAGTACCATATAGCTCTGTTATGCTCCAAATGGTGAATCTGGATGCCCATGTGTTGAAAAAAAGACGTTTTTTAACCTCTGGTGCCTTCTTTGTTACATCCATTTTGCGCATTTATGGCAATAAAAGTCCCAATATGTATCTTTAACCCTTTCATGGATAGTGGTCGCTATAGTAGACAGCCATGCTGAAGTTATACATTATTAATTATTACTCATTATTTTCTTTTAATACATCTAAAAATGTGATGTTGGGCAGCCCCTTGGGTCAGTGGTTAGTGACTAGGTCTCGCAGTTCTGGGGTCTTAAGCTCGATCCCAGGTCGGGAATCTCTGTTTATAATTTCTCCCCTGGCTGGTGTGGGTTTTCTCTGGGTACTCTGTTTTACTCCCACATTTCAAAGACATGCATGGAAGGCTGGTTGAACACTAAATTGCCCTGGGTAATGGTTTAAGTGCGAATGGTGGTCCGTCTCCCCCACCTCGTACCCGATGTCAGCTAGAATAGACTCCAGCACCCTCTGTGACCCTTGTGAGGATTTAGCAGGTCAGAAAATGAATGAATGAATAATATGATGCTTATAAAAGCTCCAATTATTAAGTTAAAATGAATACAATAAAAATACGCTACTTATGGTCCCAATTAACACTCTTACGAGATTTTTAATCATATTATTTATATCAATGCATTCCTTTGATGGAGACAGATGTCCAATTCATTTTACATAGCAGGGGGGAATGAAGGGAATGAACCTTCAGCGCTGTCACATTCAGATTATAGTTTAATGACTACTCTGTAAGGGTAAAAAAAAGTCTTATTTTGTGCATGAAAAGATTAAACACGATGTATGCATCATTATATAATGATAATAGACATGTCAACCAGTAGCACTAAAAAGCACACCTAAGCCCAAAATGGCAAGTTAAGACCTGTATAAGCTTTCGAAAAAAAAACATTGCCTTCAAGTATGAGTGACATAACTTTTTTCTTGTGGTACAAGATGTCATTTGCAAGGCTTTTGGCTTTTGATTTGCATCACAACTAGACCTGAAGCAAAGATATTAGCATTCGCAGCCAGTGTCAGTGATAAACATCAAACCTGTTTGACCTGGGAGGGAAGGCTTGGCGGGGAATGATTGTCATTCAAAATTGACTGAATTTCTTTTGGTGTCAATGCCAGTGCATTTCAATACACATTTGTTATGCGCCAATGTATGCTACTAAGTGACTTCATTCATTTGCAGTAACAAAAAAACTCTTAAATAAAAGATTAGTTAATTGGGATGTTGACAATACTTCTATTTGAAGATCAAGTAAGTATCGAATTAATCAAAAAAACATTGACTTTTATCGTTTTTGCTGAAATATAATGTGGATTGAAGAACCTTGAATCAAGGTCAAATTGTACCACATTTTCTAATATTATCAAAAATTGTATCTTTATGGCTAATTGGCAATTTTACATCCTACATGTGATCATCCTTAGTTCTCCCATATCCTGCCCTTACAATCTGGTATATTTCATATTAAAAATGTATCATTTTCAGTTCACTTTGCGGCCGTTGGTTCCAAAAGAGGTGAACCGTGAAAGGATTTATAGTGTCGGATAAAACTTTGTGCATCTGTCTAAAAGAATGTATGAATGTGTGTACTTTTTCTGCATTTTTAGACTCAGGCAAAGGCTGCGAAACGGAGGCAAAGAAGCCATTATCTCGTACACTCTGATTATCCCTGTCAATGTGTAGAAGTGTCAGTGTGCCGGGTGCGTACAGTAAAGCTAATATGGTGTGTATGTGTGTGTGGATAAATGGGGGGATGGGACTGGGGAAAGCAAGCCCTGCGGTGTGTGTGGAATTGCCTGTGTGTGCATTTGTGTGTGTGTGTGTGTTTGTTAGGGTGTGTTTTTGTGTGACCCACTTTGATACTCTGGCCTACTGCTAAGTCACCTTTTTGCGCGCATGAATAAAGAAGGTGACTGTAAATGATCATGTTTCAGTGGGATTGATGGTGATAGACGTCCAATCCATCTTTTTCCAGGGAATGCACATTTATTGCTATTAGGGATGGGTGATATGGACCAAAAAGTGTTTAGTCAAAGTCAACTATGACATTACACAAGCCATTTTATTGAAATTGTACAAATATAAATTGAGGAGTATAATCATTTGAAATAAAAGCCCCATAAGGTGCATCAATAGACAGTGGTACCCTTACTTATGAAATTAATAAGTCGATTAGCATTTTACATTGAATTAGCACAATTTGTTCCATAATATTTAATAATACTCACTATTAAATGAAAAAAAGTATACAAATGTATGAAATATATGCTAACATATATATGTGTATGCCAAACAGAGCAAAAATATATAAGTACAAGATTTATTAAGCCTGTTATTGGCTGGCTGCGGATTCAGGGTATCCTATACCTGGTGCCTGTAATTAGCTGGAACAGGCTTCAGCACCCCCTGCGACCCTTGGGTAACCGATCCATTAAATGGATGCCACAAAACCGAATGAAGAAATAACAAAATAAAGCAGCTCTTGCTGAAGAGTTTGGTCTGACTAGCTGAAATCTCTCTCTCTCTCCCTCTCAGGCTCGCTCATTTGTCACTCACATTGGTGCCACGTGATGCTTCCCGTGGTGCATTCGTGGGTTGATGGGTTTGAACTGCACTGTGAATGCAAAGTGTTATGAAGTCTTGGCTAAGTAGGTGTTGCTGGAAAATGGAGTGGAGCTATTAAGCATGGTTTGACTGATGGTTACAGAAAGGAAGGGAGTCTATGGCAAGCATTGCAGCATTCCTTCATTAATTATATATGGCATACCTTTTGCAATGTTTCATCCTTGGACAAATTATTGTATATTGGAAAGTGAATAAGTGAAAGTGTTTTGTAACTTGAAAATATCATAACTTGAAGAATTTCTAAGTAGAGGTTACAAAGGTATACAGAGTGTTGTGTATATAGAAGGATAGATAGATTAATACATGGAACAATCAATACATACAACCTTATCATAACTGACAGAAAAGTTGACATGCTCTTAAAGTCAAAGTTGCAGCTCACGCACGTTTTTCCATGCGACCAGTCCGGTTGCACAGGTTGTCGCGCCCGACTTCAGCAGGGAAGGGTGTTGTTTCCTCTCTTTTGTGTGCTCTTGATGACTGAGGGCATTTCCCCCCTTCTTTCTTCCTTTTTGGCCCACCCATCCCATCCCATCCCATCCCTCTCTCGTACCCGCTCATTATCTTTTCATCAGTGTCGCCTTACAGCACACGCGTGTCCTCACGCCAGTACACTATTGCTTGTTTGTGTCCATGTTGTGTACGTGCATGCAATCCTCTACCGTCATCTTTGAAGTTTCATTTGCATAAATTTGATGCTGATTATGATTATTCCTTTTCACCCACCCAGCCTTTTAAATTAAAGAGGGGGAGGGTTCTGGTTGGGTCGGTAAATTTCGTAGGTGGTTGTATCAGATGGCTGTGTGAAAGCCTGTACCAAAAGTGTGAAATTTAATTTAAAAATGTACTCTTATATCACACCAGATGAGAAATATCTCACCTTGTTTTTTTCCAAGTTAAACACACAACTCTCATCGCGTTCTGATTGGAAAAAAACAAAAGCTCGATTTACTGTCACTGATGCTCCAGATGAGCCAAAATTGTACAAGTTAAAGCAGTTTCAGCTCGCTCTGAGCCTTCCAAGCCACGCCGGAATGGCGGCGCTCTGTGCTTCCGTCTGTTGACCTGGAAGTGATGCGGGGCGATGTGCTCCAAAGGCTGTGATGAACAACGATGAGCAGAGTGGTCTAATGCGTTTCTATTCTTTTAACTCTTTAATATGACTAAGATTTAGCCTTTGAGGCATGTGCGTTTGTTTGCCCGCAATGTCTGTTTTTATGTACGTGTCTGATGGTCGGGTTCTATCACTTTTGTCCTCGTCTTTACCCCGAGGCCTTGCACTCTGTGTCAGTGTCACATTGAGCTCACGCAGGTCACTAATGCACCAAAGAGGCCAGCCGCCATGCAAGAGTGTGTGCGAGCGTTTGTGTGTGAGAGCTCTCTAGCAGGAAATGGACCCAGTGACCTGGATCCAACGCCATCAACTTTTGTTTGGGTCCCAAGACGTCTTTAAAAATCGGCTTTCATCCTGACGCCAGCGCTATTAAGTGAACCGTTGATGCGAAATGCATAGTTGCTGACTTAAGTTCCCCTACAAAACATGGGTAAAAAGATGTTTTGTTGTAAAACACTTCCAACAAACAACTCTAAACATAACTTACTTGACTCCCAGTATCTCAACTTTTTTTTTTATTTTTTGTTGAAACCTGATCAAAGTATTTATACTGAAATGTTGTATTTGCATTTGGTTATTAATCTAAAAAGTTTTCATATTCAGTTTTTGCATGGCCGCAGGTCATCCAAAATGCTTTGTTATTGAGTACAACCCTTAATTTTGCAGTACTCATGATAGTAATGCAAAGAGGATATTTTAGAATTTTTCTAGTTAACTGAAGTAGGAATTTTAATGTATTGGACGTCTATCATTAACACTGGCAGGCAATTGGTTCGTTTTGAGTGACTCCCATCTTTAATTTGAGAGTATTTTTGGGTCACTTTATGATCAAAATTGTCTTATTTGTCGATAAAAACCTTATTTAAAAGAAAATTCTATTTGACATGAAAATGCTATCTTAGGCTTATTAAGGATTCTGAAATGATCCTCATTATTTCCTTTTTTTTTTTTACAAATCATGCATGTCTAATGAATCTATAGTACAACAACATTTAATACACAAAGATACACTCAGTCTGGGTGTCATAAAACGATAAATTAGTTCGACTTGGCAGAACAAACAGACCTGATGGGTGACTTCCATCAGTCGGTACTGTTTGCATAGCTGGAGGGTAAAAGTTTGTTTATAATCCATTGGGTACATTGTCGTGTAATGTAATACAAGTGCAAAAAAAGGGAGTGAAAGTCGGACTATATTCTCAATTGACATCTGCAAGGCAAGAATTCAACACCCACTTTATTCCAACTGCCTGTTTACAGTACTTTGGAAGTACCAGTATCACAATCGACTTGGGTGTGGGTGCGCACCAGTTGGCTGCACCTGACTGCCACACCCACTGAACACCTGTAAACGAACAAACAATACAAAAGGAATAGGAGCATAGCGACCATGCGGGGTGTTCTCATGTTCCCTTTCCTTCTAAAGGTCGGCCATTACCAGGTTGAGAATTCCTCATTTAACCCACGTTTGGTCGGTGTTCTGGTCTTTTCTGGCCAGATGGCGTTTGTCTGAAAAGTTCCTCGCCGTGGCGTCGCATTGTCCTCTGTCTCACTTTGTTTACGAACGTTGTGTTGATTCAGGTGCTGGGACGTGTGAAGATAACTTAACCCCCCCTTCTTCCCGCCTTGTCCCCAAGATGTCTGTTTTACTGCCAAATGCCATGTGTTTCGTTCCAGATAACAGTGGGCCTGTGCATTTTTCTGGCAGTTCATGTTAGCAATCTTGAAAGTCTCGAGACTGGCGACAAGGCGGCATTTCCAAAGTCTCCGTTTCAGAACTACATTTGTCATTGTTATCGTCACTGAAATTGATCGTTGTCCAATCCATGTTGACTTGGAGGACGATATTATATATTATATTATAAAGCTGAAAGAATGTGGAATTGTCTATGGCAGGGTTTGGAAACGTACGGCTCGTGAGCCATATCAGGCTCTTTTGATGAGTGCATTTGCTCATTATAATAGAAGTTGCATTATTTAAGTTAAACTCTCTTGGCTTAAAATATGTCTTGTTTCATTTAGGGATTTACATTTTAAATGTATTACTTGAGAAAAAGGTCAAATTTCTAAAAAAAGAATCAGTGAAAAATAATCATTATTGTATTTTTTGACAAATTTTCATATGAGGTTTTTCCCCATAGCACCCAATTGGACGTCTGGCACCGTCAATTGTAATGAATGCATTAACCATTGTGCAATTCACTTGTATCTTCCACATGAGAAGGACGGTCAGTGTTGTCGATGTCAGCTTCTTGGTAGCCCCCCGCTCTTCCTCCCTTCACGGCTTTGCTGAATGTGCCGAAGCGTGATGTGCCTTTTCCATCTGCAAAGGTTTCTAACCCCCTTTTGCCGAGCCTCAGCGGTTTTCACCCCTATTCGTTGGACACTTACACTATTGCTATGTTTGCTCACATTATGACAAAGTACTTCCCTTCCCTTACATTATGTCTTAAGCAAATCCTACTTTATTCCCTGGCTGCCCTTGGCAGTCCAAATGGATTAAAGCTCCTCAATTGCACTAAAACTATCATTCAATCAACGTTAGTGTGTCCTTAGCCCAACTTGGCATTGACTCAAAGCCCAGAGAGCATTCCTATTGGACATCTATCTCTGACAATGGCACTGAAACATGATCATTCCCTGCCAGAGCTCCTAGTTTAAATGATGAAACCCCCAACTCACGGACCCCCTTCCCCCACACGTCATTCCTCAGTCTACCTGCGCAGTCCAACTCATTCCCCTCACCCTTGTAACAGCCTCTCATCAGTCCATCAACAAGCCCAATCCTTCCACCCCGCATCCATCATGTCTACCTTTTGCCTGAAACCCTCTTATCCCACGCTCTTGCCCACTCAGCTTCCCTGTTATTTCGGGGATGTGGAGCAGAACGGGAAGTATTACGCCTCGCATTTTGCTGACATGCACACCTGTCTGGCTGGGCGCGGACTTAATCTCAAGTGGATTTGTGGAGGTGGTCTCTCATATGAATTTTGGGAGAGTAGTTCCCCCCCCCCCCCCCCCCTTTTTTTTTACCTTTCATGCGAAGCCCAGCGAGGCGCAACATTGCCCTTTCTATGTCCGATTTTACACGGCTTAGACAGAATACCATGTCAGATAATTCTATATTCCTTCAGGTGCTAGATATTCATATCTCCTTTTTTTTGCAAATTCTTCTTTTTTCATCTTGCTTAGGGATATAGCAATGCTGATTTTTCTAGTACTTCTCTACTACTCTAACTTCATCGATGCTACTCTCATATATCTACATTTTTAGCCCAGTAAACATAATGCAAAAAAATAGTAATATCTGACAAATCATAATTTTGTATTTAGACCAAGTTTGAGTTTGATTTATTTAATAAGGGATATCACATAATAATGAACATATTTCTATTCATGTTAATGAACATATGTAAAACTGTAGCCAATGGCTAATTTCCATCTTAATTCCCTTGTGTATGTTAATTGGTATTGGTCTTGTTTTGGATTTGGTCTTGTTTTGAATTTGACTCCTAAAAATCCTGACTTAATGTCAGGCAAGCCTTGTGTAAAAAAAAACTAGTTCTACCTCAAAAGTAGAATGTTACAGAGCCATTTTTTCCCCTGAATTTCATTTGTTACTTGAAACGAGCCACTGTCGCATCTCTATTCATACCCCCAAAGGCAGAAAACTGGTGGCTTTATCAGCATGTTTATATCTTCAATGTTTGTCATGACAAATCTGCGGCGAGGTAGCAAAGCATCATAAGTCGCATTTGCCATCGTTCCACGGGGGTGCTCGTGCCTGAGGGGATTTTATTTTAAATTATGGTAATCCCCCCCGACCACGCCGTTTCGTCGACGGCAGTCGGTCACGATGAGAAGTGTGCGGCGTAATCTCCCGGCTCGTTGGGAAAGTGTCTTTAATGAGGTTAGTGGCACTCGGGAAAGGGAATTGCCTGTTAACAAATCCCCAATATCGTGGCACTTGATCCTTAGACACTTTGACCCACAAATGTATCATTTTCTAATTTTTCGCGGCTGCGGTTCAAGATTATTCACCTGTAGCGTAGACCTCTACCGAGGCCTAATAATTATAGCTGGACGGCTGTCACGTTTGGCCACAAGCTCCCCAAAGGAGGGTTTGCACGTCGGGGTGACACAGTTGAACATATCACGCACCGAAATGGCGTGCAGAAACGGCGGGATTAAGGATGAACTGTCACTTTTTCCGTGAGATTGGCTTGGCTCGTCCTCGGCAATTGGCAGCCATTGCGTAGCTTTGACTCGGTGACAGTAATCCAGAGTCCCGCCTAGTGTTTTTGTACTTTTATGTGGGGGAAAAGAAAAGCTTTGTTGTGCCACTCATTGCCGGACCGATGAAGCTTTAAACGCCGTTTGATTTTAAGCGGCGAGGATGGCAGTTGCACGTCGGTAGTGGAAGCTGCGAGGGGGGGAGGGGGGGGGCAGCCAATATACGCTCGTCAGATCCCCAAAGGAATGAATAAGAAAGTAATCTGGCTCTTTAGGGAACCCGAGCACTAATATCTTTGAGGAACTGTGGGTGTGGATGTTAGGAAAGCCTGCATACATGTTTGATCTTGAATCCCTACGTTGCAGAAGCTGGCTTCCCAGATCCCCATTTTGTTGCCTTCTGGAGCCCAAGGACTATTGGTAGGTGGGGGAGTGAAATATGTGAAGAATGTCAAAGGTGCAGGAAAAGCCTTGAGGGTAGGGTTAGTCCAGGGGAGACGTCATTGGCTTTTGGGGTTTTGCAAAGGGCTGAAGTGGCCCAAGGGGGTACCAGAGGTCATAAGAAGAAATCAGTCAAGCTGTCACCATCTCATGTTACAATGGTTTCAAGACTGTTAAAAGAACTACTTTGTACATCTACAGACCATTAATGAGACTGAATGCGTCGGCAGTGGTTGCTTATGATTTTCAGGACAGTCTGTGAGATGCTTTTGGACAGAACAGCATCTTCAGAACAGGTTGCCAAGGTACACCTTAAAACAACAAGTCAACTGAACAAACATCTCGTAAAAGGAAGACATGATTTGGATGTGTCTTCACAGATGGTGCAAGTTGTTTTTGTTGTTCCAGGAGGTGATGGCACTTAGTCACGCGTGCTTCTCTGTGATGATGATGATGATGATGATTTATGGTTGTAGGTGGAATTCACAGTGTCGTTATATAAGTATGACTCATGTTGGGAATGTTTGTTCTTTTGAAAAAAGACAATGTTGTACACCTAAAAACATGTTAAGGAAAAATAAAACAATAACAATAAGGCTATCTATGACCATTTGGGAAAACCCTTTTGCTTAAAGCAGGGGTAGGGAACCTATGGCTCGGGAGCCACATGTGGCTCTTTCATCTGGCTCTTTGCCAGTTTTTTTTATACTTTTAAATATGGCTCTCAAGGAATAACATTAGAAAATATGAATTGTTTATGGCTTTGCTCATGAAAAAGGTTTAAAGAATGGTTGTTTGCTTTTTATCATTTGTCAGCATTCTGACAGTTTACAAATTGACTTTGAGTAGCAGTTTACTTTTGTTATGAAAATTCATACTTGGATCCTTGAATTTTATTCATTTATTTTCTAATAATGAGATAATTAGCTCTTTACATCAGCTGATAAAAGGTATTAAAAATACCATGTTGTTATCCAATCACCTGTCAAGTAGATTAGAAATTCCAGTCATATCATTTGATGTTGCAGCCGACTTTGAGTTAGATTCTCCTATAGCAGACAGCGATTCGATCTAATAGTGTTAGTAAAGAAGCTGCCAGGCGTAGGCAGAAACACTTTTATCCTCTCAAAGCTCAGCAACAATAACCTCCCTCGCCCCCTTCCCAAGAGAGCGTCCTCTTCTGCTTCCATCTTCCAACCATCCACACCTTTCTATTCATAGTTGTGCACCCCCCACATGCACACAGACCTTGCTTTAGGGGAAATAAAAAGAAAATCCCACAAAAAAACTAGTCAACATTGTGAAAGGAAAAGCAACACGTTGGTTGCGCTGCATGCGAGATGGAAATGGAAAGGTCTCCAGGGAAGACAAGAACCAGTTTAATTGAATTTTAATTCCATATTTGCAATTTTCACTGCAAAAATAATGATATACAAATATTTGGAAACGGGACATAATACAACATCAAAATACAAAATAGGGCTTGGTCATTTTATGAAGTATTTTAGAGTTTTTTTAGTTTTATTGCCTATTATAATTTAAAAGAAAATATTTTATAGTATTTGCCTAAAAGGAAATGTGTCCAATTCTTAGATTATTCCATGAGAATGTGTTTTTTGGTAAAGTTATGACTACCATGCATGTTTTTGGGATGTGGTAGGAAACCAGAGTATCCTAAAACATGCAAGAACATGCAAACTACATATCCTAACTTGGGATTTAACCCTCAACCCCAGAATTATGAGATCCACGGGTTAACCACTCATTCAACGGGTTGCCTTCTTTTACTTCTATCCAACATTTTACATTTCTTTGCACCCTTTATAAGGAAAATGACTCATTTTAGTAGTAATATAGGCAATAGTATTAACATTTGCTATCCAAATGTAACCCAATAATGGATATCCGCAAATTAAACTCTGATCCTTTAATGGTGTCTTGGAACAAAAAGACTACACATTTTCAAATATCATTTCAGCCTTTTTTTAGAGAAGAAAAATATCACATTGCTTAAAATCCATAAATTTGGTCATACAGGGGTTAATATGCACAAGGCTGTATTACTCAATGACACAAATGATGTCGCTCTCCACCTCTTGCATCTGATAAAAGTCACAATTGTCCACCTCCGTCTTTTAATTGTTACACGTGCATCATTGTCATCGTGCAGACTTCTTCATGCTTGCATTCTCCTTCACTTGCACATACACAAGAGTGTCATTTGTTAAAAAGATTTTTTTTTTTGGCAAAGAGTGCAGAGTGGTTGGCTTTGTTGGCGTGTCCTCACATGCCCGAGCGGTTAGTTGTAGGAGTTTCCAGGGTATATTTCAAAGAAATGGAACTCGACGTTGGGACACGGTATGCGTTTTAACGATGTACACCCCCCACCTTCCTTGCTTCATCTTTCAGGGCATTCTGAGTTACCCAAGGAGGAGTTGGACATGCCCAGGACATCTGTCAGAACAACCTGGAGGGGAATACTTGAAGGATGACTGTGCTCATTTTAAAAACGCACCAACAAAAGGTGGATATTTTATGAATGTGTTCTTGCTTGAGTGACTTTTATTCTTGAAGGTTTTCTTTTTAAACAAATTATTATTAACGTCCAACTATATTCCCACAACAGTGTTTTTTTTCTTCAAAAGTATTAATTTGTCTGGATTTTATGGTGCTTTTTATTAATAAATTGTTATGTTTATTCACTGTCACCCTCCCACTTCAAATGTATTGGATGTCTACGAGTGAGAAACTCATTAATTGACAGCAGAAGGATGATTGTCACATATTAGGGTGTAAAATAATAATAAGTTTTACATTACATTTTGGTGATACTGTTTGTGCATGGTTTACAGGTCATTGTGAGATCTTAATGGTCCCCCCCGACGGTGCTTTACCAGTGTAATGCTGAGAATCATACACTTGCTGAACAGAGTGCTCAAGATGCTGCAGAGGCCCAACCTTTGACAACAGGTATACAAACATTGGCAATATCATGAACTTTTTAACTAAAAAAGGTTCTAAAAGTGGTCTGAGCTTCATCAATATCGAAAGAAGAATTAATAGTCTACTTTTCATACAAACAATACAATGGTATCTCAAGGTGGTCTATTGTTGTTGTGATACAGCCAATGGATAATTTTAACGGGAACGTTATTATATAACTGAATAAGAAATGCATGTATTTTGTAATGTATTGTTTATGTTGCTTTACAAAAATTCTGCTTTGCTTTCAGTCGCAATGGGTAACGTGGAGAGCCAAAACGGCGAGAACGCCATCCACGGCGTTTCGGCAGGCCACCTCTCCCGTAAACACGCCACGTCGCGCTCTCTCCGCCTCTCTTCCGTCGCCAAGCAGCCGGTGGCACGCCGCGCTCGCCACTCTCTGTCAGTCAAGCACCCGGAACGCCACCGTAACTCTGCCGCATCCACGCGCTCCTCCAGCACCCCCAGCATCCCTTCGGAAGCCTTCGACGCTGACGATACGGGTGGTTTGTCCGACTTTGGTGTGGATCCACATTGGACTCAACGCGTGGCCATGACTTTGAGGCCCGAGGAGCACGACGGTCTGGCCGAGCTCATCCCCGACGTATCCGTGGCCGACGCTTCGGCCCGCGACGACGAGCCCTCTGCTTTCAAGAAGAAACGCTCCAAGTCGGCTGACATGTGGCGGGAGGATAGCTTGGAATTCTCCCTATCGGACCTTAGTCAGGAACACATGACCAGCACTGAGGAGATGGTGGATGGAGGCGAGGAGGAGGACGAGGAGGAGGAAGAAGAGGAGCAGTTCAGTCGAACGCCCAGGGGGCAAAAAGGTGCAAATACCACTTCAAACTGGCTTCTTAACTAAATTAAATCTAATAACTGAGTACAGCAATACTTTGTCACTTTGCCGATTGACCACGTCACAATCTTTTGTAGTATTTTGAATCTATTTTGAATAGTAGCATAACATTTTTGACTATTGTGTACATCAGGCGCGGCAGAGCGTGCCTCGTCCCTAGACCACCTGTGCACCCACCGGAGCATGGGCCTCCGGAGCCAAAAGGGCCGTCCCAGAGAAGGCCAACGGGACGGCGTTGATTCTGTGGCCGACGCCGAGCCCATGTCTCCTTCAGGCGAGGAAGAAGCTGGTGGGGGTGCCTACGGAGCCTTCACGCTACCCTGCCGACGTTCGCACTGCCTGTCGGAGGGCCTGACCGGGTTGGGATTGGCGGCCGCGCCTACCCGGCCTGTTTTTCAGGGACGTCGTGCGCAAACCACTCAGGTAAAGAAAAACTCCTTGATTATTAGTTTTCAAAAGATTTTTAATAATGTTGAATATATATCTATATGTACATTTGATACATTACATTGTGAAATGCAATTATAATTTCTTATTCAACTGTCTGATACATCTACATTTTGTATTTTATCAATGGAAATCATTATTTAAAAATGTCATGGGGCTCTTTTCTTATTGTCATAGTTTTCCTGCTGCAGACTTGAAATGTGAAATAAAAGTACCATATAATGCTATTTTCAATGTAGGTTGGGCTTAAGTAGTAGTTCTAACAGGTAAAACTGAAGAGCTACTTGTTAACCACATTTCATGTCTGCAGCAGGAAAAATATTCCAAATAATAAAAGAGCATGTTGCTTTTTTGTGTTTCAACTAGATTTTCCTATGTATCACTGTCATGGGAGCCAATTAGCTGATTTAATCTCTTTTCAATTTGCTTATTGAATCAGTCCGCAGGAGTTTTGTTAAAACAACAACATTTTGTGTCATAGTCGCTCGCCATTAGTAGAAAAGTCCAAAACAACAAAAGCCTCCTTCCCAGAACCCCCCCCCCCCCCGAGCATCACCCTAAGTGCTCCTCACAAATTCACCCGCTGTGTATATTTGCGTGTGTTTTTTTTCGTGTCTGGGGGGGTTTTGTGCCGGCTATAAATAGAAGCACAATGCTGTAATACATGGAGGAACAAGAACAGAGCTTCAGTTCAGTTAAAAAGACACTGAACATCTCGTGGAAAAGTTTTCAGCGGAAACACATGCATACGCATTAGTGTATCAGCTAACTTATGAATAACCACAATGTAGAAAAATGACAGTGAACATGTGGACTTTTTACAACAGGACATCTCAGCCGCGCTGGGCGAAGGCAGCGAGTATGGCGACAGCGGCATCGATGGCGTAGTGGCGGTAGACGGCGAGCCCTTTTCGCGCCGTTGCAAGGCCATGTCGGCGTCCTTTTCTGTGTACTCGGCCGTCGAAGGCGCTCTGTTCGGGAACGGCAGCGACAGCGGCAGCAGCAACGCCAGCGCGGCCGAGCCGCGAGGTGGCGGGGGCGTCTATGAGAACTTCCGCAAAGAGCTCAACAATCAAGTTTGGGTTAGTTGTAATGTATATTCATCAGACTCAAAAGCAATAGAGGATGAAGGTTTTCCTCCTGACTTGAAAACTATATGATAACTTTTTAAATCTCATTTATATATCAAATTTGATTTTACTTGACATAACTGAAAAACAATAAAGTAGGGATTTTTAGTGAGAATAAAGAAAAATAAGCAAAAAAAACATGCAATGTTGGAAGTGAATGATTGCAAATTACCTTGAATGTTTTAAGTTGTATGTAGTGAATTGTCATACTTTAATATTTATCTGGAAGATACTGTGCACCCCCATTGGCGTATGGAAAAATAGAACATTTCTTCCACTTGTTAGGTTATTCATAGAGAATTCCTGCTTGAAATTGTATATTCAATTCAATCCCTGTGCCCTTCAATGAGTTACAAAAAAAAATCCATTTTCCTGCTCCTTCAGGTGCACCAAGGCCGAGACCCCTCGGAGGAGGCTTGCTCGGCGGTCAGTGACGAACAAAGCAGCGGCACCCTCAGCACTGCGTACCTGTCAGAGTCTGCGGCAGCTGCTGCCCGCGCCCATGGCGCCACGGTGCGCAAGGCAGGAGCACTGGCCGTCAAGAACTTCCTGGTGCACAAGAAGAACAAGAAAGTGGAACCGGCCGCCAGACGCAAATGGAAACACTACTGGGTCTCGCTAAAAGGTCTGATGGCAACTTGGTCCGTGTGACCTTGAACGGGGTTTCATTTCACGCTGCCGTCCGCGTCTAATCCATCAAATCCTCGAGGAAATGCACAACAAGCACCGAGGAATTAATCACTTCTGTGGAGGACACATTGGCCACATGTATTTGTCCTTTCAAAAAAATCAACCAATATTACCTGACTACGTGCCTTGAATGGCAATTGACGTCCAAAATTGACGTGGAGAGGGGATTATTCATCCGCCCACCCCCGGTCAGCACATATTGGAAGTCGATTGCCATTAAAATTTGATCATATATTGCTATTGGATACACCTATGGCTGTCAAAATGACGCTTTCTCTTCTTGTTGCAGGCTGCACGTTATTTTTGTACGAATCAGACGGCCGGTCGGGCATCGACCACACCAGTGTTCCAAAGCACGCGCTGTATGCCGAGAACGCCATCGTGCAGGCGGTGCCCGAACATCCCAAGAAGGATTTTGTCTTCTGCCTCAGCAACTCAGCCGGAGACGCCTTCCTCTTCCAGGTATGTGAGATATGTCTTCCATGTTGACGTGTTTAAAGGGCGAGCTGTCAGGCAGCATTGTGAGCTATGACAACTTGTCATTTGTACGCCCGCCTACTGTCATAGTGGCAACGGCGAGGACAAAGACGCCCCCGCGTATTCTAGCACATTCAATTTTACTGGAATGGCTGACCGTTCATTAGTATTCCATCTGACTTTAACAATAGATCCAGTGTAATGTAATCTAATGTAGCCTCGCTCTTCAATGTAAATGTGTGTCAATATATTATGGATTATATTTGAATTTTTTACAAAGTGTTTTTGTACTATTTTATTAAAAAGAAGGGTTTACCTGAATATTAATGTAATGCACTTTGTTGAAATTTAGTTTCATTCTCATGAAATAGTATTTTTATTCAGGATTTTGTGATAAAAATATTTTTACTGTTAATTCTCTTTAGTTTAAAATGAATTCATTTATATTTTAGTTGAATTGTATTTGGAAGTTATTTTTCTATCTATATTTTGTCGTAATGTATTTTTATTTTATGTTAATGAGGAGCTAACAAACAAAGGAACTGTCCAGTTTTATGAATGAAAAGTACTATTATAGAATATGATGAAATGACAATGGAGTTGTAATAGTGTTTCATTGGGTTTTTATTGTTTTTATTGGGTTTTTATTTGGAACTTTCAGACATCGGGCCAGACAGAGCTAGAGAACTGGATCACAGCCATTCACTCGGCGTGTGCCGCCGCCTTGGCCCGCCAGCACCACCGCGACGACACGGTCCGCCTACTCCGGGCCGAGATCCGCAAACTGGAGCAGAAGATCGACATGGATGAGAAGATGAAGAAAATGGGCGACATGCAGCTGTCCACTGTCACCGACGCCAAGAAAAGGAAAACCATACTGGAGCAGGTATGTGGTGCGATTGGTCGCTCCCGTTGAATGAAGTAAATGACTTTTTCTTCCCCTTCAGATCTTCCTATGGGAGCAAAATTTGGAGCGTTTCCACATGGACTTGTTCCGCTGTCGCTGCTACCTGGCTAGTTTGCAGGGAGGCGAGCCCCCCAATCCCAAGCGTCTTTTGGGTTTTGCCTCACGGCCCACCAAGCTGGCCATGGGGCGCTTGGGCATCTTCTCCGTGTCCTCTTTTCATGCTCTGGTACGTCCACACACTAGAACAATGCAATTTTGTATTTGTAACCCACTAGTAGTTGACGTCTGATACCGTGGAGAATTCCGTCCGGGAAACAAATAACACAAAGCCACCACGTTTGATGGTTTTGATTGGCAGATCAATATGAAATGTCCCTCAGGCGTTTTCCCACCAAACAGGCTTAACTCAGTCTTTCTCTCACCCCCGTCTTTTCCTTCCTCCCTCCCTCCCTCCCTTTATCCTTTGTCTCCTTATCTTCTTCACCCCCCTCTCTTTCCTTCTTACTGTCTGGCCGTGTCAGACATCAACAATCAACTCAGTTCTTTTTTATTTCTATCCATTTTATTTCAACTATACCCAGCACTGTATTTTAAAATCTTAATTTTCATTTCATCTAGTATGCTTTTTACTAATGTATTAGTATACATTGTGTAAAGGGAACATTGTTATTTTGTACATTAGCTATCAGTGCAATATCATGTTAAGTATAAATGAGCAAAATATTTAAGAAGTATAATTGTAGGATTTTGTAATCTTTTATACTCCACTAAAGACTTTTTGTCCTTTTATTTTACTACATAGATGACTGTTTTTAATCCATACCCAAATACTGACTTAAAATGTTTACTTTTGAATCATACTTCAATCTATAGAATCGATTCTATTTTTAATAGCATACTCTATTTAAAATACTGTTAAATCTGATTTGATCTTCTAATTATGTACAATCTTAATTTCTCAAGCACTCTTTTCTACTTGCAAAGGTGTCTGCACGCACAGAGCTGAGCGTGAAACGCCGAAGCCACGCCACGCCGTCTCGCACCTTCAGCAAACGGCGCAGTCGTTTCTCGTCGCTCTGGGGTCTCGACACCGCGTCCCGCAGGAAATCCAAGATGTTGCACCCCACCATAAGCCAGGTGAGCCCCCCGATAAACCTGCATAAATCCCCCTAGTTTTCAGTCTTCTCACTCCACATCATCTCTCTTAACAGGTGTTTGTTGACGCCGTCGAGCCGACCAAAGCGCCCGTCGAGGCCACATTTGAAGATTCAGCCAGTGATAAATCAGTAAGATTTCCTATCTACGCCGATCGACACACATTATAGCTTTCACTTGTATTTATTGGAGTTTCACTAAATCAAACTCATTTTTGGTGCCTCCTATTAGGCAAAAAAGGCTGAAAATATAGCTCATCTCTTGTCATTTTCCTAATTTACTGGAGCGACTGATTAGTCTTTGCACTTGTTTGTCCCTGGAGGCCAAAATCAGCAGCATGCAGTCATTTTCTACTTGGTTTCACCCAGATCCCTTTTTTTTGTTCTTTTCATGACTGCTTATTATGAGGAACCATAGCTGAAACCTTCCACATCAGTAATCATTCCTCTAAGGTTGTGTCTTTTACTTGGCGCAAACTGCCGGATTAAGTCGCCTGCTAACCAGCCAGTGTCTGATCCGTACATCTTGCAATTATTTCTATTCCCGACCATTTTTTTGGAGCCTGTCAAACGGCACATCTTCTTCCTACCTTGACACCTTATCGTCTCCTCTTTTCCTGTGCTGGAGGCGAGCTAGAGCCGACAGGTCTCGGGGGCTATCGACTGGCGTTCGGCAGTCTTTGTCTGCCTGTTAATTCTATGCGCATTTTCCACTCATATTTTAACATTACATTTTGCTAGACCCAAAATGGTTGCTTTATCCCCAAAACGGCAGACTTCCTTTGTCTATTCCCTATCTTGGCAGGGCGTGTGACTGTAACACATGGATGTTACAGTACTACATGTGTGTGGATCATTTATGAAAGGTCGCAGCTGACGGCATTTTCAGGGATTTTCCTGCAAATCCCAACTGAGGCTGGCCAGATGGTGCCAAGCTGTGTTTTTGAGGGGGACCTTGCTAGGGGTGCACTCAAATTGTAGGGTCCCCCTTTTCCGCCTGATGAAGAATGAAGAACCTGTTATGGTTGGAAAGATCAGCACTGCAGATTGTGATGGCAGATTGGTGGCGCACGCTCACATTGATGCTCCAAGCCATTTGGGAGCTCAAGGGGATCATGAATGAGATTTTGTAATTAGAACTCCAAATGGTTCAGACCACCAACAGCTTCCATAGGCTCTTCAATTAGATTCTCATTATCTACTATATATCTTTAATTGACATCTAGTATCAGCAGTATCATGTCAACAATGCACGTTTTAATAGTCTTGTGATACTTATTTCCCACTTAACTAATTGATTGGCGCCTATAGTCAAACGAGACTTTCAAACTTAAAATGATTTCCTGACTGCTCATATATTAAGCAGGATAGAGCTTAACATTGCATAATTTATAATATATATGTATATACATCTGCCCCCTTTTTTGTCTAAATGCATAGGCTGTCTATCATGGTCTTTGACAGCCAACGACTTTTCTGTTGTTGCCAGTAGTTTAGTTCAGAAATCAAACCACTGTATGTATTCCCTCTGTGTTTTCAGAAGGACCGAGAGAACTTGGTGAAAAGTCTTCCTCAACTGGCCCCGGACAACGACATCTGGCTCCCAGAGAGCCTGGCTCCCTCCTGGGTTTGCCTGCCCGATGACAAGCCCGTCCTGGCCGTGGTGCAGCCCGGTGACACGGCGCTTGAAGTCTTAAGTGCCGTCTGCAAGGTGATTGATCATAACAGTCTTCCTCATAAAATGCATTTATGTTTATGTGCGAAATATTCAAGGATTGTTGTCCTCCTGCAGAAGAACAAACTAGATCCTTCCTATCACTACCTCCGTTTAAAGGTGGTCATGGATGACTGTACACTCCTTTATGTGCCAAAACCTGATGAGGACATTTATGATGTGGTGAGTTACTAAAATACTGACTTGTGGATTTATGGCATATATTCTTTGTAATTGACTTGCTAAAACTAGATTTCTTATTTTGATAGGTGTTTTCTTCTCTATAATTCCCATTTAATCATCAGGGTGTATTGCACCGTATCAAAATTTAACACGTTTTGACAATTACGTGTCAGTGAAATGCATTGGAGACTGTAAATTATGCAAATGTGCTTGTAATGCTTGTTAGCTCATAGAAGAAGTGCAACGTAGATTTTCATATTATTCAATGCCCTATTTACACGTAACAACCTTCACCTGAAATGCCCTTCATCTTCTTTGATCAACATTCACGCTTATCACAGTCTCATTTGGCATCTGGTCACACATGCACACAGTCTGACCTCGTGACCTTGATGCAAAATGGCTTTCTTAAGGTTGATGAATAAAACATGAATCTCTTTACAAGGCTGATGACCGTCACGCTCGTTTGCCGTCTTGTTTTTCTTCAGGTGTACCGGGAGATCGAGATCTGTACCAAAACCACAAGGTTGATCCAGTTCGACCGGGCCGAGTCATGCACGCTTGGCTATGGTAAATACTTTATTCTATTATTTTAGTCAGAGTGTATTGATTGGTCTTAGCTTTTGGGTTGTTCTCATTCTGGCTTTTCTTAACCCTGTCATTGTCACTCATTTAACTTATTGGCACCCGTTCATCCCTCTTTACCATTTAAGATGGATTGAAGTTTAGCACCATCAATGGCACTGAAACATGACCACTCCCAGCCATTTTAAATGAGACCTCTATAGCCATCAATAAACTGCAATAAGATAAATAAAAATAAAAATGACCTTTAAACTGTTACTTGGGGGGTTGTAACCAAAGTGTCTTTGTTTCTTTTAATTTTAGTTTCATTTATTTTCTTGTTATTGACATTATATTAACTTATACATTCATTAATTTTCTGGACCGCATATCTTAAAAAAAGGGTTACAATCAATATTATTTGAAAAATTATAACAACAAATTCATTGCTAAATGGCCAAATAATACTTAGTCAGTGTCAACCTTTGAATAGCTGTGGACTGATAGGGTTAAATATATTTATGTTTTCTTTTGAGTGTGCCACTGCCATCCACAGTTTTGAATTTGCAATTACACTTTACTCTAGCATGGTCAAATAAATGCATTCGTGCCCCACATTTTAGCAAGGCTTGTCTAACAGTTTCAATTTATCTTATAAATGGGGTTTAGGTTCCCAAATTGGGATTTCAATCCAATTTGGTTTGTCCATCTTCAGGTTTTTCAGTGTCTGTCATTGACGAGGACGGCACCCAGCGGCTTCACATCACTGACGTCAAAGAGCGAGGGCTGGCCTCCGCCAAAGGTACTGGAACATTACAGTACTACTTCCTGCTGAGTCACACACACACACACGCACACACACTCACATCCATGCACAATGTTAGTGGGTTGGCCAGCATGTTGCATTGATCCACTGAAGCGAATGTGTAGCGACTGAAAGAGATCACGCAAGAATCCAGGCCAACACTGCAGGCTTCACCCCAACCCGTCTCTCTTAATGTGGTCACGCACGCACACAGAGCGACCGCTCAGTCTGACCTGGGGCTTTTTATTTCTCTCAGTCTGATAAAGACTATGCTATACAGCTGACATTTCTCATTGGGGAAAAGTAGGTAATAACTACAGGCTAAATGTGTCATTTGTATGCATAGGTGAAGTGTCCACTTCATTATTGACTCTTTACTCATTGGTGGCCATTGATGGCCTTATATAATTATCACAGGTCAAATGGATTGGATGTATGTGGCTATCAAGGCCATTAATTAAAATGTAATCACGCTTCTTTGAAAGGTCTTCGATCAGGCGACGAAATCCTCCTGTTGAACGGCAAATCGGCCGCCGCCCTGCAAATGGACGACATGCGCGTGGCGTTCACCTGCCAGGCCTTGACCCTGAGCTTGGGCGTCATACCACGCCTGGATCCCGCCACATTGTGCCCTCCACCGCCACCCCGACGCTCAGACGCAGAAGCTGGCGGCGACACAACCACTGACATCTTCTCACAAAACCAAGGTAGCCTGTTATTTATTAAAAAAAAAATGAATTTAGGATAGTGCATGTGACTTAAAGGTATACACCCACAGAGGACATCCTTGATGACGTATCGACTCTGGTGGTGGACGACAGTTTAGATGACGAGACGCTACTCAGTCCTGAAGACTCGTCCGAAGAGAAGATATTTGCACAGAAGGTAAGCTAATCTTTTTTTTTTTTTTACAGGGATTTGCCCGATGTTTTCTCGATTATAAATCATAGTGACCAAGTTGTTGGCACGTCGGCCTCTCAGTTCTGGGGTCATGGGTTTGATCCCATGTGTGTCTTCTCTATTTCTATTAATTATGCATTTTACGGCTGACTTATACTCAGGTGCGGTTTGTGTAAAATCAAAAACTACTGTTAATATACAGTAGCCCTGTCACACAGATATTGAATGTATGTCATTGAATATATTGAATATGTTAGACTAGAGCTGTCTGTGTATCCGTTCAGGAACGGTTAGTGGCAGGTGTGAGACGAGTGTATGATTTGGTAATGGCGCGGCCGTCGTTCCTCATCAGACCGTCAGCTTTGTGACGATTGTTGCTTGTCTAAAACTGTCAGTAGCAGACCCCCACTTGCATGTCGCTCTCCCTGTCGCCATAGCGACAGCTGTTCCCTTTGTATCAATGTTATTTGAAAGGTTACATGTGAGAGGATGAAGGACTTGACAAATTTTGCACTGTATTTTGTAGCCTTTTTAGACATTCAGGATTTAGGAAGACATGTTGGAAATCTTGGCAAATTCCTGTCATTTTGTCCTCTTCACCGTTTCTGTTGATGAGGTTAATCAACTCACCGGGTGGCGAATGCCAGAGCATTTTTAATTATCCCGACATTGTGGCTGCTTCATTGTATCATTTAGCTCACACAAACGAGAGTCTGGTGAGGCGGCGAGCTTCATTATTTCAGACAAAAGCGCCATCCTCGCCTACAAATGTGATAACTAGAGGAAGAGAAGAGGAGGATAGGAAGGGAGGGGGTATCACTTGGGATAACGGCAATCATGGGGATGATGATGATGATGATGATAGAAGTGATTGTAGTCATTCCCAGATGAGGAAAAAGTCAATCTGCTTATCTTTTTTTTTGTACCTGGAGGCATCTGAAACAGGGAAAAATGTATATATAATTAATTGCAGACCTATAGTTGCCTGGGTTCCCTTTAGGTTCAGATTCAATAGTTGAGAACATAATTCAGCACATATATTTATATTAAAATGATGATTATTTGACTCATTGCTCAAACATCTAATCCATGGATCATATGTCTACAAATAACAAACACATTTCATTTCACAGAAACGAGATAAAAAGTAGAAGTCCACCAATAAAGATAGTTTTTGAGGTTGCATAAAGGACTATTAGTTGTTTTTTTTTGTAACACTCAAAATTAAGAGCCAAACAGTGAACATAAATGTGTCCTATGATATCGGCTGTATATCAGTCGACTGTCAATCTTGGAAAAAAAACACTTATTGAGCATTATATCCGTCATTTCCAGAAACGCAGTCCGATTGAATGTCTATCAACATCATGTGTCTGTCTTTCTCATCAGGTTCAAGCTTGTTCTGAGTTTATATTCATACCCAGCAAAGAAATGGGATATATTGTGCACAACTAATCTCTGTTTATCCCTGTTTAGCTGGCAGGGCGTGGTCATAGCGACAGGTTGCCGCTTGTTTTTCAGCTCCTCCCTCTGCATTACATCGCTAGCACACACGTACGTACACCTACGCATACACTCCATCAATCGCTACAGGCTATTTTACACGTGGTGAAAAGATGCACAGGGCATGCTCCAGGGAGAAGGTAATGTCTGGGGAATACTATTTTGAAATATATGTTGTGAATAGGTGTTGCAGATGTCTCGATTTGGAGAGTGCTTTATGGCAACATTTGTTTTTGTATGGTCATAATGTGTGCATGCATCAGTCAGATAGAATTATGGCGTGTTTTGTGATTATGTAACGGGATGTCTTTGTGTGTTAAAAGTGCAACGCCAGGTGTGGTTTGTGCAGGGAGTTTAGACTTTGGATTGGAATGAGTTTACTACTATTCCATATCCAAATCATTGGAATTAATTAATACATTTATTTGCTGCCAAACCTCCCACCTTGAAGGAATTTTTCACCTGGTTTCATCAAAAGCAGTCTATGGGTTATTGGGATGAATCCGATTGTAGGGTGGTGGGAAAAAAAAGGAAAATTAGTGCTGATCCAATCAATCCTTGATCTCGTCTATTGTTGCTGTCAGTTGTGCTTACATAAGCAAGTGAGAGTACAGGCTTCCTTCCTTTCACTCCTCCCTCTCTCCCTCCGTCCCTCCGTCCGTCTCCTCCTCCTCTGTTTCCCAATTCCCTGAATTGCTTTTCATTTTTCTGCACTTGTTGGTCACACCTCAGAGTGAGTCAGGATTTCTGTTTTTGAACCGGGGATTTTTTTTGTATATGCCCGGACGGATCTTGCAACCGACAAACTGATGTCCCTTTTCAAGAGGTCAAAGGGGAGGACAAGGACAGGCTCCAAATGGACCTCCAAGTTGGTTTGTAGTGTTTTATGTCTGGTGAGATGCACTTTGTGACCTCACCCATTGCAGACCTAGCCTTTTTTTAGTGAATGCGGATGTTGGAGGAAACCGGAGTACCCGGAGAAAACCCATCCAAGCCCTGGGAGAACATGCAAACTCTCACCCTGCATCTGCCGTCCAAAGTGCCATACGAGTTAAGCAAAGGTCAAAAACTGAGAGTGTACTTTGGATTTTGTTCTCTCAGAACAAGGAGCACGCGTCGTCCTTCCACCCACGTGGACGCCGCGACGCCCCGGACTCCCAGATGTCGTCTTCCGTGTCATCTTCGTCATCTTCATCCTCGCTATCTCCCAGCCCGGTGTCGGCCCTGCCGCCGTCCTGCGCTCAGCGCCAGCTCTCGCACGCCGACAAGCTTCGCAAGGTCATCAACGAGCTAGTGGACACGGAGAAGACCTATGTCAAGGTCTGTGAGCGCTCGTCCACGTCCGCCTTGGCCGTCTGCTCCTTATTACTCCGTTTGAACGTGTTCTCGCTCGTCCGTGCAGGATCTGCGCTGCCTCATTGAGTGCTACTTGACACCGCTGCAGAAGGAAAGGTTCCTAACGCAAGACGAGGTAAGATCGTCTCTACTCCGGACTGGAGATTTCCTATTTGAACACCCACGCCGCTCTGTCATAGCTGGACATTCTCTTTGGCAACTTGGACGAGATGGTGGATTTCCAGGTGGAATTTCTCAGGACGCTAGAGGACGGCATTAGACTGGTTCCAGATCTGGACAGACTGGAGAGAGTGGAGCAGTTCAAGGTTGAGATATAAAACCCTTACTGTATTTATATGAAGTATTTCTGGCTAAAAAAATGATAACTGTATTCAGGGTACAGTAAAAATTGTAAAACTCAATGATTTTAATGCAATTTGAAATGTCAATATGCGAGAAAATACAGTATGCATATATTGTTTTCCCTTTCATTTAGCATTTTTGCCACCTATAGTATACTGAAGTCTGACTTAGAGTCGGAAAAATAGGCTAGTCAAATGCAAGGAATCTAAAAGTTATCCACTGGTTCCAACAGAAAGTGCTCTTCTCCTTGGGCGGCTCCTTTCTTTACTATGCCGACCGCTTCAAGATCTACAGCGCCTTCTGCGCCAGCCACACAAAGGTGCCCAAGGTTCTGGTGAAAGGTAAAGATACATTTTTTTTTAGTGCATAGGATTTCTCCAGTTTGGAGCAGGAACATAAATGCCTTTTGTGATGTCTCACCTAGCCAAAACAGACCCGGAATTTAAGGCGTTCCTTTCTGAGCGGAACCCCAAACAACAGCATTCCTCCACGCTGGAGTCCTACCTCATCAAACCCATCCAGAGGGTCCTTAAATACCCCTTGCTTCTCAGGGAGCTCTTCTCCCTCACGGACCCCGATAGCGACGAACACTACCACCTGGACAGTAAGAGTTCTCCCATTTAATGTCCTTATTCCAGGCGGTCATTTGTGATGTCGTTTATTTTTTTCAGTGGCCATGAAGGCGATGAACAAGGTGGCGAGTCACATCAACGAGATGCAGAAGCTCCACGAGGAATTTGGTGCTGTCTTTGACCAGCTCATTAGCGAGCAGAAGGAAGTGGGTGACCTCTCCATGGGGGATCTGCTCATCCACTCCAGCGTGGTCTGGATCAACCCGCCCACATCTTTTGGAAAGAGCAAGAAAGACCCAGAATTGGCAGCTTTTGGTAAGAAAACAAAACATTTTATGAATCCTACTACATACTTCATTGATGTTGTCCACTTAGATTGGAGCACCACAAAGTCCACTCACCAAGTTATCCAAATTCACTGACTGCCATTGTCAATTTTTGGATGCAGACAATTGATATTTTCGACATTGCATCATCACTATGTTAAAAAGGAAGATTGTCTGGAATGGCCGCCGCATGGGAGTGGATTCATTCCAACATGTTAAGACTCATTTATTTCCTTTTTATCTTGTAGTGTTCAAAACCGCTGTGGTGTTTGTGTATAAAGACTCCTCAAAGCACCGGAAAAAAGTGGTAAGATGCTTCGTTTCCTTCCAAAGGAAATGTACTGGAGCTTGGCTTGGATGATAAATCCATTTTGTCAATCAATTTCAATCTTTATTGTAGCTACCAGTTATTCAATACCTTATACTATGAGTTTGTGTTTTGAAATAACTTTGTCATTCAAACTTTTAATTGAAAAATGAATGGATATTGTAGTCTTACACTACATATATTGGCTGTTACTCTAACTGTGTCATCCCCCATTGCCAAGTACATGTACTACATTACTATCCTTTTCCTCAGGGCGGTTCTCATCGAGTATCCATGAATGACGACCGGGATCCTTTCCGCTTCCGTCACATGATCGCCACCCACTCGCTGCAAGTGCGCACCATTGCAAGTATGCAAAAATGATATACTCTCGCCGAGTCCACTCATTGGACGACCATCACAGTCAGTGGCAGCCAATATATTCTTTATCTCATGGGTGTATCTATGTTTATAGATTCTGAGGGTACCGCCGTGTGCGAATTAGTTCACACCAGGTCGGAATCAGAAGGACGACCAGAGAGGAGCTTCCAATTGTGCTGCAGGTTGGAACTTTTCTGTACATTTGAACTTTTTAATGACTTTTTTTTTAGTTAGTATTTATTCTGATGACATCAAAATAATTTTTATTCTTTGTTGAATCTCTTGCATGTTGATTGCTCTGAAGTTTGTCCTTTTTTTTCTTGCATTCAGTTCGGCAGAGAGCAAAAAGGATCTCCTGAAGGCCGTGCACTCCATCCTCAGGGAGAAGCAGAGGCGGCAACTGCTCAAGACCGAATCGCTTCCAATCAGCCAGAAGTACGTCCCCTTCGGGGGAAAGCGACTCTGCGCCCTCAAGGGAGCCCACAAGCCTGCTGTCAACCGAGCAGGTGAGTGTTACAACGCCCATTGTTTATATACTCAAATAACAGTTAATGGCTTAATAAACAATTGTATTATCTTTTCTGCATACATATATATATTTACAAACATATTTCATACAAAATTGGTGTCCATTCATCATTTTTAAAGGGGTAGTATTAAGATGGTGGGATAAAATATGCTTCTATTTGAGAAAAATCCATGTTATGAACCACTTATTTTTGTAAGTAAAGTTACCATTGTACATTTATTCGGTGCCACACTCCCACTTCAAATGGATTGGACGTCTACTACTGATATAAACTAGTTTAAAGTATTTTCATTTAGCCATTATCATCGTCATTGGCAATGCTGGCATAACACAGTGTTCATTTTTTTTACAGCTTCGGCCCCACCCCACACTCTGGCTCGCAGTAAATTACTACGAAACCGCTTCACCATCGACACGGACCTGGTCTCGGACACGGAGGCGGTCTGGAACAACAATAATCGCCGGCGCCAGGACACCGACCCCGTAGTGGATCTCTACAAAACTCTGCCGGAACGTTCATATGATCTCGGACCTTATGAGGACGGCAGCAAGTTGAAAGAAACAGACATCCTGAGCGACGACGACGACTTCTGCAAGGCGCAATGCACGGCCGCCAGATCCACTGAACTGGACGCCAAGATGGACGCCATGGAGATTCGCGGTGTACTCAAGGCGTGCGCTGCCCAGCGCGGGCCGGAACGCGACACCGTGTGGGTGCGCAGGGACGACTTTGGCTGCAACAGCGACGTCTTTTGACGTGGACGCCGCCGCCGCCGGCCATTTCATTAGGTACGCTCCCATCAAGGCATAGGGCCATTCGTACCTTTTCCCCTCCGTGAGGCATGGAGAAGCCCCTTTTTCACTAAAACTTTGGCTGGTTTTACTCAATCCTGCTGGTTTTCCATTCATACAAGATGGCCGAGGCAGCTGGGGTCACCTTAAACTTGGACGGTCTCGTCAAAGAAATGAGCCAATTTATTTAATTTGAAGAGCCTGTTTGAGTTGATCAAAAAGAAAGTGTCCATCTGATTTGTAGGGATGCAAAATGGCAGACAATTGTTATGTTGATGTGAAGCAAGAAGCCCATTGAAACTGTACCAGTTATTGATTTTTAGCACTACAAGATCATTATTTTTACGGCCCCCAAAGTCTATTTTTCCACACGAAACCTTTAAACGTGTCTATTTTAAGGACCTTTTTTTAGGCTTTATCTTATTAGCACTCAAGGGCTTTGTAAAGCAGAAGGTTTTCTCAGCCATTGTTGATGGTCAAACTGTACCAAACTTCAGAAAAAAAGTTGCAAATATTGACTTTTTGGGTCAAAAAGTTTGAGTTAGAATGGACTTCATTGCTTTTTTTGTTTCATTGGCTACGTTCATGTCAAAAATGTCTCTCAAAATATTCATCTATTTGGGATTTGCGTCTTCAGCCATCACACATTCAGCCAAATTTTGTCAAATTATAGATTATAACAGATTATTTTAACATGTGTGAGTAACCAAATTGCTGGAAATGGCAGTAGAAAACTGTGACCACTTCTTGTGTCAACATATAATATTCCAAATGGCATGCAAAATTGAAGCATTTTATACCAATCAGGTTTTTAATCTGAATAAAGGTACCCGTGTAACCAAATCCATTGTTTGATATTCTGCCTGTCTAATCAAGGCAGCGATAATGGAAACATGATGCTGATGTTGTATTGACTAACAGCAAAAACAAGTATAAAAGCAGTAACAGCTATACTACTAGATACACTGCCACCAAATGTAAGTCATTCATTCATTTGGTGAACCACTTATGCTCATAAGGGCTGTGGGGGTTTCTGGAGGCCAATTAAAGCCAATTACAGCCAGGCGGCATCCAGACAATTGCAGGGCACAATGACACGGTCAACCATTCACAATCGCACTCATACTTAGGGGCAATTTAGAGTGTTCAACCAGCCTACCATGCATGCTTTTGGGACGTAGGAGAACACCAGAGTACCTGGAGAAACCCACCCAAGAACATGCAAACTTCACACATTGAGGACCGACCTGGGATCTAACCCACGACCCCAGAACTGTGAGGCCGAAGTGTTTACCACTCGGCCGCTGAGAGTCAAAAAAGAAGCTATGTCTGAGAACCCTTTTGAGCCAAAGAAATAAAAACACTGCGTTAATACTCAAAATATGAACAGTAACGAATTGACAAAAGGGAAAATGCAAAAATAAAAGCAGTACAACCAATCTCAGAGTAAAGGAAAAAAGTCCTAAGTTAGTCACCAACTAAAAGCAACATATTTTAATTTACCTGATGATATTTTATATTGGTGTTATGTACCCTAAAACCACGCTACCCAAAACACTAAACCGCAATCCTCGTTTACTTGAAAGTCATCCCTTGCAGTTTCTCCTCTTGTCCATCAGATTCCACTGTTTCACTGCTTGTCTGCACTTCAGAAAAAAACGTCAAGTGTGACACGTTTGTTTGTTGTTTTTCCATCTTTTTGTACAAAATAATTGTGATGCAGTTTTTAGCTGTTTTAATTTGGTGCGTGTGTCCCTTTCTACTCGTCTTTGTACTTTTTTGCTACACGACGCACGTGGAGTGTTATCCTTTGTATGACAGCAACAATAATAAACTTTATACATTTACACTTTTTCTATGTGTGATTTTATAATGTCATTCTATAGGAATTCCATTTAAGTGTTAAAATTGACCTATTTTTATAAATGAGCAAATATGCATTTGTCTAAATTTATATCATATGTGCATAGATGTCACATTTTGTGTGATATGCTTGTGTTTCTCAGGAGATAATCTGACATCTGGCATGTAACCTGAAGATTATTCCAGCACATCTGCTGTTTAATCCAAAAAATAAAAAATAAAAAAGAACCAATAGGAGAAGACCCATACAAACGCATCAGAAAAGAATGGAAATTTCTCTTAGACGGCTTCCCCGGTGTGCCTTATTTTGATGGATTCCACCAAGTGAAATGCGCTTTCCATATTATACGATATGCCATTTTTACGCGGCTACGTCATTGTGAGCGTATGTGATGTGTCTTTGCCAATTTGTAGAATTTTAAAGTCTTTAGAAGGATTATGTTGGGCTGGGAATTAGTTTGACAGGGGTTTTGGACTTGGGACTTTTTATTTCAGTTGGGTCCAGTTGACATGATGGAGGTTTTGAAAGTGTCCTGCGGCAGTATTAGAGGAGGAAAAGAAGGCTATGGAAAGAGTTCCAGATGCTAATTGCACAGTACGACCAGCTTTTTGGATGGGGATGGACCGCCTGATTCTTACGCTTCCAGTTTTGCTGCTCTGCATGTGGCTCGCCAAGGCTCAGGTTTTGCGAATTGGTGAGCAACAACAATTTTTTTCTATTATGACAATGCATAATACTCCATAGTACTATTGGTTTTAGAAAAATATTTACTTTTGCATATCTACATGTAGCTTTATTATATCTGGCCCTTTTTTTTGCATTTGTATTTTATGCCAAAATAAAAATAAAAAACACCAATGAAAGCAATAGAGGTTAAATTTGATGAAACCATCCATCACATCAATGTTTACATTTTGCTTTTTTTGTGTGTCAAAAGTAGATGTTAAAATGAGGTCAACGAGACAATTCGAATACAGAATAAATGAATACAATAATAGATTACAATGCCAAGTTGCAGACACATTAACACCAATTAAAGGTATCATTCAATTATGAAATAGGGTGAAAATAACAACATGGCGTCTTTAACTCATTCACTACTATTGACATTGACGATGTCAAATCCATTTGAACTGTGACGACTAAGCATTGAATGATCACATTTAATATCTACCGGGCACTGTAAGGCGGCATCCTGGAGACACGTGAGCGTGAGCTGCTGAGTTTGGACGAGTTGGCATTCAAATTCGCCGTCAACAACATCAACAGGAACAAGACACTCATGCCCAACGTCACACTGACTTACGACATCCAGCGCATCAATCCCAAAGATGGCTTCGAGGCCTCGCGCAGAGGTAACAACAATAAGAAGGCCATTTTTAAAAATGGATATTCTTTCATGACTTTAGTCCTTCTTGTCATGTCCAGTGTGCGACCAGTTGTCTCTGGGCGTGGTGGCCGTATTTGGTCCATCTCACAGCTCTTCCGTGAGCGCCGTTCAGTCCATCTGCAACGCTCTGGAGGTTCCACACATCCAGACACGCTGGAAGCATCCATCCGTGGACAATCGGGATACTTTTTTCATTAACCTCTATCCTGAATACAGTGCCATTGCCAGGGCTGTGCTGGACGTGGTCACATTCTTCAAGTGGAAGAAGCTCACTGTTGTCTACGAGGATAGCACTAGTACTGCCCTTTCTTTAGACCAGTGTTTCCCAACCAGTGTACCCATACGTCGTATAAAACCAAGAGAGAAGTCTAAATATTAAGAGATTGAAATAGAAATATGAAATCGTAGATGGATTGTACTATAACAAGATTCAAATCGGAATATTATGAGATTCATGTCATTTAAAACGGAAGCTTTTTGGTGTTCCGGACTTCAATTAACAAATGATAAAAATTAAAAAAAACAGCACTTCTTGTAAAAAAGAGTCGAGATATTACGAGATTTAAGTAATTTTCCCGTTTTTACGGGACGTGAATTGGAAGTTGTTTGGGTTCAGGGGCAGTCAAAAATTAAAAAAAGGTTACAAATCGTTGTTATTTGAACATCAGTCGAACTAAAAGCTGTTCAGGGTCTGCAGACATCAACATTAACCACTTTAGAGAATTGTGAAAAAATAGATAATAGAGAATGACTTCATAATGTTAATATAGGCAACATAGTTTTAGTTTATTTTCAGCCAGTGGTGTGCCTTTTTTTCAATGCAAAAAGTGAAAAGGTTGGGAAACACTGCTGTAGACCTTCATCAAATATTTTCATCTCATGGCTTGTGTTTGTTGTGCAGGTCTAATGCGCATGCAGGAGTTGATCAAGGCTCCCGCCAAACTGAACCTGAAGATGAAAATCCGCCAACTGACGCCCGGCAACCAGGACGCCAGGCCGTTGCTTAAAGAACTGAAGCGGGACAAAGAGTTCTTCATCCTCTTTGACTGCTCCTACAGCATGGCCTCGGAACTACTCAAACAGGTCAGGTTAGAGCATCCCCCAACTGTTTTTTGACATGCGGCACACTTTTTGGAGTGCCTTTAATGTCTTTCATTTTGGATTTTATGATGTTTCATCTATGAAAAATAATGATCTATCTAAAGCTTGATTAGCACAGTTTACAGATCAATTATTTGTTTGTTTTTAAATATATATTATAAATATACTTTTTTTTTCCTTTCTGAAAAATGACAGCTTTCATCCATGGGAATGATGACAGAATACTACCATTTCTTCTTCACCACTTTGGTGAGTAGCTACATCAACTCACTGGTTGCCATTGACGAGAGACTTCCAATCTGTCTTTATCATGGTCACTGGCACTGAAAGCGTTAATTGTGGACTAATTGACATGAACACCCATGCAACTTCCCACTTAAGGACTTGTTTGCGTTGGACCTGGAACCGTACCGTTACAGCGGGGTCAACATGACGGGTTTCAGGCTGCTCAACGTCGACGACCCCCAGGTGGGCGCCACCCTGGACAAGTGGGCCGCGGAGAGGCTGCAGGGGCCCAAGCAGGACGGCGGCCTTATGGATGGCGTCATGACCGTAAGAAAACTGTGGTGGAAAAAGCACGCGCCCCGTCGTAAAACCTGTCGTCCGTGCCACAGACCGATGCGGCTCTGATGTACGACGCCGTCTTCCTGGTGTCTGTGGCGTCTCAGCGTGCTACTCAGATGACTGTCGGATCTCTGCAGTGTTACAGACACAAGCCCTGGCGATTCGGACCTCGGTACATGAATCTCTTTAAAGAGGTAATGTACATAAAAGTGAACTGATCACAATGGCAGTGAGTGAGTTAACTCCTACGTCTGTGTGGTCAGGCACGGTGGGACGGCTTGACGGGCCACATCGTCCTTAACAAAAGTGACGGCCTGCGGCGGGTGTTCGACTTGGACATCATCAGCCTTAAAGAGGACGGTAGTTCCAGGGTTAGTGCGTCCAGCTGCTCCCATCATGCATTGCAACATTCCAAATCGCGTCTTCTCCACGCAGGTACCCATGGAGGGTGGAAGCCGCCTCACCAAAAGGTGGATTAAGGTCTGTTTGCAAATATTATGTTTGTCTGTGTCTTGGGAAATGAACAGGAGTTGCAAAGTGTTTGCAAAATATGGCTGCCGTTGACGTTGATAAACTTAGAATCTATTTCTACTGCAGGCCTGGCAAAAAAAAATAAAATAACATCAATTCATTCATTGTCAGACATTTTATAGTGATAAACTTGCTAAATGGACACCAGAAGGATGATTGGACGCACCTGATTGGACATCTATCCTGAAAAAGTTATCCCTTCATAGGGCAAATGACAATTTGAAAAACTATACATCCTTCTTATTGTATTTTATTATTTCTTATGATCATGTACATGACAACTATTTCAAAGTACACTGTCAATTGACTATAATGTTATATTTATCGGGTAGTACTTGACACAAAATGGCCAACAAGCATTTATGGCCTCCCCGATGGGTTCACTTTTAACATATTCAATCATTTGGCTCTTTTCATCCATCTGCTCTGCAATTAAATGAGTTTATCACATGTGACGTCATTTGGAAGGGACGGCAGCGAGCGTTCATTCGCTGCCAAACTTCCAGTTCAAACGGATTAAACGTCTATCGGGCGAGTTAATATTCCAACATATGGTCAGATGGCGTTATAAATCATCAAGTGCGTAAGGTCAAGTGTGACGTGATGACATGCCAATGCTTGTTTAACGTACTCTGTGTTTATCACATCAGTGACTTTGCTCTTTAGCAGCTGAAAGGGGGGTTCGGTCGGGGTCCAGCTGTCACATGCCAGAGATCAACTCCGTGTTTATGCGTGTGAGTGGATTAGTCCACCAGCACATGCTCATTTGCAGTCTCGTGAGCCAAAGGCAAATCACCATGTTTTTTTAAGTATTTGTCTCGTTAAATGTGTCGGCGAGCCTGGTTGGACCCAAAAAAGATGACTATCCCACAAAGACGAAGAAACTAGATAAACAGGGTTGAATACAAAGTACACACACCTAATGACACAATAGGTGAAAAGCAAAAAAAGCCTAACCAAAACCCTAAATAACAAAAGCAGTATTAAACATTTAGGCTGCTGTTGACAGCCATAAACGGCAATTCAATTGACCACATGTTGAAAATGTGTTCAGGTCGCCACATGGAGCTCCATCAAAGGCATCCGCTTGAGTGAGAAGTCCTCATCGAATAACAACAACGTGACCGACTCGCTGGCCAATCGGACGCTGATTGTCACAACCATCCTAGTGAGGAACAAGACCGGGATGAAGGCGTACTTAAAGGGAGAGAAAACCATAACCCATTTATCCCCTTTACAGGAGAACCCGTACGTGATGCACAAGAAGTCCGACAAGGACCTGAGCGGGAATGACCGTTTCGAGGGTTACTGCCTGGACCTCCTGAAGGAGCTCTCCAATATCTTGGGCTTCACTTACGAGGTCCGCCTTGTGGCCGACGGCAAGTACGGCGCCCAGAATGACAAGGGCGAGTGGAACGGCATGGTACGGGAGCTCATAGACCATGTGAGTAGTACTTGGGCAATTTCTCTGCTGACCCAAAAAGTGCATTATTTCAATGGTGGCCGGTATTTAGATGACATCCGTTCGTAGGTGGCCGATCTGGCTGTGGCGCCGTTGACCATCACTTATGTGCGCGAGAAGGTCATTGACTTCTCCAAACCTTTCATGACGCTGGGTATCAGCATTTTGTACCGCAAGCCCAATGGCACCAACCCGGGAGTCTTCTCCTTCCTCAACCCGCTGTCGCCGGACATTTGGATGTATGTCCTGCTGGCCTGCACTGGCGTCAGCTGCGTGCTTTTTGTCATCGCCAGGTAATTGCGCGAAAGCACGTGACTTTGGACAAGTCTTCACTCATTCAGGGTTTATTCTTCTCATGTCAGGTTCACCCCTTACGAGTGGTACAATCCGCATCCATGCAACCCGTCCTCCACGTTGATCCAGAACAATTTCACGTTGCTCAACAGCTTCTGGTTTGGCGTGGGTGCGCTTATGCGACAAGGTAAACAGAGAAATGCAACATTAGAATTAGTGATAGCATTATGGTGTTGATTAAATAATAAAAATACTGTAGTAAACAACATTTTGTTGCAGGCTCAGAACTAATGCCCAAAGCTTTGTCCACCCGCATCGTTGGAGGCATTTGGTGGTTTTTCACCTTGATCATCATCTCGTCATACACGGCCAACTTGGCCGCGTTCCTCACGGTGGAGCGCATGGACGCACCCATCGACTCAGCCGACGACCTTGCCAAACAGACCCGTATCGAGTATGGGGCAGTGAGAGACGGCTCCACCATGACCTTCTTCAAGGTGCGTGAAGAGTTAGCTTCATCCCCTCACACACATCTACAAACACGCCATGTTAATGCATTGCAGAAATCCAAGATCTCCACCTACGAGAAAATGTGGACCTTCATGAGTAGCAGGAAGAACACAGCGCTAGTCAAGAACAATCGGGAAGGCATCACGCGCGTCCTCACCACCGACTACGCCATGCTGATGGAGTCCACCAGCATTGAGTACATCAGCCAGAGGAACTGCAACCTCACGCAGATCGGCGGACTCATCGACTCCAAAGGATACGGAGTAGGAACGCCCATAGGTTAGAAAAGACCCACCCAAAACCCACTTTTTAATGGAGCAAAATTGGATTTCATTCCATGCCATGACTGTATTTATCCAGGTTCTCCATATAGGGACAAAGTGACCATCGCCATCCTTCAACTGCAGGAGGAGGGCAAGCTGCACATGATGAAGGAGAAATGGTGGCGAGGGAATGGCTGCCCGGAGGAAGACAACAAGGAGGCCAATGCATTGGGAGTGGAGAACATCGGTGGTATTTTCATTGTGCTCGCCGCCGGATTGGTCCTTTCCGTCTTCGTGGCCATCGGAGAGTTTATATACAAAGCTCGCCGCAACGCCGACATCGAGGAGGTAAGCCTGGCGGTCCGACATGATGGGAAATGTCTTGACTGACTGAGTCTTTTTCTGTCTTTGTTTTTGTGCCCGCTAGGCCTTCTGTTTTTTTTACGGGGTGCAGTCTCGCCAGTTTCAGCGACGTGGCTCCAATTCTTCCTCGGGTACGTCCTTGTCCAATGATCTGGAGAGCGGCAGGCTCCTCGGCGATGATGAGTAAAGTTTGTCTTATGTGAGAGAATATGTTCTCACCTTTTAATAATGTCGATACTGTACCGATAACACATTGTATAAAAAAATATATATACTAAATGAATGCGCAATAATGTCTTTGTTTATTTCAGTATGTCTATTTGGGCTTTGATGGACAAAATGGCCACTCTGTACATACCGTGTCGCCTTAGGCTTAGCTCATTCTGGCACTGATCTACTACAAAAAGTATTTTTTTTAAACCATTTTTATATCTTTTTTCTGTCAAATACGTTGTCTATTTCCCTTTATTTTACATCTGCATGATTTGAATTAGAATGATAGGTAAATATACTATTGCACAGAATGTAATACAAATGGTTTATTTGAATTGATTTGTTTAAATGTTTCATTTATTGCATCTCTCATTCTTCATACATATACATACATTAATATACATATACACATACATACATATACACATATACAAACATATACACATATATATACATATACATACATACACATACATACACACATATACATACATATACATATGTATATATGTATATAAATGTACATATATATACATATATTCATACATATAGATATACATATGTGAATATCTGTGTGTGTGTGTGTATTCATGAAATACAGGTTGGTATTCATCCCGGAGGACTCTTTTAATCTCTCCACGTAATGACTTTTTTTTTGTACGGCATGCAGATTAATTCAGGGATTGAGCGTAATATCAGGGCCTCTAATCTCCCCTGCAGCACCATTGTAGCGGGCGGAGTCCTCCATTAAATCCCCGAGCAGCTCTATTTATTTTTTACCCCACTCGCCCACCCGTCAGGATCTAATCCATCATGAATGAGGGCAAGGATTACGCCACTGACCTTGGCATTCAACATGCTCAAATGTGGCACGATGACCTCACCTGAACGACACGCTGTCTATTTCGGACCCTGCGATGAGACGTGTTAAAAAGCTTTCCGTGTTGCACTCGTCTGGTGAGGCGTTGGTGTTGTGAAAAGGAATTACATTTATTTCCTCTGCCAAGGATCTTTTCTTACAGACACCAATTATGTAAATACAGCAATAAAACACAACTGCAGTATAAAACACACAAGTAGCAGCATTAAGAAATGAACTAAAATATTGTAATTCTTTTAAATGAAAAATTCAGTAGTACCTGTATTACTAAATTAATTGTTTCCAGAAATTTTCCTAAGTAGAAGACACATCATTGGCATAAATTGTTCCATAATCTTTAATACTGCCCACTATGATAAAATTAGACCAATTTGTATAAAATAGTAATGCAAATGTATGTATGTATGCAAACACAGCAGATATATATGTAAATTATATTTATTAAGCCATTAAAAGGACACCACAACAATGAACCAAACAAACATCCAATAATTTTCTGGCTGGCTTGGTGTCATCTGGCCACGTGATGCTCTTCGTGGGAGCAAGGGCGGAAGGGTGATTAGCTGTGGTGACCCTTTACGGAACACGCCGAATGTGTCGTGTATACATAGTAGTAGCGCTTTGAAGTGGCACATAGCACCACCCGTAGGCATGGAGTAGCACCATCATAAATGTGATGCAATTTTGAACTGAATATCATGACATAGTTTGCATAATGAAGCAGCCCAAAGTGGCCCCATGATATTAATGACACACATCTTGATGTCTTGTCATCACTTTCGGCTATTTTAACGTGCGTGTTTTGCGGTCAAGTCATGTCGTGTCATGAGACACTTTATTGTGAAAGGAGAGGTTGGGGGGCGGAGGGCCCATTGGTAATCCTTTTTGTGCAGATTCCATGTGGATGGGAGTGCATCTAGACGAGACCCTGAAGAGAACAGAGTGAGGGGGGAAAGGGGAAGGAGGGGGTGGTGGTGGTGGGGGGTCGCAGTGGGGGGGCACGCCACAAAGCAGCCCGAAATCTTAGGAAACACATTGGACTGGACCTACCTGATTATACTTGTGGGTTTCCTTTGGGTGGGGGCGGGGGTCCGCTTCAGGTGAGCACTTTGCTTTGTTAGGAATGCATGCAAGTGATGTCATCTTTGATTGACAGGTGTCAATGGAAGCAAATGTTTCATTTGTGAGGCGACGAATGCATTATTGAAACTAGTCCATCTTTAATTATTTCTGTGTTAATACTAACAGGCCAAACTACTCAGTCAAACTACCAGTTAAATTTGTTATTCTATCAGACACTACACTAACTGGCACAGTTAATAAACTGACTAGTCATTGGGGATATTTGTTAGTCTGTTACTTAATTGGTTGGTTGTTCAATCAACAGTGATCACAATGCTTTAACATTGACAGAGATTGACTACAAGTCATCAATAAATTTCACTGAACTGCATTAGGATGATGCATGCCTAGTCAGATACTACTTAGAACATCACCCGGCAACGGAAAGCCTGAATTGGTGGCCAGCCAATGGCAGTATTTCTATCAGTTTCTTTGTCATTAAATGAAATCAGTTTGCCAAATAGTCAATACAACAGCCAATATATCTGCAAATGTGTACATGTGCTGTTCTGTATCTCATTCATTGTGGCCCGACACAGGGTTAAATGATCACGTCAAGCCAAAGAGTGTCTCCCGATTCACCCGAAGTGCGGATCTCCTTCAGCCTCGGCGACTCATCAGGTAAACGCCCGCCAGCTTGCACGCAGCTGCAGTGCAATTTAGCTGACAAAATGCTGAGAACAACTTCTTTCAAGCTGCGTTTGATCATTTAAGTCAACCCAAAGCCCGTCTGCGTCTTCAGCATGTCTGGAAAACACGCCGCGCATTCTGACCACCAAAATGGAGCCCACGTTCACTCCAGCCATCTGCGTTGCGACAGGTGTCCCGCCCCCACCCGCCACGCTCACACTCGGTCGGGTTGGTGGTGCTGGTGGTGGTGTTGTTGCATCCCACATTGCGGCCCAAGTGTTCTTGTTGTTGTTCCGCACACCCGCGTGGCTGATTTTAGAAGGTTGCGTCACGTTGCCTCTGGGGATTGTCATGGCGTGTTCAGCATGACTTCACGTACTCACCGCCTGTTCGATTCCCTTCGTGCGGCTGCAAACACCGGACACCTCATTAGGCAGAAGCCTACTCAGTGAGATGTTTGTGGCTCGCAAAAGGGAGGCGCTGTAGCGTTACATTGATACTAGTATCAATACTGATAGATAGGGTATAAAATTAGGATTGCAGGGGTGCTGAAACCTATCCCAGCTAACTAGTTTGGAACCATTCATGCACACACTCTTACCTAAGGGCAATTTACAGTGTTCAACCAGCCTACCCTCCATGTTTTTGTGATGTGGGAGGAAACTGGAGTACCTGGGGAAAATATCCATTACTTCTGCTGTGAATTTAAATGACTTTATCACTAGTGGACATCTTAACCATGCCTGTCTTGTTATTCATGTCCCCGTCTTGGAGGCCTCGGACAGATACACTCAAACTAAACACATGCTCAGGACACCCCATCACACATGACAGGAATTGAAAAAAAGTGAGCTTGCACGTGAGCTACTACTTTGAATGAATAGACCAGTACACACAAAGTACTTAATACTTTATGTGCAGGAAACTCAACAAAGTATGGGACAATGTATGGGACTTAAGGGCAAAGACATCGAGTGCACCTTTACTGACGTTCATTTTTTATATTCCTTTCATATCTGGGGTGCCGTAAAAATGTAATCTGACTCCATGTGTGTGTTTTTTTTTTTTTACTTGTTGGGAAGACACACAAGATGGTGACGACTACTCTCAGACTTTCCCAGATCTTGAACAGCGACTTCAGGTATGGCATGCAATATTTTCCATTGACTTTTTATTATTCTAACTTTTTAAAAAATGATTTTATTTTTAGCCTGTGCTGCCACTCTTGTCCTTGAAGGATAGTGTGCACGTGTACAAGGAACACTGCAGGATGGCAGGAGAATTCTGCCAAGTCAAACACGACATCGCCGCCCTGGAGGAACGCAAGTGAGTTTTAAATAATCGCTAGCAATTTGTTGCAACATATTACCAGACTGCCTGAAAAAGATGTGTCCCAATTTCAGATGTATTTTATGACTTGGCCACTAGATGACGGACATTAAATGTTTTTTCCATGTGTATTTCCACAACATTGGTGCACAAAATAGACGCTGTTGAAATTAACAGCTATCAATCAGTCAGACGTAAACAACAGCTCAGCCAAACAATCCGCTCTCATCTTTTAATAGACACTTTATTTACGTCGTCTGCAACCCGACACGACGCGAGCAGCAACGCGCTCAAGCGCGTGCACGCACACACACACACATTCAGAAACAATGTCCGTTTCTATATATACTAATCCATGAGTCACAGGCCGCCTCACCCGCAGAGTGTGAATCACAGCTTCGGATGGGAATTTAGCTGGTCCGACTTGTTGGGCATCTTCGCCCCTGCTGTCGGAGCGTCGAAAATTTACCATCGAACTGTCAGCTTTTTGTAGGCAAACCTTGCTCGTCCTGTTTGTTAACATTGTTTAGCTGCTCTCTTTCACTTGGACTCATTCACTGTCATTGACAGTCCAAATTTCAAATGGCATAGCTGGCATGGTTGGATCATTTTTCACTGTCGTTGAACAAAATCAAAAGGATTGGTCATCTATCACAGTCAATGAGGATAACGGACCATGGTGATGAGCACATGGTCAAATATGGCTGGTCATTTTTCATATTTCTTAATAAAAGGTCCATAGTACAAATTCAAAAATGTAAACACTTGACATTGTAGAGCTCAGTTTTGGATTTGGTGCCTAAAGGTCAATGCAAAGGTATCAATGAACAGAGTGATTGTGAGCTCAAACTGATGGGACACCTATCATGGACAGTGACTTAAGCAAGACATGGTTAATTTCACGGCTGTCTACAGGTGTAAGCTGCTAGCCGAGCTAGTGGAGGACCAGAAAGCGTCGACGGAGATCTCCCGCTTGGAGGACGAATTTCGCCGTCTGTCGGAGGAAAACCGCACGCTGGTGACGAAGCATGGCGAGCGGTCGCAGCAACTGCAGCGACTACGCCGACCCGATTCATCATGACTGGAAACTAACATATTTTGTTTGGTTTGAAAACCCTCACACAAAACAGATGTTATCCTTTTCGTATTTCTACGACGATGGCGACAATCTTTGTGGGAGTTTAACATGCGCCGAGGTTGTCTGAGGTGCTGACATGTGGTCCAATGTGGAGTTTTGAGTTTGCTACCCGGTACATTAAAAAACAACGTTTGATTCAGGCCCAGGTTATGTGCGACATGAGTACATTGCACTTGACAAACTGTGTTTTTTTTTTTTAACTAAGTCGTAATGGGCAGCCTCTCATTTGGGAGTTTTCTTACACAAGAAGAAAGACATCACGATTGGTCGCCCAGTGAAGTGATTGGAAGCATTGATGTATGCAAGCCCAAACACACAAGAGCAATCTCTGAATAAAGACAACTTTATTCCAACATGTGCATGCTTATAGTCTTTTTTTTCACTGGAAAGAGGAAGTTGATTTCAAACAGTCACCTGATTGGTCACTGGGGTGCACACCACACGCACTTCTGCTTTTGGCAACACAATGAAATGTTTCATATCATGTGTATTGTTCAGTTCTTTAGGTACACATACACGTTCTTTAGGTACACATTTGGCACGTAATTCAAATTCCAAGATTTGGCTGGGTAGCATTTGGATGTTATATTTAGTTTACAGCCAATGCATAATACAAAATTAAACAAGAAATAACATTAAAAGTAGTCAAGCATAAAAATTTACCCCGCAAACTATTGATTCCATCATTAAACAATGACATATTTTAAAAAAATAACCAATTGGGATATAAATTATTAAGATGTCAAATTTAAACAGAAAGCAAGTGTTGTCGAACGGTAGGGAGGGCGGTGATGTGTTCGACGGGAAAACGCTTGCTCATCTTTTATCAGCATGAGTCAGCGCTGTCGCAACATACACACACAAGCACACACGCACACACACACACGCACACACACACGCGCAAGCGCGTGCGCTCACCCCTGCACACTTTGACAGATGCGTGTGTGACGCTCGCTCAAAGCTTGTTTCCAAGTCGTCCAAACCACCAAAGAACTCCGACGAGGCTTCGCACAGGTAAACTTTTCGTACGATTTTCATCATTTGGCACCATTCTGAAAGTTTTCGTGACGTCAAATGTCGTTTTACCTAGATGCCCTCGTACACTTACGCGTGTGCGGCGCACCCGGAGCGCGTGCTTGAGCGCCTGGACGAACTCCGCCTGCGTGGCCTGCTATGTGACGTCACCGTACAGGTAGACGGTTACCGTTTCCCCGCCCACCGCGCCGTGCTTGCCTCTTGCAGCGACTACTTCGCCGTAAGAGTCCACCGTCATGACGATGATGTCATACTACCACCTGAGGTGAGAGCTGCTTGACGGTGACGTCAACAATGTCCACAGTGCGCTCACTGAGCCTTTTCATTAGGTACCCCTTCAAAATATATATATACATTTGCATCGGGGATTGTAGTGGGCTTACCTCATGAAAGCCATATATTTATATGTCGATATAACTTTACTCAGTGTCACTGAGTATAGTAGACGTCTAATCGTGTGTCTCCAGAAAACTTCAAATCAAATCAATCAATCAATCAATTTTCCAAAATCTAAAATTCAATACAAACCTTTACATTTCTTCATCACTATAAGATGATCAATCTATCTAAATATTGCAAAAGTATCAATACAGTTATTTATTTGCTCACAGGTCAACAGAAATTAATTTTCGTGCATTACATTTTCTCTCACTACTTTTGACAGTATATAAATTCATTCATTATTATGAACCACTCGTCCTCACAAAGGTCACAAGGGGGTGCTGGACCCTATCCCAGCTGACTTTGGGCACGAGAGTCCCTGAATCAGTGGCCAGCAAATCACAGGGCCCGAGGAGACAAATGACAACCAACCATGCTCACACTCATGCCAAATTTAGAGTGTCCAACCAACCTACCATGCAAACAAAACTTATAAAAGTATTAAACTACATTTTCCTGTCTCCAAGGTAACCGCAGGTGGGTTCGAGCCCCTTCTCACGTTTGCCTACACGTCTGAGCTGCGCTTTGGTAAACATGACATCCTGGAAATCCGCCAAGCAGCCTCTTCGCTGGGCTTCCGAGACCTAGACCATGGCTGTTTCGACTTCTTGCTCCCTAAATTCAGCTCGGACCTGCCATTGTTGCCATCACAGAGGAAGAAATGCTGTATAAAGAAAGAAAAGAGTCAAAAAGTGGAAGTGGATGGCAAATCTGTATCGAGGGAAGCAGTTTCACCTGGCTTTCTGGAAGGGAATGATGGCAAGAGGACTACATTCTTGTCCGGACCTTTTGGGGTTGCAGGAGGGCCCAAATATCGCAAATTTCAGCTGGCTTGTGAAAAAGAGACACCCCAGAAAAATCCTGAATGTCAGGAGACCTTTGGAGAAGAAAAACAGACAGCGGGTATCAAGTTTAACGTTGGTCCCGATCTGGACACTGAAATTGTCAGGCGTGGAGATGCAACTGATCCTCCACTAACTGTCAACAGCGATTTTGACAGCATAGACAAATGTTCCAGATCGGAATCAGGCTTCCTAAAAAAGGACACATTCTCAGATGACGAAGAACAACCACGGAGAAGGATCTCGGATGTTCCCAAGTTAGTACGAGTTACTAAGCAAAAAGATGAAGGTCACAAAGACAGTGAACCAGGGATAAGATTAATTGAAGGTGCCACTCAGAATGCGGAAGTTTCCAGAAACCAGTGCAGAGCGAGTAATGCCAGATTTGATACAAGCTCCTCTTATCAAAAACTTCTCACTAAAGATGAAACAATCTTTTCTGGTGATCCAGAGCAAGTTCCAGATATCATTTGGAAACATCAAGTTTTGGATTCACCCAAAGATTCGAGACTTGGCAACAGTTTTGAGTCTCACCAAAACTTGAAGAAAGAAGGAACAGGAATGGCATTGTTTGTTGATCCCGATCTTGATGCAGGTTCCACTTGGGATATCAACACCCCTGGAACATCATCGGGATTCAACAGCACTGATGTGTGTTCTTGGTCCAATTCAGGCATGTTTGATGAAGATACCTCAGCAAAAGATGACAAACACAGACCCTGGAAAAACCTCTCCTGCCCTACAAAGAAAGTTGAAGGTCTCGGAGGACTATCTGAGGAAGGAGCATGTTTTAGAGGGAATGACATAAGAGACAACCTAGTTACCTATTCGGGTTCTGACGTCGCCCAGTTCCACGAGAACATCACAGAACGAGAAGTAGTGCCCGCAACACGGTTCTCTACTCTTCCCGATGTCTCTCTGAAAAGTGAACCAGCTCAGCCGGGCCCTTCTCATCAGAACCGGGTTTCTATTGACCTCAATAGCCCATTCCTGACTCGGAATCAGGACCCAGAACAGGGCACCCCCCTCTGGAAGGGAGGCACATTATCCGAAAGTGAAGGAGCATCCCAGTCGGGCTTTTCGTCTTTCAACTCGGGTGAGGATGGCGACTCGGAGACTGACGGTGACAGGGATTGGTGCCCTCGAGAACGTGCCAGACAGGTGAGGCTTGGACCTATCTATCCGTGGACTTGCTGCTGGAAAACGTAATAGACTTAAAATTGCGGGGAGCCACAGATTTCTGGGAAACTCATTTCAGCATGTTTGAATGGGGTCGTTATGGTGACTGGGTAATTATTGACTTGAAAGTGTGTGTATGTGTGCAGTGCTCAAAGTCCAACGTGGGTTTATTGACTCACTAACTGAACCTGAAATTGACAGTAATAGACATCAACTGGTATTGTGTAATTATGTTTCACTGCCATTGACGGCAATAGATGTCTGCTCCAATGTTAACAAGCAGGCTGGAAACGTCAATCAAAATTGAATTGGACGTCTATTGTCATCAATGGCAGTCAAAGGCTGAATTAAAACGAGATCTTTGCAGGTGGATCTTCCCTTCTCTGTGGATTTCGTGATCCGTATGAACCGTGTAGACCTCCAGAATATGTTGGGTCAACACACACTGACGCGGCAGCAGCTAGACTTGATCCACGATGTCCGCCGGCGTGGCAAGAATAGATTGGCAGCGCAGCGTTGTCGCAAGAGGAAACTGGAGTGCATCGCAAACCTGCAAGAGGAAATCGATAAGTTGGTGAGAGCCGGACCGAGCACGTTTTGTTGGACACGGCTTACAGAAGCGTGTTGTGTCGTCAGAAGTGCGAGCGTGAGAAGCTGCTGGAGGAGCAGAATCACCTTCGTCATCTGAAGACCAGCACACGTCTTGGCGTCATGGCGCTTAAACGCCGTGTCTACTACACTGAGGGCCAAGAACTCCATCCAAGATGTCCGCTGGTATCGTACATGGATGCTCTACCCTTGATGGACAATTCCTCAGGGGCTGATGAGACACAAGAATGGTCGCAGGACATGTAGAGGCAACAGATTTTAACCTTTTCTTTTTAAAATACATTTATTTCTCATCTTGTTTTTATATATTGAACTTCTTCTGCCAAATTGAAGATGACCTGCAGGGATATTTGTACTAGGCAATATTTGGATATGTTAAAGTAGGATTTAACTTTTTGTGTGATTTTCAAGGGGAAAAAAAAGAAGCCCAAACATGTTAAACAAGTCTTTTTTTGTGTTTAAACCCACAGTCGTTCATTCAACCCTCTCAGTTTAAATGAGTTGGAATTATAGTGTCATCAATAGCATTGAAAGATGAGGGTAGCAAATATTATTCAGTCCTCCAAGTTTAAATAAATTGGACGTCAATTATTGGCAGTGGATAGTGCCATGCCTGCCCATGATGGTTAAAAAAACACAAAAGAACGAAAGGAATAATAATTTGGTCACCATAATAAATAATTTGAATGTAAAATTATTGTCAGTGTAACCAATGAGTGACTTTATCAAGTATAATTTAAAATACAATATCTAATGCCATTGACAGTAAAATGCAGCATTAGTACATCAAGTGTTACATTGGCTCTCTCTAGTGGTACAGGAAAGATAGTTTTCCAATAAAATGGTTCAAATGGTAAAAAATAGGTTCCGGAATTTCAATTTAAGAACAAAAATTTGATTTTGTATAGTTCATCTTTCTATAGATTTTCATTAAAAAACATTTGCATTTCTTCTTTAAAATGGGTTTCTCTGCATTGAGGTCACAATGTATAAAAAGTTCATCTTTTTGGTGAAATAGGAACTCCACACAAACACCTGATACATGTCGTTGTGTGTTTTTGTTTGTTTGTTTGTGTGTATTTTCATGCTATAAAAGGTGAATGCTCCACATAGAGCAGCACTCCAATTATTACAGTTCTGTCAGTAGACAAAATGAGGCAAATAAGTTAACAAAAAAAAAGTGGTGTGCAAAATCAAGCCTTCACGGTCTTCACTTCAAGCATCCCGAGCATCCATTGGACTCATGTCGTTGTGGGTCTAATCGCGGTGTCACGGTGTCGGAAGCAGCCATTCGCCTCTGGAAGGCGTGTTCTTTTGCCATGATTTGCTTCACCAGAAAGTTTGCCGCTTCGTCGATGTTCACGTTGTCCTGCGATAGCCAGTTTCAAATTTTAAATAATAACATACATGATAGTCAAAATATTGAAAATCATTTTTTTTTGCTTTAAAAAAAAACATTTCAATTTATATTGGAAGATTAACATATGAAAAGGTATTCGTAACCTGAACATTTCATATGTAGAAGACGAATTCGTAAGTAGAGGTACACGAATAAATATTATAATAATCATAAAAAAAATGATTTGAAACCTTGGCTGAGGTCTCAAAGATGCCAGCGAATCCGTGTTCCCTGCAGAATTGCTCTATCTTGAGTGTGCCGTTGGCGAGCGTTCGTCCTTGCTCGCACTTGTTGGCCAGTAGAATGGTGGTGACTCCACGGCCATCGCCCGACGTCAATTTGGAGTCCAAGTCCTCTTTCCACCTGAGCACGGCCTCGAAGGTGCTCGGACGCGTCACGTCGAAGACGATCATGGCACCTGTGGCCTCGCGGTAGTATACCCGCGTCATGTTGCCGAAACGCTCCTGGCCTGTCGGAAAGGATATTCAGGCAGCAAATCAGGTCATTTTCCTTATGTTTTTGTTTACTTAAAACAACATTTTCAATTCATATTTAAAAAAAAATACACAAATTAATTCTTTATTGTAAATATTAGAATAATGAACGAAAAGGAGGGGAAAATCAATTAGTAAAAGTCTGAAATAAATCAATATTACCTTCAAAATTCAAAATGATATCTAGGAATCGTCTTGTAAAAATGGAAAATGTTAAGAAAATGCAAAGAAAATGCTTCCCTTCCATTCACAACATGCAATGGACACCATTGTTGTAATACTGCTGAGACTTTAAGATGTGGCCAGCACATTCCTGCACTGCACACAAGCCACGTTTGTTGACACTAAGTGACTATTTGGACAAATCTGTGAGAGCAGTTTCTAGCTGTCTTCGGGAATTTTCCCATCTGCCACACAAACAACCAAGCGGCTGAATCACCGACTGTTGTGCGACAGGATGTGTGGCCTGCACTTCCTCTTTTTTTGTACCAAAAATAAATGTCAGTACCCCATCAGACTGTTTGCTGTATGTGCCTGTACTATATTTGTACTATAAATAATAAACATCTTATACATTGCGTACAATGGTAAAAGTGGGAAAAAATGCTATTCATTGTTGACCTTTTTGACAAAAGAACTACTTCATTCTTCAGGATTTAAAACATTTTATCTTGATAGTAACGCTTGACTTTATCGCTTCACTGTACAAATTAGAATTTAAAAAAAATGGGATAGGCTCCAGCTCCCCTGCAACATAGGCGGATTGGACACTAGATATGAGTGCGAAAGATTGTTTGTCTTCTTGTGCTCTGCAATTGGCTGGCCACCAATTCATAATTATTTTCAAAAGGGGGTCTGAAGTGGCAACTTTTGATTACTCTCGCAATGTGTCTTGAAGGGGTTGTTGTCAAAATACACAACTGTGTTTTGAGTGTACCTCATTGTGCGAAATGGAGCAGGTCACCTGATGACATGTGCCCAATGCAGACGTCACGCTCCACCCAAGCAAGACAAAGAGTACATTGGATGTGTGTAATATCAATTGTTTCACTTGCATGGACACGTCACTTTCTTTTCCACTCACAACAACGTTAACAAGCCTCACATGAGCGGAACTGTCTCATGCTATATTACCAATGGTCAACTTGGGGAAAAAAAGGCCATTTTTGTTCCAGTGACCTTACCAATGTTTATCTCATTTTCTTAATCATTCATTTTCTGAATCGCTTATCCTCACAGCGGTTGTGGCGGGTGCTGGAGCCTATCCCAGCTATCCCTGTGGGACACCCTGAACTGATGGTCAGCCAATTGTTGGAGTACCCGGAGAAAACCCACACAAGGAGGGAACTGCATCTAGAAATATGTATTGTTCTATTTTTAAGTCGATAAAAAGTGTTTGAAGAAAATAACAGTCATTCTATTGAATTGTGAATTGAATTCTTAGTATTATTTGTCCTACAGTTATATTCTCTCAGAATCAAAATGAAAATAAAAAGAAACATTAGAGGAAGTCAAGAACCACTGTACTTCTTTAACCGGAATTAATCAGACTAGCAGAGTCATTTTAAAGTCATATTAACCCTTTCTAAGGTCGGTGACTATTACTTTTAAGGCAATTTTAAATATCTTAGCATCATAACGTCCTATCCACATTCTTTTGGAAATTAAAACTCAGGTGGAACTTATAGGAATCATTTGAAAATAATACCCCCCACGTCAAAACGCCCACATGATTGGAAATCTAAGAAAATACATCTCATAATAAAGTTTGAAAATGTCAGCATCACTTTTGTGTGTTCTCACCGGCGATATCCCACAGCTGCAGGCGCACCGTTTCGTCTGCATCCCATCTCAGCACCTTGAGCGCAAAGTCGACGCCGATGGTAGCCCGGTAGTTGTGCGAGAAGGTCTGGTGCACGTAGCGTCGGATGATGGAAGTCTTGCCCACTCCCAAATCGCCGATCACCAGCACCTTGTACAGGTGCTCCTTACCAAGGCCTGCCATGCTCTGTGGCGGCCGTCTTCTCTCTCTCTCTCTCTCTCTCTCTCTCTGAGCGGACTGGCGCAGTCGCTCGGACTGGGACTCCGGACGTCCTGCCCCCGCCTCCTCGACATCATCATCATCTTCTTCCAACATCTGCTATTAAGACAAAAATCTAATCTTAAAGCCAACTTTTGTAGTTAACCCTCCAAATAAAAGCCTAATTGTTAACTATGTAGAGGACCGAGAGTGCCAGAATTAAATAAAAGAATGCAGTTTTAATCAAATGACTTCATTTTTTTATATTCATTCATTCCATCAATTCATTTATGGCTTTATTTGATTTGGCACTCCTCGTTTTTCATACTATATAACCTTAACTTGAGCTCCAAAGCCTGTTTTGAATTGGATTTGAACCCTACTTGACACCAGACACATTAGATTGTGACAACAACCAAAATAAAGAGCATTTGAACAGAACACTTCATTCAAATGAACTTAACTTTAATTACACAATGACTAATTACTTACTGTAAACTGCAATGCTTAAAATAAACCAGTTAATAAACAATTTGAAAGAAATTGCTTTAGAACATGCACACATTGAACCTGTAAATCACCTGTAAGTTATCTCTTAAGAGAAATGCTAATATGAATAAACAAAATTGTACTTACGTTCAATGACAATCTAGGCAAACCAGCATTATTATATATATATACATATGTATATATATTTTTTTCTAAAATCACATCTGTAAAAGCTATTAGTCTACATTCCATTGTATGGAAAAGTCACAAAAGAATGAATTATTTAAAATTTCTTTCTACACATACATGTAAAAGTTCAAATTCATAACCTTAATAATCAATTTCATAAGCAACCTGCTACACTATCAGTCCTGAGGTGGTTTTTGGTCCACTTGAATCCACACTGACATTCGTATTACAAATATTTGTAATCTTTTTTTTTGCTCTTAAGCTGCAGCTGAACAAATGTTGATTTTAGAGCTGATAAAAACGTCTTCAAAATATTATAGTCCATAAAAAAAAGATGTTCTTGCACAAGAACTTAGCAGATATTGTAAAATTGAAAATGTTTATGAATACCTTCATATAGCAATTACAGAGAGGAAGCGCTTTGGCTGTAATGTCGCGGCAACAGCTGCCCGTATTCAGCCTCAGACGCATCAGATAGCGAGCGCGACGAGCGGGCATCGTAGCTTTCCTCTGAGCTCACCGACGCATCCCGGAAGGGCGACGGCGGCGTGAGCACGGCGAGCTCCGGATGCTCATTCGGCTTTCCCCCAACGGGCGCCAGGTTGAAGCTATTGACCACACAGTTGATTTGCTCACTGACGGTAACACCCCCTTGGGGGCCTCCCGTCACACCAAGCTCGCCCACGGCTACGCCGCCAATGTCGGGGGGCTGAACGGGCAAAGATCCGGCGCCATCTTGCAACCAGTGAGCCTCGACGTCGGCTGCCACTTGGCTGCCACCACTTGTGGAAAAAGGCTTGATGATGGCAGTTTGGTTGGCTTCTATGGACTCCTTCTTCTTGACATGGAAGGTCATCCTCTTCCATAGGTTGGGTCTATAACTGCGCTCGTTCTGCTCCCAGGCAGCTGACTTCCCATTGGTGCTGGCAACAAAACTCAAGTTACATTCTCTCTAATGTTCTTCCTTGTATCTCTCTATTTGTGTAACTCAGGTGTGCTCAATACAATCTACCAGTTAGATTGCATGACAGTACGTTTTGATCCAGTCTGATGGTTTCCTTTAGGCCTGAATTATGTCAATTGACGTGCCATATGTTTATTGTGCACATATATGCATAACAGGCTTTTTTAAAAAGAGTGATTTCTCTAATAATACCATAAACCTCATCCAATCATGATGCAAGAATAAGAAGTTTAAAAAGTACATCTAAACCTAACCAACACGTTACATGAAAGCCTTACCTTACATCGCCCTGCCCGGATGAGCGGCGCCTGAACAGGTTGGCCATGCTGCCGGACGGCTTACCCGCCTTGGCGGCTTTTTTGGCGTCGCCCACGTGCATGCGTACAACTGTGGATGTGGTGAACGCACTGCGCACGTTTTTCTCCGGCTTGGCCAACATGATGTACACCTGACGGTATGGAACGTCGAGATTAGACACACAAAGAAGGAGCGAATGGCCATGGGTGGGTGCTTACCTTGGGAACGAACATGCAACAGAGTGCCACGGTGGCACTGAGGCTGACGCTGAAGCACATGGTGATGATCTTGTAGTTGGAGCCAAAATAGATGGGTACAAAGGCTAGCCAGATGATGCAGGTGGTATACATGGTGAAAGCAATGTACTTGGCCTCGTTGAAATTGGCCGGAACGTTCCGTGTCTTGGAAAAAATAAAAAGCAATTAGATTAGCATTAGATAGACTGAATAAAGCGCCAGGATATTTGTACCTTGAAGGCGTAGAATGTGCAGCTGAGGATAAGTAGGCCATTATAGCCTAACGGTGCCACTACTCCAAGAGTGGTGAGGTTACAGATGAGGTGTACTTCACGTATGCTGGGGTAGTCATGGATCACCTGAAGATCACATTTAAATGAAGTTATCACAAGTAGAAATCCAATCCAAATGTATTTGATGTCTAGCAAAGGCAGTGATTGCATTTTAAATGTCATTGATATACTGTACACTGCACATGACCCTTCCTAATGTATTGTATCGGTACTGTACATTTTTGTAGGCTAGTATTTACATTTTTTTTTATCAAATGTTTTACAGGTAATGTACCATTGCACTTCCTAACATAACTTAGCAGTACTGTACTTTTTTGTGGGCCTATTGGTAAACATTTTTACTAGTACTTATTATTACTAAAGTTACCTGAAAATCTGCGATACATTGAGGACACAAAAGTTGAAGTACACCAAATTCCTATGTGACACATTAAAACTGCACAATCTATGAAAAAAATACTTTTCCCACTATTGTCTAAGTCTAAGCAGTGTAACAGGATAGTATAAAAAAATGTCCATGACAATGTTATGTCTTCAACGTGCTGACAATAATAAAACAAATACCTCTGGCGGTTCTATGATGAACAGCGTCACAATGATAGCAAGCTGCAGAAAGATGAGCAAGAAGGCGATGACCAACTGAGCGCAGGCGGACATGAAGCGAGGCTTCTTTGTACAGATCTTCTTCTTGCTGCCTGCCAGGATGCGAGCAATCCGATTGGTCTGTGTTCCAAAAAACATAAAGTACTTATTGAGCGGGTGAGTACAAATATAGAAATACATCCATAGTACATCTATAAACCTTTTTCTGACTTCCACTACAACATGTACCCTAGCCAGAACAAATATTTCTTTCGACCATGTTGCATATCATTTGTTTTTCAAAGGTCAAATCATCATACTATTACTTTTTCTAAATATGCACTTTTTTCTGTTCATCTTTGGAGCTTGCAGAGGACATTGAAACGCTCATTACCTTGGTGACCAACGCAGAGTAGCTCATGGCGGGCGACAGGCCGATGCCGAGTCTCTGTAGGTAGCAGTAGATGAGGTGTGGCTTAGCGATCAAGCTGAAAGTGCAGGCGTATCCTAAAAAGATTCCCGCCAGGATGATGTAGCACAACTCGCGACTGGAAGACTTCACCACCGGCGTGTCCCAGAACCTGTCGAGGGGCACCACAACAATGACGTGGCCTGTAAGAAAACTCAGTTTGACAGCCTTACTTATGGTATAAAAAAAAAATGATAAACTGAATCACTTGATAAAGACAGCTGTTACAAAGATAGTTGCTAATAAACCCAGGCAAGCAAACACCACAGCGGCAATGGGTTCTGGATCGCCCCAGCGCACAAATTGCACCGGGATGGGTTCACAACCTATGAAGAGAGAAAAAAAATGTCATATTTTTTTTAGGGAACGCCATACTATGTTGTGATGTTTTGATACCATGCAGGTCATCGGTGGGCCATGATCCCAACGTGCAGGCACGACATGTGTACTCGTCGAACACAAACTCGTTGTCCTTGCAGGCTGTGCATGTCCAACAGCAGCTCACTTCACCTTTGCGGATAACCTGTCATTTGAAATATCAAAATGATCAGTAAAGATGTGTCATGTGTCATCTCAGTCTCATTTATTTAGACTGGGAGAGCCGAATGAATGAATTATTGGCCAAAATGAATTAGTGGCCTATCTTCATTAATGGCGTTTGAGAGTAGAAGAATCATTTACTACCCGAGTCCTCTCTGCATGTCCCTTTAATGAACTGAAATATGTTCATATTTTTACCTTTATTTGGGCTTTCTGACAGGGTTCAGAGCAGACAGAGCGTATGACGTCACTGTCGTTGCTCCAGATCTCCTCGTCGTTCATGCGAAGGCCGCCCTGGTCCCAGCTGCCCACGTGTACATAGGCGTACTCGTCCTCAGCCATTTGTTTAAAGTTCATGATCTCGTACCTGGTATCAATGCACTGTTACCGGAGCGTCACATGAGTGGAGAAACGTGCTCCTTGTTATCTCACCTGCCAGGTGAGTCTCCGTTCTTATCAAAGTGGATGTCTTCTCCCGACACGCCCGTGAAGTTGGTTTGCATTAAGAAGTCCAAAAGCTGGCGGCCGTCGATGGGCTGCATGGCTTTACACAGACCCTGCACATAGGGAAACACTTAAAAACAAAAATCAAACCAAGTTTCATGCCATTATCATGCCATGGCATGAATGCTGTACAAAAGTAACTAAATAATTGAATTGAATGGTTTTATTGTCATTATACAAGTATAATGAGATTTAAAGCTTCACCATGCAGTGCACAAATAACAACAAACAAAAATCATACAAAGAAATAATCAACAAATAATCAAAAACAAATAATAAATAAGTAAGTAGTCAACCCAAAATACAAAATATGTCAGAATCCAAATATAAAGGAACTATATTTACATTATTTCCTATGTCATGGTAAGACCAGGACTGACCATAAGGACTTAGGCTGGTGGAATACTTGGCCTGTACCTTAAATCCCGGGCAGAGGTCTTGTTGCATGGCATGTAGTCCATACGCCAAGGAGTAGATAGCATTAATAACAAAGCCCATTTTTGTGTCCTGGGCATACTGGTGGCGCAGTGACTCTCTCCCTACACAGAAGACGCTCTCTTAAAATCCACTCTACTGCCACTTACCGGTAAATAGAGAACATATCTCACAGCTGCACGTGCGGTTGTAAGTGGTACTTTCTTGGAGGACACCCCTCAACTTGCACTGGAAGCGATGCTGCCAGAATTCGGCGAACCAAGGGTTCCTTAGGTTGGTATCGGGCTTCAGCTGCAGGTAGTAGTCGTCAAACCACGTGACGTAGGCAGACTTGAGTTTGATGGTGATGCCGCCTGAGGCCTCACGCTCTAGGCCGTCTGTCACGTCGTAGCGATCTGCCCAGCCGTCGCTAAAAAGGGAAAAAAAACACAAAATGAGGAAAAAAATTGGTCATGAATACATTTTAGTCACTCATTTTCTGAACTGCTTATCCTCACAAGGGTCCAAAGGGTCAACTAAAACCAGGACACAGCTAGACGGACAGCCATTGTTGATGATGATTAATGACAATGATGATAAACTCTGTGTGGAACAAAAAAACTACACCACTTTATTTTAACCCAAACAACAAATTATAGATCGTGGGAGGTTGGCTCATTAAAAAGTAGTATTTTGGAGTATTAAAACATTCCAAATAGGGTCATCTACAAATCAGATGTCATTACAGGATTTTAGATTGAAAATAAGTTTTGACAAGTGTTAAAAGTAAATAGTGTTTAATATTGAGACGATGGAAAATTTCAGTCAAGTGTACTCCTGAAAGTGGAAGGTGGTTTCCTATTTTGGTCCATTTGAACACACGGTTTATGTTTGTTCCTCTGCAGTAAAAGTGGCTGCTCAGAAAAAGATCTGCTTCAAAGTTACCTGTGTTGAGCAATGAGTGGGTATGTGTGTAGGCGGTCCAGGAACAGGCAGTACTGTGCTTGCTATCTGCCCCGAGCAGAGCGCTTGTGTGTGTGTGGGGGTTTTAGTTTTTCAGGAGTGATTCAGACTAGAAGAGTCAGAGACTAGAAGAGTACATTTCCACATGAACACATAGCCTCTCAGAGGATGTGTTTCGAAAATGGACTCCCACACCAGGCTTTTGTAACTAGTGAACACCTCATAGACTTTTTACGTTTTTTTAAAGGGGGCGCACGTGCACAGGTGTAATAAAGCCACGTCCGGCAGCACTGATGAGAATATTTGGTTTGTTTATTTGGCTCTACTCCCAGGATGGTCTTGATGTGTTGTTGGCTCATTTCAGTCAGCTCTCAATGGGCGTTTTATATTCGAGACGCCTCCAGTATGATTTCAAAGGTCAATTTGATAATTTCTTTTCCTAAATATATGAAATCTGTGGCAACGAAAGATGAATATTCATTCCGCACACACCAGCACATTGGTCAGAGCGGCGTGTTTTGTGATATGTAGTTCAAGGTTACTATACATGTTTCGTCTCTAGCCTCTGCAGCCCACATGTGCGTCTCTTAATGAGCAGAAGAATTTATAGAACGTGGGGCAACCTTAAAATAAAACACCTTCTTGGGAGACGCGACCAATCCTGCGGCTCCGTCAACCCCCTCGCTCAGTGCTTATTCCTCCGCCCACGAGCAGACAACCCCCCCTCCACTATCATCACCACCTCATCGTCCCTTCTATCCACTCCTCCGCATCCTGATAGTCAACTCTTGAACACACTTGGAAAAGCGCAAGAGCGCAAAGGACGGTACCTTTGGTTTCCATAGCGACGATGAAGGATGGGTGATGGGATGTACATAGGATGAGAAGAAGCCTAGGTCCCGGTCTCACCTCCCCACCAGTAGGAACTCGCCCACCAGCTGCTGGCGGCGCATGGCAGATAGGATGCCACGCACCGTCATGCCCTCGCAAAAGCAGGCAACCACGCGGGCTTTGGGCAAGTGGCCCCGCAGTTTGTGCAAGAGCAGGTCAAAGGCACGCTCGCCGGCGTTGCTGTAGATCTTGTCTGAGTGTGCGATACAGAGGCCCTCTTTGGCTGCCATGTCCTTGAAGGCCTCCATGCCACTCTCGCCATAGTTACCTGGGGATAGAAAGGGTTTCATGCCGGGAAGTTGACATTTAAGAACAAAGAAAAACTAAGCAAAAGAACATGCATTCAATTATAAGCATGTCAAACTGACTTGGACAAAGAATGGATTGATTAGTTTGTAGTTTGCTTTTAATTGCAGATGAGCAAAAGAAAAAAAAGAATACACACATATATATGTACATATATGTATATATATATACATATACATACACATACATATACACATATACATATATATATATATACATATATATACATACATATACACATATACATATACATATATATACATACATATACACATATACATACATACACATGTATTCCATACATATACACATATATACATACATATACACATATATACATATATATATATCTATATACTCTCCTAGGGTGGCCAATGTAGCCAATGAATTCAATGAGTGCCCCCTTAGAGGTTAAACGTATTTTAAGCTATAGTCTTTTTTCTTTCTGCCTCCTTTAAAGAATGTAAAACCCATACTGTGGCCTTACCCTCAGTGTGTATAGCAGACACATAGCTCCAGTTATACCTCTTGACAATGTCCACCATAGCTCTGGCCTGCTGCATGTCTGATGGCACCACTCTCATGAAGTACTTAAACAAGCTCTGCAAGAATCAAAATCGTGTTGGCTATGTTCGAGCGGGTTATTTGGGAGTGTCGTTCACCTTGTCACTGAGAGTCATGCTGGTGGCCGAGTAAGCAATCTGCGGGATGTTGAAGAGCTGAAGAAGGTTCTGCACCTGGATGGCCACCGAACTGGACCCTGGCCCAATGAGGCCTACAATGGGCTTCTTACTCTGTGGCATCGGCGTTGTGCCTTGAGGTGCGGTGCATCTGGCCTGGCTCTCCTCCTCCTCGGTGGACACGAGCGTGTCCCGGATAAACTCAATGCTCTGCTCCAGGGCAACGGCAGAGTGCCAGCACGAATCCCTGTGCATATATACGAAGGTATTCATTCTCTATACTGTATTTATAGAGATGTGTCAGCATAAACAAAAACAATAAAAGGTTCTCTAACTGGTTTGCTGTTATTGATATGCAAAAGCCAACTGATAATGCAGTGGTATACTCACCTGACCTGCAGTTTGGAAAATGAATAAATAGTATGGAGAGGACTTACCTTATCTCACAACCCAAAGTGATATTGGGAAGGATGTTGGGGTCAGCATTGATCCGATCCAGCGTGTGTATCATGGCCTCCACCCTCTGGATCCCATATTGCTCTCGCACTAACCCGCATTTCCTCTCGTGCACCTGAAAGTGGAACCCCACAAAAAATGACATCACAGGTAACGCTCCCAATGAATGGACATCTCCTACCTTGTCCGCAGGCGGTTGGTGATGGACAGAAAACAGGGCCCCGATAATAATGTCACCCGGAATGCGAGCCAGCACCCGTCTTTCATTGTTCTGGGCGCTGACCCCCAGCCGATTCCTGGGGTCCAGTCGACTCAGCTCTGCCCCCAGCAGGATGATCCCGGCCAGCATCCAAGCCATCCCGGGGTTCCTCTTCACGCCCGCCACCATATCCTTAGAGGCGACGTGTACATGGGTGCCGCTTGTTGTTGCTATTTAAGTGTTCTTGCAGAGAAACAACATCGTAAATTTGCATGTGACGAGAATTTTGATGTATTCTAAGGAAACCAATGTCGTGCTGCTGCTCTCCATGGTGCTGAAGCTTCACCAAATGAAACGGGCGTGTGGCCAACAAAGCCTCGTGGGTGGCCAATACACACAATGCTTGCTTTTCATCTCCACTGTGAAGCTTAGGTTTTTGTCCCTCTTTCTTCTTTGTTGTTTTTAGCTCAAGACCATATATTCCTAGCAAATATTATACTAATTCAAAGTATAGACTTAAAACTTCATCATAAGCTGTACCTGTATTTTTAAAACCCTTCAATTTCTAGTAATAAAAAAAATATATAGCATAACTGATTGTGTAGGCCGTAATATCCATGTCCTACATGACCCAAATACTCAATTATATTTCTTTTTTTATCTACTAAAATCCTGAGTATGAGCCCCAAATAACAATAAATATATATTTTTTCTACTATTTTGATTCAACTATTTTTTTTTTACATATAATGCAACTTCATTATTGTAAAATTAACACATGTTTTTGCCTTGCAATTGTCTACATTTGAAAATATATCAGATATCAGGGTGTAAAATAAGACTATGGCCATTCTACCCTGCTAATGAACACATCAATCCTAATGACTACTGTGCTCTAGAAATAAGCATGTATTAGAAATGCTTTAAAATAACTTTGGAACATTGTCCATTTTTTTGTCTTTAAATAGCCTTTCAGACCTGCCAATGAATCACTGGGGATAAACTATGAAGATGACTACTGCATATTTGAACAAGAGCGTGCTGGTTCAATTCCAGCTTGCTTCTTGTCTGTGAGCAGATTTAAACAAGTGTCTTTCTGATTTTGAGAAAGGTAGCAAAATAATGAACATTGACTATTGTTATTCTTAAATAATATTTTTTAAATTACGTTTGTCAACTTTGCTTCATCTATATATGCAGAGGATAACACAGGATAAAATAAACTAGTGAGCCATCTTCTGCAATGGCTGACCCAACCTTGTAAAAGTGACATTTGATATTAAAAAAAAACATTTGAATCTACAGTTTTGAATTCAAAAGAGCAGAAATACGCACTCAAACTTTTTTTCAGCCTACCTGACGTCTTTTGGCATCCTTGATGGAAGGAGTCCATTCAAATCCCAAATTGTGAGGATCTTAAACACAGATTTATCATTTTTTTTCACAATTTGTTAAATGAGAACATTACTACGATCATCAGCTTCAGCAGCACTAGCAGCAAATCCAAAAACCCTGCTGCCTCGCTCCTCCGCTTTCATCGATCTCCTCCCACTCACGGAGGAGACACAGGGGATGCTGGAGGGGTGGGTTGGGGGGGTGCAGCTCCATAGAACAGTGGTCGCATTTGCTTGCAAATCCAACCTAATGAAAACAAATATTTATTATCCGTGAGCACATGGTGTGAAGATCAAAGCTGATGTGTACACAAACACATTCAGTGATTACATATATTAATTCCTTTTCTTACAACGGCCGCAGGGGGTGCTTGAGCCGATCTCAGGCAGGGCACAAGTGGACAGCAATGTTGACACTCATACCTAGTGGCAATATAGAGTGTTCAACCAGCCTACCAACCATCTTTTTGGTAGCACCCAGAAAAAAACCCACACATGCAAACTCCATACAGTGACAACTGACTTGGGATTGAATCCTCGACCCCAGAACTGTGAGGCCCACGTGCAAACCACTCATCCTCCTATAAACATGTGGTGGTCAAAAGTTTACTTATACTTGTAAAGAATATAATATCTTGACTTTCCAGTTATTTCTACAATGTTTTTTTCTTTGATTGGAACAAATATTTCTTGGTCACCTAAAACAATCATGAAGTTTGATTCTATTATGCCTTGCTATATATTTTTTGGATATGCTCTTTTTTTTGCTTTCAATCTTCAACTTCAGAGCTTATCATTTCTGTCTGACTGCTTGCGACCTCCATAATAGCATCAGTGTATAAACCTCCATCTGAGGTTAAGCGGCATGTGACCGGCTTAGTGAGGGAAGGGGGAGTATTTCTGGCAGAGAATACTTTTTTTTCAGCTTGAAACTTTTTCCACATCTCCATTTCAACCCTGCTACGATGTGGTGGGCTGCAGCCGTGGTTTTTATGCTGGTTTGGGCACCGGCCTTCCAACAATTCCCGCGCATGTGCGCCAACCGTCAAGCCCTCCTGGCCAAGGAGTGCTGCCCACCTTGGGAGGGGGATGGCTCGGCTTGCGGGGCCGCCACCGGTCGAGGGATCTGTGAGGATGTGGTAGTACCGGACAACCCGGATGGGATGCAGTACCCCTTCCGAGGGGTGGACGATCGGGAAAGGTGGCCTTTGGTATTCTACAACCGAAGCTGCCAATGCATGGGGAACTTCATGGGGTTCAACTGTGCTGATTGCAAGTTTGGCTACTATGGACAGAACTGCCAAGAAAGACGAGAGTCCCTCCGAAGAAATGTCTTCCACCTGACCCGACCCGAGAGGACCCGACTGGTGTCCTACCTGAACCTGGCCAAGCAGACCCCCAGTGAGGACTATGTGGTCGCCACGGGAACATACCGGGAGATGGGCAATGGATCCAACCCCCTCTTCGCCAATGTATCAGTGTATGACGTTTTTGTGTGGATGCACTATTATGTGTCCCGGGATGCCTTACTGGGCGGGCCGGGGAACATTTGGACGGATGTGGATTTTGCCCATTGGGGTCCGGGGTTCCTCCCGTGGCACCGGGTCTACCTATTGCACTGGGAGCGTCAGATAAGGAAGATAACTGGGGATGACAGCTTCACCATCCCATACTGGGACTGGAGAGATGCACAGGGGTGTGATGTATGCACTGACCAGCTCATGGGGGGCCGTAACCCCCGGGATCCTAGTCTGCTTAGTCCTGGCTCAGTCTTCTCTTCGTGGAGGGTAAATATATATATATATTTTTCTTTTTCTGCAACAGATAGGAGATCCATTTGAAAATGTTGATGTGAATTATGTAAGAGTAAACACTTTGAAAGCCATACTAGCCAAACAGGACATGGATAAATGTATGTAATCTATTAAAATTGAATGCATGGATATTTGTAATTTACAGGTTTGAACAAAAACTCAATCAGAATGCAGCCAATCCTGAGCGCTAATTTCAGTGTACTTACAATTACAAGAAAAGCTTATACTGATCAAGACGTAATTTTCTATGAATCAAAGTAAATATTACTAATACCTACACTGTTCATCTGGGTTCTTAGTCACTGTGCTCCCGAGCTCAGGACTACAACGCTCGTGGCGTCCTGTGCGATGCCCTGGCAGAGGGCCCTCTTCGCCGTAACCCAGGCAACCACGACCGCAGCCGGGTGGAACGTCTACCAACTTCCGCCGATGTGGCCTTCACGCTCAGTTTGGCCAACTATGACACTGGCCCCATGGACCGTCACGCTAACTTGAGCTTCCGTAACACTTTGGAAGGTAAGATAGAACTAAAAGAAAAAAAAATGGGTGTAAATACCTTATGCATGTGACTGCATTTTTCACTCTGTCAGGATTTGGGGACCCCCAGACGGGTATGGGGGGCAGCATCCGCATGGGCATGCACGCTGCTCTGCACATCTTTATGAACGGATCCATGTCGTCAGTGCAGGGCTCGGCCAACGACCCAATTTTCCTCCTGCACCATTCCTTTGTGGACAGGTGAAAATCCATATGGAATACAACACAACACACCTTCTTGCTATTTCTGTCCATAAGCAAAAGCTATGATAAATATATATGTGTGACTTTCCCATGTAAGTCTATATGAAGAATGGCTGAGGCGGCACAAGCCTGAGCCATCCAAGTACCCAACTTCCAATGCTCCCATTGGACACAATGGCGAGTACCACATGGTTCCCTTCCTGCCCCTTCACACTAACAGAGAATACTTTAAAAGCAGCAAAGACCTGGGATACGAGTACTCTCGTCTGCTGGGTGCCAGTAAGTTATTGCTCTGCCTTGTTCCAACTAATGACTACAAACTCACCCTAGCACTTTAAATAATATTTTTTAAAAGTTTGTGTTTCTAGTCATGTATCCTACCCTCCATAGGCCAGCTTCTGTCCGAGTCTTGGCGCCCATACTTGGAGGATGTTCACACCATGGGGCCATGGCTCCTACTCGCAGGCTTCTGCGGAGTCATCGTGACAGTGGGTGTGGCCGCCATCGCCATAAGATGCAAAGAGCACGTTTGGTCGTGGAAACAGATCCGCAATTTTTTTCTTAAGTTCCAAAGCCTGCCAGAACGACAGCCACTTCTTAGGAGGGATGAAGAAAAACATGATAGAAGGCTTCATTAAGTAAACACCATTCGCTTTTGACATCTTTTTTGACATTGTAGCAATAAAGATTGCCACTCTTTATTGAAATGTTCATTTTAAGCTTTAAAAAAAGTATTGTTGTACAATGTGATGGTTTGAACATGCACATACACATGCTGTCTGTATGTAAATGATAACATAGTTTGAAATCCTCTCCTATAAGAGTACTTTTGTCACTGTTAACTCATTAATGGCAATAGATGTCCAATCTATTTCAAGTTGTAAGGCTGAAACTGAAATTGATTGGGCGCCAACATCACAACAATATGCTACAGTTGTTTGTAATATTGTGAAAACATGTTGTTACATTGAAGTATAATCTTATTTCACATCCTGGTGTTTTACAGTATATAATAGCACACTATTGTCTTTATTGCCACCTTAAGGCCATGTCGAAAATGATGTTCACTTCTTAACAGTATGTAGTGTTTAAAAATGATCAACTGCTCTATGATTGGTTCGGAAATCTGCATTAAAGAATAGAGTGGAAAAAAAAGGTAGTCTGAAAATCAAATACTGAGATCATCCAGCATGATGAGATCGGGGCTAGAATTTGGTGGCTTTTAAAGTTCCTAAATTGAGGAATAATTCCTGTAGAAAATGTTGTTTACTCCCTTCTCATCATTCGCTCTCCTCATCGTCGTCGTCATCATCGTCACTACCGCTGCTGTCACTCTCACATTTCTTTTCTCGGCCTTTTGGAGACGCCGCCACGGGCGGAGGCAAATCCAGGCGAGCCCACAACATGGCTTCCGACTTTCTCATGGCCACCTCGATTTTGGATGCCATCATGTTGACGGCACTTTGGGTTACGTCGATTACCTGGAAAGAAATAAAGTTTAAAATAAAAGAGGGTCAATTGGTTGACAATTGCCTGTTTTTTCCTCAACTCGTAGTACGTAGTACTTACACCCCACAGGCTGATCTTCTGTTCAAAGCTCTTTTCCCCTTCAAACATCACGTGAATGTGCAGCGTGGTGCTGTTGGCGTCTACATAGCTTAGCTCGGGTGCGGCATTCTTAGCGTAGATGGAGATGATCACCTGCGAGCCCGTTTGATGCCAGTCGAACCGACAGGGTGCCAGCTTCTTACCCTGATTGAGTCACCGAGAAGCACTTTGACGTAAGCATCCAACAATTTGAAAACCACCAATAGATGGTAGCAGAGCCTCATTCTAACTACTTACTTGATCCTTTTTCTTCCACAAGTGCTGGCCCTTGGTGCAGCCCACTTGGGAGAGGAATGAGTTAAAATCTGAGGTTTTCTTCTTGCAGCAGCTCCAGTACTTCATTCTGAAAGTGAGAGAAAAAAAAAGTATATTTATATTATACAAGTTATATATTTATATACTTTGTCAGATTTCAAGTGCAATATCACCAACCCTTCGTGGAAGATGGGAAATCCTGAGTGGAAGGAGCATTTGTCCGAGTCAGAGGCAGGGCCATCATAGCTCTAATAAATTAGAAATATATACTTTTAGTACTTTGCTGACCTGAAAGGACCCGTATTATATTTTCGTTGTAAAATAAACCAAAAATTCTACTAAAAAAAACCCATCAACCTCTATATATACTGCAGTACTAGTCCAGAGTAATGTCACTCCCTAGTTTTCCCTTTTGTTTGATGATTGTGGAGGCGGGTATTTTTGTTGTAGTTGTTTTTTGTACAAATAAATTTGATTATTTTATCACAAAAGTGTTCATACGTGTTGTGTAGAAAATACAAAAAATAATGTTCTGTCTGACTGACAGAATATATATGTATATTTATGTACATGTATATGTACATGTATATGTATACGTACATGTACATGTATATCAATATGTATATGTATATACATAATACATATATTATGAAACCTACTTTAGTGCATCCTCCATTTTTGCAGGACGTTCCGATCTTGACCTCGTCGCTGTTGTCCTCTGTAGGAAAAAGTATCATAATTCAGATTGAATGACAGATCCATTACAATAACTGTGATAACAATGACTGAGGTGCATATGGAATTCCTGAGAGAAGTCTTTTAAAGTTCCAGTCGTGGTATACATCTTGTTCTTGGTGGAACAATTGTCGCATAAAAAAAAAAAAAAGTTGCGCTCTCACCTTTTTGAAGTGCGAGGGAGTTGTCACTAAGCTTGAGCTTCTCCAGAGCTTGCTTGAGAGAAGATGACACTTTGTGCTGCAACCTCACCATGGGCTCATCAGCACTATTGCACAAGACGATGATGCTTGTTACCATAGCAATACAAATGAAAAATGTATTTCATTGTTCACTTTAGTATTCTACGTCGAGACAAAGAGTATAATTGTTCAAAAAAAGTCACTAAATTAAAAACTGAATACTATTTGTTTTGATATAGAAGCAAAATCTTCTGAAATTTGATCGGTGGAGAATTTATTGAACTTTTTAAAGCATTAAAGTTCAATTGGAGCATTTGGATATTTACTGTTGTCAATGGCAGTAATTTACTTAATGTAAAGTTTATTTACATGTCACTTTCAGTTGATTTTGGTGCAATTTAAGAAAGTTTATAGTCAAAATGATTACTTTTTCAGAGTATTGTATGTGTCGGTGCAAATTAAGAAGACATTGGATGCAATTAGTACAGAAACTGTAGGACAAGTTGCATTGGAATCAAAGAGGCGCAAAAAAACCCTCAAAAAACTTGTTTTGGCCAGAGCGAAATCAAAAGAGAGCCTCTGTCACATTCATTTTTAAGTTTGGAATGGTTTGAAGTGGTCAGACAGCAAAAAAAATCCCCCACAAATATTCTGTGTTATATTTTAGGTCTTCACCAATCAATAGCGAGTGCCTTGGACTTGAAGGTTATTGATTCCAAGCCAAGGTGTTGGACAACCTGGGTCTGCAAATGGCCTCCTGGGGCTTCGGCGCGGAGATGATATACTCGTTGAATTTGGGCTTCTGCTCGTCCACGTCTTTCTCTGCCGACGAGGTCACGTCCGGTTTGACTGGCTCGGGGGGTTTCTCTTTGTTGTGGGGGCCTTTTGTGCAGCCCTGTGAGCGTGACAGAAAAAAAAGCCCAGGTAAAGCACGGGTGTCGTAAGAAGGTGAACAAAATAAAAAGCTTACCGCGATGCTGAGGAAGTCAGAGAAGTCGGTGGTTCGTCTCTTGCAGCAGGACCATCCCTAGAGGAAGGAGAAGAGGAGTATTAGCATACTGCGGGGTAACAAAGTAATATTTTCAAAGGGTTTTTTTTTGCCTTCAGAGCGTCGTGGAATACGGGAACGCCGGGGTGATGCGTGCAGCAGCCTGTAGGAACAAAATAAATAAAGATTGGATTTTTTAAGGAAATTGGCCATTGTTTTTTTTTCATATTGACAGATCTTTTTTTTTAAACTTAGTTTTTATGTTGTTTTTGGTTTTTAGACTATGGCATCTCCTATTTTAAATTAAGCTAGGCTCTTAAAAATGTTGCATTTTAGTACAAAATTTGTGATCCTGTCATTGTTAAACACATTTAACCATCAGAATTAGACTCTTTTTGAGTGATTGTCCATTGCTTGGTTTGCATATGATTGATTAAATATGACACGCTATATTGAAATACAGAGAGATGGACAATCCTTCTTTGCCCTTAGTCTGTCCATTTTTCTTCCCCTGAACTTAAAACCTGCTCCCATAACAACCCACTGGCATTTAATTTAAATATGCCAGGACTTTTTTCTCCTCTACAATTCCGATTTGATTGTGGTAATACAGGCGGCTATGTGCGGCTGTCAGTAAAGACTAAACTCTTTTACAACTTTAAGTAAAAGTAGCAGAAAGAGAGTATCAAATTGCCTGGGTGACCTTATAAAGCAACAATTTCCTTCCAGCAGTCCACGCACAGTCGTCCATCAAACCTTAAGGTAATAGCACTGCATTGTAAGTCAATGTGATGAAAAGTGGCATGCAATTAAAATGGAAATTAGACACGAGACCTGCACAGAATTTCTTCAGATGAAGACGACGGGGGCGACGCGTGCGTGCTTAATAACACAAAACTAGACGGACCATCTTTTGAATTTCAACTACATAAAAGGCTTGACGACAACAATAAGGGTTAGACTCCATCTATTTGTGCCCTGCGATTGGCTGGCCACTGATTAAGGGCGTCCCCTGCCTGAGTCATCTGGGATAGGCTCCAACACCCCCGCAACTCTCGAGGATAAAGCGGTTCAGATGAGACCTTATTTTGCATTTACTTTTGGTTGCCATTGGTGGCGCTATACGTCCAAACCATTTTGAGATGTAAAATGTTAAAAGAAGAGTTATAAAGATCAGAATGATTAGATGTGTGGCTAATTACTGATACAAAACCGCATTGAATATATCACAATATAAATATGATTAAAAAGTATTTAATGTGACTTTTCAAAGTCCGCTTCCTTTGAAAACAACAAGGTTATCCGAAATTCAAAAAAGCAGCAAAACGTATCATTCGTCAGTGAATCCAGTCAGTTATGATGAATCATAAAGTCAACTGAAGTGTGACATTTTAATCTGATTTTAATGATCTGTAAACGGGAAGTACTTTTGGCCCGTGATCTCTTAGAAATTTCCAGATGAGGTGTTAGCGGTCGTAGCCGCTTTGCTACTCACCATCGGGGTTGTTTTCCGGGTCGAATCGCTGCCCGCAGCCCTTGTTGTAGCACAAAGTCGACATCGTGACGAGTAAATGGACTTGAAAATGGAAGGTGGGTTATTAAAAGCAGCAGATTTGCAACCTCGAGACGCAAGATCGAGCGGATGCCGCACACGGATGCGCGCACACGGACTTGGTCTCGTTCATTTCCGGGGTTGCTCGGCTCTTTTCGGCAAACATCGGCACTTGCGCGCACCCAACGTTATTGTAAACGAAATTGTGGTTATATATGTATTTTCTTCCCAGTTAAACAATATTAATAAAAAGTAAGGTTTATCTGCATTATTGATAAAATGATTTTACATTTCAGATAGTTATTTTGTAGTATTTTGACCGCTGAAAAAGTTGTGATAACAATGCATTAGTCTCAAGGGTTCTTGTGTGAAGTCATCTTCGGCTTTTTCCGGCAAACCCCGGCGCTCCCTCTCTTCCTCGCTCGCCCACACGCTGCGTGTCACCCACTCTCCCCTCCATCTGCGGTCCCAAAGCGGAGGCAAATGATGATTCTGGACAAGCCCCCTCCGAAAAAACTTGCGTAAAGCTTTTTCCTTTTTGTATTCCTCCTCCCAGTGTGTTTTCTGTCTGCAATTGAAATCACCGCAAGGCAAAAGCAGCATTGCTTTAACGTCCATTTTGTGTCACGCTCTGCAGGGCGCAGGTACGTGGAAACTGGGACAATTGGCGTGCACTCAGTGATTGCCTCATGGCAGGATGCACCGTGCACGTTCGAGTGCTTTTGAAGACTTTGACAATGGAGGATGTACTTTTGAGTGAATCCGCAAAATCAGAGGTAAGATAACCTTAGATTTGTCCGTGCAGACCATCCAACGCTTTGCTCAATTAGTCTGCAGCCTGGACGCAATACGACCTTAAATGTTTGTTGCCTTTAAAATGTCGCACGGTTCTTCCTACCATTTGTTGCCTGATCAATATAAGTTATGCATTGCAACTTTTGTCCCCACACTCCTTTCACTTGTTCAGGACTTTAAGTCTTAAGGCGACAAATGAGTTATATGGAGTAAATGTTGCAATTTTTTTGAAAATCCCTATCCACAAATCAGTATTTGTCACACTGCCAGCAATAAGCGCCTCATTGTTTGGACTAATTGGACATCTATCACTATTAATGGCAACCAATGAATTTAAAGAAGTTAACAAAGTATGCTGTATGATGTGGTACATCTGGTTAATAGTAAAACAAGCAAAACAAACAAAAACCATTAACAACAAACAACTCTTCCAGTGCCATTGAACATAATAGACATCCAGTAATGTGGCTCTTATGAATCCATTTGCTGCAAGTTTTATTAGCTTTTCAGTATGATATTTAAATGCATGTCTTTATCCATCTGGATTGCTTTATTTTTTTTTCTTGCAGGATGACCCGGTGATGTAACCAGCATGAAGCCCAATTTGAAAGGAATTATGATGCGCCTTCCATTTCTCTTGCGCCATCTTTGCTTCTTGCTCACCTTCCCGATATTGCGTGGCCAATTATTGCAGGAGGCGAGGTCCGGCCAAAGCCTACTACTTTTTACCCAACCCGCTTACAATGCCTCTATCTTTGAGAATTCTGCCGCCAGGACCTATGTCGGAAGCCCAGTCAAAATGGGAATCGTCCTGGGCCGCTCATTTGATATCAAGTTCTCCATCCAGTCTGGCGATAGTGAGGGTATTTTCCAAGTGGAGGACTTTCCCATGGGGGATTTCTGCTTCCTCCGTATTCGAACCAACACCGGTGCCATGCTGAACCGGGAAGTCCAGGACAATTACACTCTAACGGTGAAGGCTTCTGCTCAAGGAAGCTTGGAGGCACTAGCCACCGTCTACATCAAAATTCTGGACACAAACGACCTCCGACCTCTCTTCTCCCCGACCGCCTATTCTTTTACGGTGTCCGAAAGTACCCCCGTGGGCGCCAGCATCGGGCGAGTGACGGCCACGGATGCCGACGTGGGCTCCAATGGTGAGTTCTATTACTTCTTTAAGAGTAAAGAAGATCTTTTCGCCGTGCACCCCACAAGTGGCGTGGTCACACTGACTTGTCGCCCTCCCAAGAGAGAGGAGCGCTTTGAGCTGGAGGTTCAAGTGGTGGACAGAGGGATGAAACTCTATGGGAATAACGACATCAGCAGTACAGCTCGCTTGGTGGTGAGCGTGACGCAAATAAATGAGTTTGCCCCCGTCCTCAGGGCGTTCGCCGTCGTCCCCTCGTGGACTGAGAGTAGCCCGATTTTTGCCAAAGTGATGGTGGAGGATGAAGATGAGGGCGTGGGTGGGTACATAGATTGGGTGTCCATCATTGATGGTGACCCACTTGAACAATTTGCCATTGATCGCTCGCCACTCGTTGCGAATGAGTATTGGGTCAGAGCGTCACAGCAGGTCGACTGGGACAAATATCCCTATGGTTGTAATTTAACCTTTCAGGCAAAAGACAGGGGTGTCCCTCCAAAATTCTCCAATACTCAATTGCTTCAGCTGTTGTTCGCTAAGCCCAAACCGACGCAGGGGAGTTTTGAGAAAGACGTTTATGAAGTGGTGCTGAGTGAAATTGCTCCCCCGGGCACAGTTGTTGAGGTGCTGAGAATCGTGCCAGTTCCCGCGAGTGTCAATTACAGCTTCTGCAGCTTCTCAGAACTAATGTACTTTGATATCAATCCATCCACCGGCGTTATTATGACCTCAAGGCTACTGACAAGGATATCACAGATTTTCATGGAGATGGAAGTGTTAGAGGCTGTCAGCCGGCTGAGAGCAAAGGTCCGGATCACGGTGGAGGACGCTAACGACAACTCCCCAGTGTTCAGCCGCCCGTTTTATGTCGTTTCCATCAATGAAAGTCTGGCCGTCGGCACCGTCGTTCTCATCGCTTCCGCCGCCGATGAAGACAAAGGAGAAAACGGCTATATCACGCACTCTATTATCGGTGAAGCCTCGCTTCCTTTTGCCGTGGATCCCAACACCGGGGAGGTGAGGATTGAGCGAGATCTGGACTTTGAGTCGTCGGAGGAAGTCTACGCATTTGTCATTCGAGCCTCCGACTGGGGGTCGCCCTACAGGAGGGAAAGTGAGGTCAATGTAACGGTCCATTTGATAAATGTAAATGACAACCCGCCTATCTTTGAGAGGGTGTCATGCAGAGGCATGATAGGCTGGGATTTTCCCGTCGATCAGACCATCGTCACCCTGTCAGCCGTGGACATGGACGAACTTGGAATGGTCAAATACGAGGTGGTCTCTGGAAACGAAATGAACTACTTGAATTTAAACGCCGAGTCGGGCGCCTTGTCGTTGACGACATCGTTAGTAGGGGTCAATTTAAAAAGCGGAATGTTTAACCTAAAAGTCATTGCCACAGATGGGGAAATGTCATCGGAGCCCATGTTTGTCAACATATCTGTTGTGAGAGCTTCCACGCCATCCCGGGGGCTCAGCTGCAAGGATACACAAGTGGTCCAGTTGATGGCGGAGAAAATGCTCTCCAAGGCCTCGGCAATGGCTCGAGTGAGACAATTTAACAGGATTCCAGATTTCTTCTCTGTAAACGAACAAGCGCCACAATTCGAGGCTTTGCCCACGAGTATTCTGGTTCGAGAAGACCTTCCACCCGGAGCCAGCGTCTTCCAAGTCAGGGCACGGGATAGCGACAGCGGCTTTAACGGTCGCCTTCTGTTTTCCGTATCCGATGACAGCAAAGAGAACTGTTTGACCGTGGGAATGGAGAGTGGTTTGTTGACCGTCCTGCGGCCGCTTGATCGAGAGCGGACCGACCGCTACTTTCTCAACATCACCGTTTACGACCAAGGGCTTCCCCAGATGTCTGACTGGAGGCTCGTCACCGTTATTGTGGAAGATGCCAATGATAACGATCCACAGTTCACTCAGGACGCCTTCACCGCTTTGGTTGCCGAAAACACCCCGCTGGGTACACGAGTGGTCACCGTTTCCGCCTTTGACAAAGATGCCGGTCAGAATGCGCAGCTGTCCTATGCATTGCTGACCGCCGTCCCTCAGTTTGGCATCGACAGCGAGACCGGTGCCGTGTTTGTGGCTTCTCAACTGGACCGAGAGAGCGTTCCGGCTTTTACATTGAAGATCGAGGTCAAAGACAAGGCCGAAAGAGGGAACAGGAGATCGTCGGTGACCACGTTGAATGTCATTGTGGAAGACGTCAACGATTGTCCGCCGTCCTTCATCCCAAGTTCTTACAACGCCCGAGTTCTGGAAGACCTCCCACCAGGGTCCGTCATCACTTGGGTGCAGGTCCAGGACTCAGACATTGGGTCTGGTGGAGAAGTCCGTTTCTCGCTATTCAATGACTTCAATGGCACGTTTGAGGTATGTGATCCCATCTATTCTTTATCTCTCTGTAATTTGTTGAAGTCAGTGAGAAATTGTTGCAAATCCCTCCAACCCTAAAAAGCATAGAAAATGGATTATTCACCCTGCTTATTTAAATGTTGCTTTTAATGACTTATTCGTGTGTGTGTGCGTGCGTTTGGCAGATGGACGCTACGAGTGGCATACTGCGGATCAGGAGGGAACTTGACTTTGAAAAGCAGCCATTCTATAACCTGACCTTACTCGCTGAGGACCAGGGAGCACCCACCCTCAGCAGCGTCACCTATGTGGAGGTTGAGGTACGCAAATAACCCAGAAACCTTTGGAAAAAAAAAAAAAAAATTGCCTGCCATTGACATTAACAGACGTGCATTTCATTTCGACTGTCAAAAAAGATAAAAACATAAATAACAAATACAAATTATAATGTATTGTTGTTGTTTCTATATGTATATATTAAAATATGAATTAATTTGACAACTTTGATTATATATGAGTTAAAACGATGGATTATTAAGATGGATTGGACATCTAGTACCATCAGTGGCAGCTAGTGAGTTAAGGAGTACAAATTACAAACGCCTCTTTAAAATATTAATGTTTTGACTACTCGCTTTCCAGGTGATGGACGTCAACGAGAATTTGTACGTGCCCTACTTTGCCGACTTTGCCGTGAGAGGCTCTGTGAAGGAGAACTCACGGACGGGCACCAGCGTGCTGGCGCTTGATGCAAAGGACGACGACAAAGGAAGAGACGGTGCCTTGAAGTACTCCATCCGAGGCGGTAGCGGCCTGGGCGCCTTCACTATCGACGAAGACACAGGTTTGACGCTCCGTAGTCAATTAATATCCAATATGAATCATGGGCCTGGTGCAGGATGTTTCCATTTATTTGTAATTGCTGGCTTATTAAAGTCGTGTTGTGTTTTGCAATTCAGCAGCTATGTGATACACAACATCAAGGGGCTTCGTGATTACTTGATTTGTGTGCATGGCACACGCTATTGGAACAGAAGGCATTTTCATGAGACAAGAAAATTCAAATTCACACAGATGGAACAAATAGAATCCCTTCCACCCTAAAAAAAAAAAGAATCAACAGGAACATCTTTTAATTGAGTTTATCATCCAATCCTTTCATATGGATGAGACGTCTGTTTACCAGTGATGTACTCATTTCAATTCATAGCAGAAGAATGAAAAGCGCCATATTATTTAACTTTTAACAGTTGAAATGTGAACACAAGTGACAAACTAGTGACAATCTGACAAGGACTGACAACACACAGTGTTTTAATAGACAGACATGAGCTGATGAGACAATCACAAGTGTCGCACAAGTGGTAGCAATCAGGAGATACATCTGGGTGGGAGAAAGGACAGGTGAACTCAAAGGGCAATCACAAGGACAGGTCACTCAGGGGGAGACAAAAAAAAACAAGAAAACATGTCTAACCCAATGCAACTGATCCAGCAAAAAGATGGAGATGTTAACGTCAAACCGCGTATACTAGATTGGCATTTGCATAACATGACCTGCGTCTGCAAACCCGGATTAAAAGAAATCACGAACCTTCTCATCGACTGCTTGCTCAAAATGCCACGCATGTCTGCACATTGAGTATTTGCATGAAAGTTGAATCTGCAGAAAACGTGCGCTCTGCTATCACAGTTAATTTTCTCCTCCTCCAGCTCTCACTGTTGCCTGTCTTTGTTACGTGCAAATATTCAAAAATTCCTCCCCCTTGACGTGCATACCTACATATTTTCACAACATGAAAATATTTTACTTGTGAAAATGTCTTAAAGTTGATTTGACTAGATATGACATGATGCAGATCAAGTGCAAAACACTGTAAAACAACACAATAGGAAAGATAGAACAATACAATCAGAAAAACATTAGCCGTAAGTATAAAATTCATTCATTCATCATCCAAGCCGCTTATCCTAGGGTTGCAGGAGAGCTAGAGAATATCCCAGCCAACAACAGGCAACAGGCGGTAGGCAGTATACACCCAGAATTGGTTGTCAACCAATCATAGGGCATGTAGAAACAAAACACCATGCATGCACATCTACATTGCATGCTTTTTGGGATGTGGGAGGAAATGGGAGTACCCTAAAAAACTCACAAAGGCATGGGGAGAACATGCAAACTCCACACAGTTAAGGTGAAACCCTACTAGGAATTGAACCCTTGAATTCAGAACTGTAAGGCAGATGTGCTCACCCGTTCTTTTCTAAAATTCAGCACATCCTGATAAAATCAAGTTCTCCACACTATTGATAGTCCTACACAAGTCCAGCAATTCACACTTATAAAATATACACTTAGAAGCGCTTTCATTTTGACACTTGCGCAAGGTCAAAGAGAACTTTATTATCCCCTCGGGGGGGAACTTTGTCGCAGTGGCAGCTTTGCACATTGCCATCAAACAAACCACCTCCACAACAACAACAACAACAAAAAAATGCCATAACGCATGGCTAGCCTGGTGTTATTTATAAGGAGCGTCTGCTCACGTAAAACCAGCTGCCGTGAGGACTTCTTCGTGTCGGTGAAGCGATAACAATCATCGTCGGGAAGACTCATAAAATCAAGTGTGGTTAGGATAGCCACTAGATTCTCATGTCTTGTGCAGGTCTTCGGCATCCACCGAAGGCTGCCGCTGACCTTTTAACTAGGCTAATTAGTATTGAATGGCCAGTCACAGGAGGACAATCAATGGACACACACAAACACACATACAAGTCCTTTTGGCTCTGGTTTGCGTGCTCAACATGGCCACCCTTGTTGTACTATTTGAGTAGTGCATAGCCTTTGGTGCACTTTGACAAGCTGATCTGCAATTTTTCTATTTAAATTCAATCCAATAGGAATATTTATTCAAAACAGTGAAAGGGAAATCAAAACAAAGTGTTGTATTATTCAAATTAGTAAAAAAAAAGTATGCATAACACACTTAATTGTATGAATAATATCAATTAGAATAGGGATGAGTAATTTTATTGTCATAATGCAAAAGTGCAGATATTTAAATTACAGGGAAAAATATATAGAAAAGATGACAGTAAATGCTAAATACATGCATATATATAAAGCTAAAAAGTACAAATATCCACAAAATATGTAAATTCTACTGAATAAAATGAATTAGAACTCACACATACAAAATAACATTTCCTTCTTTCCACTTTTTATGTAAATCAAAAAAAGTTTCAAGTTATTTACTGTCTTTTCTTTTTAAATATAAAAAAAACACACAAATGAAAGATAAAAACAGGTCCTTTAGATTATTAAAACTGTAAGGAATGAGTTGCACACCCCTTGCTGTACTTTGTGCAGCAAGAAGAAATATGAAGTTACTTTTTTAAAGTTTAAGATGTTTTCTGATACCCTGCAGTAATGTGTAACGATGCGCGCCTCTGTTATGTACCTTAACATTACAAAGTCAGCCAGGCGCAAAGTAAGATAGAAAGTCAGGCCGAAATTATTATGGGGGAGGTCTGGGCGAGCACCCGTGGGTGCAGAAAGTGAAAGAAGATTGCTAGGGAGTGCAGAGAAAGAAGATATCTTATTCCAATGCTTACTTATTTATTTTTTTTACATCTCTTTGATGTATTTCATAGCCCTGGTCTATACTGTTCTCTTGAAAGAAAAGTCAGTGTTTGTTATTTTCTGAAAAGACTCCCATTGGAAGTATTACCTTGTTTTTATTTATTTAATGTTGGAGACTCAAATCGATTTCAAATGGGAGGTTTGGCTGACAATGTGAGAGATGTGTTATGCATTTTTTTGACTAGGAGTTCAAATGGAATAAGTGTCAATTGCTGTCCATGGCAACAAGTAAGGCAATGAGTTAATATCATTGTCATAGATTTGGGCTTGGTGATATGGCCAATTGTGTTTTATTTTTATTTATTTTTTTAGGTATGGCGCCATGCCTCCTAATTCATATGAATTGGACGCCTATCCTTGTCAAAAGCAGTTAAATTGTATTCAATAGTATTTAAAAAAAAACTACTTTAGGGTGTTTGGGAAGTCTTAACTAATTGAATTACTTTTATCAAAATCTTTATTCGCTTATTTTACTATTCACTTCAAATTATATAAATAATCAAACACTCATCCATACCGCTTATCCTCACAAGGGTCACGCCAACATTCTTTAGAAGGTCCAACCAGCCTACCATGCATGTATTTGGGTTAGGCTCAATTATTCCAATTACTGCAATTAATATTTCATTTAATCATCTGCAATAAAAATTCAAATTAATATATAACATCGATTTTACTCCCTGGCTTGAATGTTTTTCTAATCGCATAATATTAGCAAGGGACTTTGATCGTAATCGTAAATTGAAAATCCCCATTTTTTTTTATTCTGAGACGTTGTCAAAGACCCTTGAACACTAGCCTTATTTCCCCCACTATATTATTCATCATGACCACCCCAGCGTTTGTTTTATTTGCCGTTTCTACTCATTTTCATTCCGCTTTTGTTACGTTGCGGACATATCGATCGAAAGCAAACAGCACATCCGCCGTCTGCTCACGTCCAACCAATTTCCCCGAGTCTTTGCACCCCCCCAAACCCCACCTTGGCGTGAAAGGCCGGTCTTATCTTTACCCTTTTGAGATGACTCACTCCTCCCCATGTGTGAGCAATGCAAAGATCTTCCTCCACTTCCTCGTGAGAAAATTGGTATTCCCGTCACCTGGGGAGCGTGCCTCCTCGTTACTCCGACTTAGCGAGCTGTTTTAACGTGCTCTAAGCTTGGTCTCCAAATCTGACCCGTGACCGATTGGGGGGGAAAAAATGCGGCAACACCTCAGTTTGTCATGGACCGCGTTATTTACGGTGAAAATGAAGTCTGTCATGTCACATTTGTATCATATTGGCAGGCTTATTCACTAGTTCAAAGAGCTTTTTTTATTTTTTTCAAAAAGCCGGGTAGCTCCCACTCTTCCGCCACTTCACTTCCCCTCTCTCTCTCTTGACAGAAATGGGATGCACTCTGAAAGGGACAAAGTCAAGGACAAGCTTACAAGAGTGCGTTGCCGCCGCCGACAAAAACACTCTTTATAGATTGCCCCCAAATGCCCCTCTTGTCATTAACTTTTTCAGCGCCATCGACAATGAAAGTCGTCCGATGGTGCGACTCTTTTTCGCTTTCTGATGAGAATTTAAAGGATTTATCACAACTACACATGTAATCCATTTTGAACGAATGCCAACCCTCCCACTTCAAATAGATTGAATGTCTAGAGCCAATAGGAATCAGACTCAGACATCAGAAATCAAAATAATATATGTAGTGAAAATTAAAAATGGGTTTTTCAACTTTGAGTGGGGCTAAGGCAGATTAGAAAAGGAAGACTAATTAGAATCTAATTTCATTACAAAGACCTTTCTTTGGCTTCTCTGGGTGGATTTGTCATCACAATATTGTCAGCTACCATTTTTAACATCTCTTGCATTAGAATTTCTGCTCTAAAATGGCAGGTTGTTGAAGATGAATCCCAAAACACACTCAATTATGGTTAGGATGCCACAGCCAGAATTGTTGGGGAAAAAGTGGGCATTGCCTGTTGCGTTATTTTTGATAGAATAACTACTATAAAAGGGTTTAAGGATGAAATATCAGAGTGTCAAATGTGTTGTGTACATATAAAATTACTTTGGTGCAGTCATTTTCTTTTATTTTTTGACATTTCTTAAGACTTAACTTTGATCAAAAAGCTTTTGTTCTTACTAACTCAAGCAAAGGCTGTGCGTCAGGGGGCCTCATTTCAATGCAAAGTCTGGCATGGCCAGCAGAGTAGACAGTCAGTCCATTAAGAGGTCACACCAGAGCTGTCAACTCCTCATCTTACTTGAGGCCAATGACACGTCGTGTTTGTGTATGTGTGTGTTTGTGTATGTGTGTGTGGGTGGATGGGTGACACAATTGGTGTTGGCACAAAAGTGGCAGTTCAAGGTGACCGCAACTAATGGCCCTGATGCCCTTTATTTATGTTCTTCTTCCAATGGTTATTGCAAAGTGATTACATTCTGACAACAACAGATTCAATTTGGAAGGCAATTGTCCTGAATGAACTCTGCAATATCTGACATTGGAATGCTTGTAATTGGTTGGAAGTGAGTGAGTGTGACTCTCTCAAATACCTCTAAATAGTGTCAAATTGGGTAATTTAAGGAGGGGAAAGTGGAATTTGTGAGGGGGAGGAAAATGGTTCAAAAGATTTTACATGGAAATTATGCACAAGACTGAAAATGGGAAGTATTGTGTGATTTGGGAAGTTGTGAATTTTGAAAATGGGAAAATAGCTTTAATTTAAATCCTGAATGAGCTGATGTGTTACAAATTGGGATTCCAATACAACCCCTTTTAATTTATAGTCTTAAATGTTAAAATATGGACTTAATAGAAAATAAATACAAAAGTTAGTGAATCAATTCCGCTTTAGTGGTGGTATGATTGCGCTTGTTAATGGTTGTCTATCTCTGTGTGCCCTACGATTGACTGGTGACCAATCTTGGGTGTTATAAGTCTTTCACCTGGAGCTTTGCCAGGATAAGGGGTACGAGGGATGAATAAATAAAAACGTAAAATTGTGAAAAATCAACATTTTCATCCGCTCAACCAAATCGACGTAATATGTCTTAAGCTAATGCCCACAATCGAAAACTCCCAATATGACCATGACGGTGCCTCTGTCGACCGTAAAAGGCATGAGACGCACATGGAAATGTATCTTTGCTGATGGCCGACAATGCGGGTCTAAAGGTTTGCGTCCCCTGGGAAATTACACTCAAATTGTTTCCCTCTTTGGGAATGAAAGCCTCTTTGCCACAAGCTCACACACACACACACACACACACCTGATTGTTATACGTACCCTCTGGAATGAATGTCTTTTCTCCCACAGGAGTGATTTACACAGCAGGCGTCCTGGACTGTGAAAGCAAGGACTCCTATTGGTTGACTGTGTACGCCACAGACAGAGGGGTCACGCCGCTGTCGGCTTCCGTCGAGGTCTTCATCCAGGTGGGTTGCACCAGCTCCGCATAACAATTGGAGTATTGCAATGCCAGGTGCACACTTTATGTACTGTATGCACATTAGAATGTTGTCCTTTTGTAGAGATAATACAATATTTACTTGGAGAAAACATAGGCGCTGAATTATAACTGGATCATATGTACAGAAGTCAATTTCTGACACTAGAGAGAACATTTTTAATAGTATTTTTTCCAAAATGTGTCAAATTCAGTGGCCCAGTGGTTAGTGCATTTCTGAATGGTATTTTTTTGCAGCCGAATTTTGATCCTGAAATATTTTATGTTAGTATTTTGATGCCGATAATATTTCGGCATTAGACATTCAAATCAAACTAAAGTCATTGAAATTCTTGGCAGAAGGACGGAAAAAGCCACAAACGCAGAGCGAAAGAGTTAAACAGAATAAACATGACCAGTTTGTAAGAATTTGTTGAGCGGCGATGTTGTTATTGCCTCTGGGGGACTGATTGGTCGCACACACCAGCGTACCGAAACATGAAGTTTAATCAGACGCAGGTGCTCCTCAATTACCCGCTCGAGCGTATCGCCACCATGTCGCTGGCAGCCCATGCTCGTAAATATTGCAGGCATTTGGTGTGCACACCCAGGCTGTGGAGACCCTCAATTGCAATGGCATGCTGTTGATCGTATATCATTTGACTTTGACCTTTTTCCCTAATCCTCAATCATAATCATACATGCTATTTCATGTCTTTCAATTAATCTAGTTGTAATGTTGATCTCTTCAAATATGGCCTGTAAACTTTAATAATTTGCATTACATATGAAAATAACAATGGGAATATAATCTGATTTTTAAAACAAAAAAAAGAAATGTTATTCTCATTTTCTCCTTTTTCGGTTCATATTTTCCAAAAACTATTTATATTATTTTTATGATCGTTTAATTTAAAAATTTCAGATTTTTTGTTATTTTTTTTCCATTGATTATTCTTATCTTTCTTTCCTTGTATTATTATTATGATTCCCCATTGTTTTTTTATTTGTTTAATGTAAAGTCTTCAACCAAAGGGATTAAATTTGACATTTATTCCATCAGTGGAGGCAATTAGATCATTTTCCAATTTATTTGAATTAAAAAACAAACACCATAAAACAGTATTGGACACCATTTATAGCATCTCCTCTCATCAGGTGGAGGACGTGAACGACAACGCGCCTCTCACTTCGGACCCCATCTACCACCCATCGGTGATGGAGAACTCCCCCAAGGACATGTCGGTTATCCGCATTCAGGCGCAGGACCCCGACCTTACCGCCACGCCCAGCCGCCTCAGCTATCGCATCACTGCAGGAAACCCGCAGAACTTTTTCTACATTAATCCAAAGACAGGTCAGTTGAATACTTTACACTGGAAGGATTGACTGACATGTCTTTTAATGTTGAGTTTGATTTATTTCATGAATTGAAAAACATCAAATTTGCCTCATTTTAAAGTCAATACATACTTCATATGATGATCAGAAATGCTGTCATTTCAATAATCCTTAATTGTAGCAGCCTAGTTGGCAGACATAACAGTCTTCTAAATAAAACCATAACTACAATTTGGCCAAAAATCTTTTTAATACCCCTTATTGTTTTTGCTGCTATTATCTCTTGCTCATCCACATCCTTTAACAATGTCTCATCCTCCTGATAAGTGTCTTTTTTACCGCGTCCCGGTTCTGTCTCCCAACCGGGATCCTATTAAGCCGACAGATTGAGATGATAGGTGTGTGTTATCGCAGTACGACGGGACTTTTGTGCAGATCTGGGAATCCCAGAACTTTCCTGGTGTCCCGCTCCAATCTGATTGATGTGCACCGTTCGACCCATTCACTTTGATTTGTGTTGTGTGTGAGTGTGTGTGTGTGTGTGCGAGTTGTGTGTAGCCAAGCACAGAACAAGATTGAAGCACAGCTCTTTGCTATAGGAGCACCAGCAGCCTCTGCCCCCACCACCAAATGCACTTACAACACCCCCTACACCCACACACACCCACACAAACGCATACACACACTTTCCTAGTTTTCATCCATGGCAGGGGGAGCAAACATACCAGATGAGTGTTGACACAAGGGCCAAGACGAAGGAAAGTGGAATTGTGGGAGTGCGTGCTTGTGTCTTTGGAGGAATATATTTGCATTCTGACTTGTGTGTGTGTGTGTGTGTGTGTGTGTGTGTGTGTGTGTGTGATTACGGTGAGCGTTTATGACGTGATTATGCTAGCGTGCAGTTTGTATCTCTGATCCTCTCAAGGTGACACTTTCATATTTGCACTTACGTGTGTGTGACGGAAACATGCGTGCTTCCACTTCATAACATTCTAAAACACCCACCCACCCACACCAATTTATCTGAGAGATACTAATCTTTGTGTCTTAATTCCGCAGTCATTAACTCACTGTATATATGTCCTTCTGCTGTTCATATCAATGATTTTATCACTAATAATAGACATCCATTTGTTCATTCCCAGTTTAAATCGATGGGACATTTATCATCCTTAATGGTATTGAAAGAGTTAAATAAATTAATTGAATTTCATTACAGCATGAGTTTATTAGCTTTTTTAATGCATATTCAATAAAACTATGAAACTACTAGAAATGTTGAAATCTAAAGGAGGGATCAATGTGCTTTCACAGATAGACTTGATTAGATTTTTGAGGAGGATTAGTATGTAAATTCTCTATGCCTCTAGAATGTTAATGCCTTTGGTCAAATGGCTGCAATATTCATTCCTTTTCATTTATTATCCATCCTCGTTAAAGGACTTTAAAAGACAGACTACCCCCTAGACTGGTCGCCAGTTAGCTGTAGGGCAAATAGAGATACTAAAAACCCTACATACTACTATACTGCCATCAGTGTAGTATGGGGCAAAGAAATAATTACACATTATAATCAGAATCTATTATGTGAGGTTATCTCCGATTTATCTCTTTGCTATATACACAATCATGATGAATTCAAACATAATATGTGGTGGTGTTTTTATTAAAAAAAGATCATATTCAGTGGTACCATTACTTACGAATTCCTCTACATCAAGATTAGCCATGAGATTAACTACTATTAATCACATTGTCATACACATTGACTCATTGATTCATTCATTTTCTGAACTGCTTCATCCTCACAAGAGCTGTGGGGACATGCATATCTTTGGAAATTGGGAGGGTAACTGGAGAAAACCCACGGAGGCTCGGGGAGAACATGCAAAAACTGCACACTGCAGGACCGACCTGGTATCAAACTCAGGGGTCCAGAATTGTGAGGCCAAAGTCCACTAATAATATTAATAAACCTATTTATATTCACACTCATGTTTTTATGAGGTCTCTGTGAGCCTGTTCAGTGTTGCCAGTCCATTCAGTGTTGGGCAACTTCACGCACAATTGGGCCGTTTTAAAAGACTAGGCAGGAGGGAACTGCATTGGACGCTTGGTAAATTTGCTCCTTTTGACTGAATTCGGCAGTTTCCGAGGAACTCTTCTGTTTTATTTTTGATAGTTAAACTTTCATTGGTGGTGGGAGTGGTCAGTAGGTCGGCCTCACGGCTCTGGGGTCCTGGGTGGGTTTCCTCCGGGTACTCTGGTTTCCTCCCACGCACTAAATTGCCCCTAGGAGTCAGCTAGGATAGGCTCCAGCACCCTCCCGTGACCTTAATGAGATGAGACGAGATCAGACATGCCACAAATTGGCAAAAGAAGACTCATTTTGTCTAAATTAAATTCTCAAATCACTTCCTATTGTGTCCTTAGTGCCAAGATCCTATCAGATTATGTAAATACAAGACTTTGGCTGGAGTACAAAAATAAGGCAAATGCCTTAAACAGGTTAACAGAAAATAACAACAATGTGGCATACATTCTGTACCTTTTACACATTTACTGATATTGACAGATGTCCGATTCATTTTGACCATTCAGTGATAAGCAATGAGTTAACTCCTTCATAGCCATTGATGAAGACATGCATCCAATTAGGTGGCCACTTATTAAAAAAAACATTTTTCTGCTCGTATATCACTTTAAGATGTATTTTACTGCTGGTTTGAAGTGACAGGGTTTGCAGATCAAATGGCTTTTCGACATTTTTTGCCGACAAATTGTCATCATGGTTCTCTTTTGTTTGACTGGCAGGTTTGATCACCACAACGGCGAGGAAGCTGGACCGAGAACAGCAGTCTGAACACTTCCTGGAGGTAACATACGAACGGCGTAGGGACTCCGGGCCTTGGGGTCTGGTTTGTTTATCGTTGGTCGCCACCTGCCACGCTGCACGCATAGCAGAGGACGAGGCAGACACGAAGTCCCTCGGGTCCCCCTTAGGACACTGATGAATGGCTCCAAGTTGGGGTAGAGCGCGGGGATTTCTTAAACGTAATCGTTCATCATCTTTTATCTCTTCCACTCGGGCCAGTGAGAACTTTGTATGTGTGGGAGGATGTGTGAGTGTTAGATAAGTGCAGACACCGGGCGTCCAGATAGAGCCGCGATTAGCATTCCTGCCATGGCTACCGCATGCAGATGAAGCAGATATAATCGTGGCTTATCCACTTCACAGGGAAAACTTTATCCCTGTCGAGACTTTCTTCACTATTTATTAACTACTATAATGAAATGAAATATAATCTCCAAGACATCCCCCCCAATCCCTGTATCTCATTCAAAGATACCTCAGCCTCAACGCCGTGAGAAGATGCCAGGGAAGACAATAAATTAGTATACGCTGCCTTCATTAGGTAGACAATTTAAGGAAATCCAATACAAGAGCTGGTAAAATAGTTTAGCATTTTCAAAGACAGCTTTAAGACATCAGTACACCCTAGAGCTGTTATTTGAAAAAGATGAATTGGTTTCTCTCATCAATGTGAAATTTGGTTAGGACCTTCCTCGGTGGAGTTTGGATGCTTCCCCAGGTCTTGTGTGGGTTTTCCCCGTGTACTTTTCCTCCCACATCCCCAAAACACAAATTTTTCACTGGATTTCCCATCACATAACTGGTTTAAAATGCATTTTATTTACTAAATTATCTTTCAGTGCCAGAGATATTAAAATGACATTGTTTATCATGCTGGGATTCACCCAAAAAGTCTCCAAAAGCCATGTCAAAGAGATTCAAGAAGCCTGTGGAACACAACAATGCAAAGTGTGGTGGTGAATTTAGATGACTCCACCATCCAACATAACTCTTTATTTATTTATTTTTTCAAAAAATTCTCTCTCTGATGCCAGGTAAACATAGCAAGATTAAACGAGCGTGTCTATCATAAGTAAAACACCACGAAAAAGTCTCGGGAAAAACAAAGCCTCAAATGAACATAGAGTAAGTCAGCCTTATTTCCCCCATTGCATTTGGAATATAAGCAAAACTTTAAAGTTAGTAGCACGACATATAATTTCAACATTTAGATTAGTCATCCCCTACAGCTAAAAAGCACAGGTGTCAAAGTGGCCGGAGGGGCAAAATTTGGCTTGCCACATCTGTTTGTGCATTCTGTGAATGTAAATTATGTGTATGCTAAAATTCAACTGAAGATTCTAGATAGTTAGTGTTTCACATAACCCTCATAAATTCCTATCAGTGGTCAGAGAGAACAAAAATACATGTGTAAAATATACTTGAGTATAAATTGCAGGTTTAGCCAAAATTATGACAAAAAGTGTGATTTATCATCCAGAAAATATGATAAATAATCAGTTGGAAATAGGCTCTCCATCTGCAGTCTGCAGTGTGAGTGCCAGTTTGTGCAGTTTTGTCTGGCAGGGATTGTAATTAAGACTTCCACCAGCAGTCAGGCAGCTTGATGTGATCCAATCGATGTTGTGATGAGACCTTTGCCTTCATCCCCGGCCACGCTAACAGAAAGAAATTTCCCATGAGCTTGAAAAAATGTTTGAAACCCACTCTCCGTCTCCTAGGTGACGGTCATCGACGGTCCGGTGACCACACGTCAGTCCACCGTGTGGGTGATTGTCCACGTAGAAGACGAGAACGACAACCCACCCGTCTTTCCGGAGGTCACCTACCGAATCCGCTTGCCCGAGCGCGACCGCAACCGGCGTGGCGAACCCGTATATCGGGTCTTCGCGTACGACCGCGACGTCGGCGCCAACGCCAACATCACCTACAGTATTGTGGACGGCAACCGGGATGAGACATTCGGTGTGGACCCACGAACTGCCATGGTGATGTCCAAAAAGGCAGTGGTAGCCGGGAGCAACCACGTCCTCACGGTGAGTCGGACTTGAATTTTCTATCATAATAAATCCATTTTTTATCATCCCAATGCATTTTTATGACTTGGCCAAGATACATTTGATAACCCGCTGATGGAATTGCTTTTTTATTCCAGTTGGCTCTCACTCAATCATGTCAACACCAAGCTTGTTTGGGACCTTCATTTACAAACTAATGTCATTGTAATAGAAGCCTCAATTTTCTTTTTTTATGGCATTTTTACTGTAGACATTAGAGTTATGTCTTTTTTTTTGATTGGTCATTGCCCTGTTGAGTCTGTACTTTAGAACCAATGTGTCTCTCGATGGTGCGCAGATTCCCACTAAGGCCCCCAATTTATTTTGCATCAATTTCCTAACAACGATTTTGAGAAGTTATTCCTGTGTTAGAGGTCTTACAATAAAACAGATAGAATGTTTTGTAGATTAGCCCCACAAAAAAAAGGCAGAATGTCATTGAAATTTTCTCAGATTGCTACAAAACTGCACTCACATACGGATGGATTTAATTTTATGTGATCGAATGTGGGAAGAACAACCCTAACCCTAACCCCCACCCACACGTGAAATTTCTATCAAAAGTCATAAACACAAAAACTGGGAGTGCATGAAAAAAAGAGACAGGCGAGAGAGACAAATCTGTTTTGTAAGCAAAATGACAGGTGGCACAAGTGAGAACGTTTGGCATGGCGGGCAAAAGTCTTGGTTGCGACATCGTGAAGTGAATTGTAAACATTGTGACTGTTGACTTTTTTACTTTTTGGACTATTTTACTAAGTTAGCTTTTTTGTTGCATCTTGTAAAATTTAGTTTGATGCCAAAAGTTTCATTTGAATCTTTTTGACCCAAATCTTTCATAAAAATAATGTCCTGGAAAGTCATACTTTATTATTAAATATTTATATACATATATTAAATTTTAACCACTTTACCAAGCGCACTTAACTGGTTTTCATTGTCATTTAAACTGTGAAAAGGACGTCGATTTGAGTTTGAGTTTGATTTATTTAATAAGGGACAGCACATATTCATGTTAATGTATGTAAATATGTAAGATTGTAGCCGAGGGCACATTTTTTGTGATGAAAGATTTTTTAAACTAAGCTGATATCTGCATATTTAAGGGTATGCACTAATATCACATACCCTCCATGTCTCAGATTAAAGCAGAAGATGGGGGTGACCCACCTCTTTGGTCCACAGTCCAACTTCACGTGGAGTGGATTGTCCGGCCAACGCCCTCTCCTCTGCCCCTGCTGTTCACCCAGCGCTGCTACAACTTCTCGGTACCCGAGACGGCCTCCGTGACTCAGCCTGTAGGAGTGGTCGCCGTGGGCCAATCCAACACCCCAGTTTGGTTCAACATTGTTGGTAAGGTCACTCGAAAAAGACGCAATGGAAAATACTGTGAGCATTTTTTGTAAATGCATCATTGAGTTCCAGCCGAGCATCATTTTCTATTTTTACATACTGTACATGCGCTAACGCTGCGTTCAATTTTATTTATTTGTCCTCTCAGTGCAGTGATGGCATGATTGATTTTAATGACCTTTCAATGCACTGGTCATTCCCCACCGCTGTGGTTGAAAATAATCGACACTGTGTCGGTTCTTTAATTAAAAAATGAGTTGATTAGACTATGCCGGTGGAGGGGAAATGCCATTTAATTGTTGCTTCCGTCTTTCATGCTTCAATTGCTGTAATTTTTGATCTAATAATGTTGCTCTGAGTACAGAATGTGGATAGAAGTATTAGTGCAGGGGTCAGGAACCTTTTTGACAAAGAGAGCCACAAACAATTCATATTTTATAGTGTTATTCCTTGTGAAACACTTGAATTAAAATATGTTTATCATTAATAGACATGGACAATAAACCACAACAACCAAGGAATAAAATAGCGGCTTATAGTCCGAATATTACCCTAAATAGAATGTAATAAATACATTAACATTTTAGGTAAACCTCACTTAGATCAATACCACACATTTTCCAGCACCTGGAATAAATTCAGTTGTCTCTGATTTAAAAAAATATTTGCCCACAGTTTCTTCCCTTTCTATTTTGTATTGATGTTGTCGTCCATGCGCAGGAGGACGCGTGGCCAGAGAAATGTTCTACATTCCGCAAAATGCCTGTGGGAGGAACTGCTCTCTTGACACAGGTGAGGCTAAAAGCAATTTAGATAGATAAAAGCAAAAAAAACACAGCCAAACAAAATGGTGAATTGAGCACAGCAGCTTGTGTTTGGCCAAAGGCCGTATACGATTGATTTTTATTTGTAAAAGCATCCCCGAACTCTGAACACATGTGGATGCATTAGTGGCAGGGTGATGCAATATCAACACATTCAACTCCCAATTCAAACATGAAGATAAATGAATCAAAATAGCATTTTTCCTCTGCACTATAATGAATTGCCTCACTGTGATAATGGAAATATTCCTAAAGCTTTTGAATTTACTGATCAAATATTTACTACTTCAAATCCATAAATTAACATTAACAGCTACTACTGCTGCTGCTTACTGTATTTATGAGCTGCTCCTCACACAACTCCAACACCTTGACTGGAAATAGTCAGTCAATCATCATCTTTCATGCTTGCCTCACATTTCTACTGCATGGAGTAAACAGCTTCTCCTTTGAAGAAGCATTTTGATTTACGATATCTCCTTTTAGTAATGCTGTGAGATGGCTTACCCCCAAGTGTAGTATTGACCATCTTCTCTTGAAGGGGGAAACAGCAACAACAAAAACCTTAAGCAAGAAAAAAAGTAAGCCAATCCCTGCAATAAGGCATCAGTATTCATGTGCTGGTACATGAAGCCGGGGCCCCTTTAGATATGTCCAGGGATGAGAGTGAGGATTGTGTTGAATAACTAAGGCGTATGAATTCTTCCTCTCTCTGTGCCACGAATCAAACATTAAGCCTGCAAACCTAACACTGACTCGGACCGTGAGCTAGCCGCTGTTTGGCGACAGATAAGACAGATGTTGGTTACGACATTAACGGAACTCGGGCCGATGGGGAAGCGCTTTGTCGCGTTTCGCTTCACTTTACTGCGCTTAGCCTCCGGCACAGATGGCCATAGTTACACTTTGCTGAGGTTGAGTCGCGAATGGTAACACTATAACACACGTGTGTGTGAGTGTGTGTGCAGGTAGCTTTGATATGCAGTTTGACCTCCAAGTGGGAGTGGGCACCTTGGTGGTGGCGAGGCCATTGGACGCCGAGGTGCAGGTTGTCTATAACATGACGGTGCAGGTGACGGATGGGACTAATGTTGCCACCACTCAGGTACAAGCGTGGTTTTATTATTATTTGCCATTTAGGCATAACGTGGTTCATTGTCACTAGGGTTAGTTCTTAGACATGCTTAAAACTCCATGGTTTGCATGAGTGTCTTGTTAAAAAGTTTCAAGTTTTGAAGTTAACATCTTATAAGTGTAGTAGTTATCCTCATTCAGTGCATTTGCACCACCCCAGGTATTCATCCGTGTCCAGGACAGCAATGACAACCCTCCAGTGTTCCCGCAGCCAGCCTATGATGTCAGCGTCTCCGAGGAAGTGGCGGTGGACACAGAGTTGCTTCGTCTTCGTGCATCAGACATGGACGAGCGCAGCCGCTTGAGTTTTTCCATCTACGGCAGTGTGGACCCAGCCAGCATGCGATTGTTCAGGGTCAACCCAGGAACAGGGGCGGTCTACACGGCAGACCGACTGGACTACGAGGCCAGGACGCAGCACATCCTCACTGTCATGGTAAGATCTTGGAAACATGACCCTTTTTTGACCTTTCTGATCTCAAACCGTGTTTTTTTTTTTGGAATGGCCCTTCAGGTCAAGGACCAAGAGTTTCCATACAACCGAGACCTGGCTAGGATACTGGTGGCAGTGGAGGATGCCAACGATAACGTTCCTTACTTCACCAGCACCAGTTATGACGCCGTCGCATATGAATCGTTCCCCATTGGGTCTTCGGTCTTGCAAGTCACTGCACTGGACAAGGACAGTGGAATTAACGGGCAACTCACTTACACTATACAAGCAGGTTGGGATTAGTTCTCATTTTGCCAAAAATCTGGTACTCCAATGCAACTGTCCCCCCCATAAATTGACCAAGTTCTTTGTCTTCTTCTGTCATTTTTTCAGGCAACACAGGCGGTATATTTGGCATAAAGAACAACACAGGCCTTATTTTTATCGCCAAGGACCTGGATTTATATTCCTTGGGTTTTTACACCCTTACCGTGCGAGTCAGCGATGGTGGCTTTCCACCACTAATGGCAACCGCGTCTGCTCGTGTATCTTTGACACTCTCCAAATTATCCAAACCTAAATTTTCACAGAAGGAGTACCAGGCCGAGGTAAAGTTTGTGAAGATCTGCTGGTACTTCAAATGTAATAGCTGATTTCATTTAATATTTCTTTTTTTTGTAGATCATGGAAAACAACATAACTGGAGCTTACGTGGCCACCATAAATGCTTTGAGCCGCTCAGCACTCATTTATGACATTACCGAAGGAAACGAGGAAAAGTGCTTCTTTATTAATCACCACACGGGCGTCATCCGCACGCGCAAACGCTTCGACTTTGAGGTCAGTTTCTACTCCTTTTTTTATGTTATTGATGGTACTATGTAGGGGAAATCATTTCAAATGTAATACTTACAAAAGAAAGCAAAGGAAAAACATTTTTTTTAGATGTGTTTATGTGTATTTTAGGTTCCTCTTTACACTTATGCACAAAGACAAAACCCTTTTGCTTGCTTCCTATTTATTTTAATACATTTATAAGTGCTTCTCTGCCATTTTTGTGTCTCTCAAAGCTTTTATACTAAATGGGGACACTTTGATATTTTTTAAAAGCTTTGGTTGGATTCATTTATTTGATTTTCAATGGAGATAAAGACAAATATATTCTATCCGTCCCCTATATTTGGTCAGAAAACGTCATTCTACTTCCTGATGGTCCGTGCCTCTAGCATGGCAGGTGCGGAAGCCAGTGCTGCCGTCATAGTCCAAGTGGGTGACGTCAATGACAATGCCCCTGTTTTTCAGCAGTTGAGGTATTTATAGCGCTCTGGCACAAGTTTTAAGACCGCAGGTACTGAAACTACTACTGTTGGAACAGGTATACGGGTACCATAAGCGAGGCTGCCCCGGTTAACAGCATCATCCTCGGAGAGGACGGCAACCCGTTAGTCATCCGAGCCACGGATGCTGACCGGAATCATAATGCACTGCTGGTGTTCCAAATCATAGGCGAAACTGCTCGGATGTTTTTCAGTGTGGACCCTGGGACTGGATCAATCCGGTAAGGTCCACTTTTTCATTCATTTTCTGCCTAATCATTCAGTCCAAGTCTCAAGAAATCATGACTTGAAAATAAGAGAGAATGAAATTGGCTATTTTGGATTCAAGCATCCCTAAAGGCAAACTTGATTGAGCAGTTTTTCTACAATAATTGCCAAATTGTTTTGTATTCCAGGACAATTGCCAGTGTGGATTATGAGACTTTTCCTGAGTTTGTCTTTAGGATTCATGTGCGAGACAGCGGTCAGCCACCGAAAAGTGCCGACAGTCCTGCCGAAGTGCTTATCAAAGTCAGTGTTTCCATCTTTATTTGTTGATCTTCTACTCATAAGCCAACAAACTCCTCACAGTACTTGAATTTCAGGTACTCAACGTCAATGACTCCCCACCAAGATTCTCTCAAGACATGTATGAGAGCATTCTCCTTCTACCCACCTATGTGGGAGTGGAGGTCCTCCGCGTAGATGCCTTTGACCCTGACGATACCTCGGAGCCTGAAAACAAAACAGTCCAGCTTGTCTACTCGCTGGCAGACCGTAACCTGGAGCACTTCTCCGTTGAGCGTAGCAGTGGTGTGGTGACGGTCATCAATCAGAACCTCAGCATGGACCGCTATCGATTCAACGTGAAGGTCGGACAATTGACATAGCGGACGCTTTGTTTGTCGCCAGCTAATTGCTAGAAAATGACCGTAAACATCCTCTGCTTATTCGTCTTGTCACTCTACAGGTTTGGGACGGTCGATTCTCCAGTGTGGCTTTGGTTACGGTGTTCATCCGTCAAGCCGTCAGCAGTAATCTAACCTTCCCTTTCCCGTTTTACACTACCACCGTAAAGGAGAACACCAACAAGCCAAGAGTCCTAGCTGTAGTCAATCCCGTGGGTCAGTTTCTCAACCAGCCATTGAAGTTTACTCTGCTCAACCCCGGCGGGCTTTTCAACGTGATGCCCACTTGTGGGGTGTTGCTTACCGCCGGCGTCCCGTTTGACCGTGAAGAACGGGACAGCTATGAGTTGGTAGTGGAGGTCCGTAGGGAGGAGGAAGTGTTGGAGGTGGCCAGAGCCAGCGTCCAAGTGCAGGTTTGAATAAAAATATAGCCGGTCCAATCAAAAAATGGTTTAAAGTTGACTTTTTAGCATTTTTTTCCCCCAAACTTAGGCTGCCTTGTGCTATTTTATTCTCCTTACAGGTGAAGGATGACAATGATAACGCCCCCGAGTTTGTGAACTTGCCTTACTATGCCATGACACGAGTGGAAGCGCAACCAGGCTCATCCATTTTTACGGTGACAGCTACTGACCGTGACTTGGGCATGAATTCTCAGGTGACATATCGCCTCAAGGAACCAAACAGGAACTTCCAGGTAGGAGAAACTCCTGATCTTCCTTCATAATGTTAAAGTTATTTAAGATTTATACATTTTTCCCAATTTTAACCATACCTCTTCCCAACTTATTGGCATGCAGATGAACCCTGTGACAGGGGAATTGACACTGAAGCGAGCCTTCGAAGCCGACTTGTCCAACGCGGAATTCAAGTTAGTCGTCGTGGCTTCCGATGGCGGCGTCCCCTGTTTGTCCAGTGAAGTGGAGCTCCCGGTCAGCGTGTTGAACAAAGCAATGCCGCTTTTCGACAAGCCGTTCTATGGAATCACCGTGCCCGAAGACGTGGCCGCGTCCACCTCAGTACTGCGCGTCAATGCCAGTAGTCCGACAGGTCAACCCATCATCTTCACCCTGGTCAGCGGCGACCCATCGCAGCAGTTTGACATTGGTTTCGACACGGGCGTCATTAGTGTACTCTATCCACTGGACTACGAGACGGCATCGTACTACCGCCTCGCCGCCAGGGCTACTGACACACTGACAGGCGCCAGGTCCGAAGTAGATATCGACGTGATGGTGCTTGACGTCAATGACAACGCACCAGTTTTCCAGAAGCCGGCTTACTTTGCCGTGGTACCTGAGAATGTCATGATCGGAACAAGTGTCCTGCAGGTAAATATAACTCCGATCTATAATAAAAACCTTGTGTTTCTTCAAATATTAACTCAATGCCTACCAAATAGACACTCAACTCTCAGTATTCCCTCGAATTTCATGGATATAATAATATGATATATAAATATTATATATTATATATCCTATAGATACTATATATATTATATATAAACTATATATATTATATATACTATATATATTATATATATAGTATATATACTATATATATTATACATATACTATATATATATTATATATAAATAATATAGACCAGACATGGCCTGAAAATCGAAAAGCCACAAAGTAGCATAACTCCTATTATTTCTACATCTTTTTGTGTCCATACAATATCAATAAGTGTAGATATTAAATGTTACAAAATTATATGCATATGTAAATACAATGTATTTATTTATATATGCAATGTATTTATTTATGACAGAATGTACATATAATGAATGTGAAAACACAGTATTTACCTCTGACAATAACTCTTCTCTACTTAATCTTAATCTAAAAAGTGAGATTTGTAGGATTAAGGTTCCATTCCGCCCAGTGTGCTCAATTGCTACAAATTTGCCCAGAGCTCACACTTCCACCCTCACCGATTTTCTTGAGGGAGTTCACTCAGAAATGCTCTGACCTTTCATAATAATAACAGAGCACCGCTGTATAAATATTTGCACAAGATGACTTGTAATTAAACCGTCTGGATTCACAGAGATTATGTAATTATGTTTGATCACATCATAAATCATCAGCATTAAACCTTATTATTTTTTATTATTGCAGGAGGAATATTTGTTTAGATGGTCATTTTATCTGTCACTAAACATCAGCTTCACCTTTACCAATTTTTGGGGTTTTTATCCCAATGCCCAAGCATGAATGTATTAATTTATGGGCAATCAGTGCATTTGGAGTTATGGCAGCCTTACGCTCATGCCAGTAGCCAGTAGCTATTGCCTTTAAATCTTTCCTTGCGAGGACCTTCATCACGTTGTCCTTGGGGAATTGATTTATTCGAGTTTAGTGAATCAGTGTCAGCCATCTGTTTGGTGCACCGGGTTCAAATCTGCACGGAATGTCTCGTAGGAGTTTTTGTCTATGAAACAACTGCTGGAAATACTTCATTGTTTTTAGAACATGGTTTCCGCAGATTCTTTGTAGAGAGGAAACCTGTTAACCTCAAGAGCATCAATGCTAGAAAGTGCTGCTAGTATGATTGACAGTCATCACAGACAGCCCTACTGAATCCTAGCACAAAGTGGAAGCTATTTTTATCCCTTTAAAACCCTTATTATAAGTATTACTCTATTTGTTTTAGTCCTTCATTTTTTGCTAAATTGCTTATCCTCACAAGGGTTTTGGGGGTCTATCCCAGCTGATTTTGGGCACCTGGTGGGGGACACCAGCCAATCACAGGGCACAAAGAGACATACAACCATTCGCACTCAAATCATTGCACAGGGCAATTTAGAGGGTTCAAACAGCCTAGATTGCATGTATTTGGAATGTGGGAGGAAACTGGAGTACCCGGAGAAAACCCACGGAGAACAAACTCCACACAGGTGGACCGACCTGGAATCGAACCCCATCCCTCTTGATGTATATCAAACGTCATGTTGCTAAACCACCATGTGTGTTCTCATTGCAGGTGTTGGCTCAGGATCAGGATTCGGACAAAAACTCCAGAGTGAGCTACGAGATCGTATCCGACGTCCAAAACAGCAGTGACTACTTTCACGTAGAACGTGACAGCGGCCTGCTGTTGACGGCGCGGCTGCTGGACTACGAGCGCATCCAGCGCTTCAATTTTATAGTACGGGCGATGGATGGTGGTGGTGAAGCGGCTCTCAGCAGCGACGTAAGCGTAACGGTGGCCATCGCCGACACCAATGACAACCCACCTGACTTTAGCCAGACACTGTACGAGGCCTTTGTGAGTCAGCTGGCGCCTCGGGGACATTTTGTAACCTGCGTTCAAGCTTCGGACGCCGATATGGGCGACGCACAGAGGCTCAGGTTTGTTTCTATTCTATTTGATGAGATTAAAGCAAATACAGTTTGATGAAATTGTATCATTGAAATTGTATTCATGACCATTTTTCATTATATGCAACATGTTTTTTAATACAGAAATAAATACAATAGCCCCTATGTGAAGAAAATTGGCCCAGATAAAAGATGTATTCTTAATTTAATTTTTGTAATGCTTCTGTGGCTTGCAAGTTTGAGTGATCTTTCAGTTACAAATTTGAAATATAATTGTCAACTCCCCATTCAATCCCCAGGTACACGATTCTGTCCGGTAATGAGCGCATGACATTCCTCATGGAGACTGAGAGCGGTGTTCTTCGTCTGTCTAACAAGAGAAGACAGAGCACAAAGCTGTCATATCAACTCAACGTGTCCGTGTCAGACGGCGTCTTCACCAACACTGCTCAGGTAAAAGCGCCGCGCCAACACGGCCCCTCGCTCCATCGGCGTACGCCCAGCATCCGACGAGCGAACCGGCCCGAAACTGCCAGGGTTAATGCATGTTCATGTCACGTTGAATTTACTGAGGGAGCGGCTGCCAAGTAGAACGCTCTGTCTAGCGCTTTTTTGCTGCCTCCGCTCTTTTGTAATTGCCCATATTAAGTGTGAGCGCTTCTGGAATCGTAATAAGCGGAACAACTGGGTGAAAGAAAAAAAATATCTATATATATATGCATGTGTATGTGTGTATATATATGTATGTGTATACATGTGTGTATATATATATATATATATATATATATATATATATATATATATATATATATATATATATATATATATATATATATATATATATATATATATATATATATATATATATATATATATATATATGTGTGTATATGTGTGTATATATATGTATATGTGTATACATGTGTGTGAGTATATATATATATATATATATATATATATATATATATATATATATATATATATATATATATATATATATATATATATATATATATATATATATATATATATATATATATATATATACACATATATATACATACATATACATGCATACATGTATACATATACTGTACTATACTTTTGCCATCAAATATCAGATCCATATGCAATATTTCAATACTTTTTGATAGTTTTAACAACCCTACTAAAGGCATACAGCCTTTCATTCTGCGAAAATTCATATATATTAGCAGGGTTCAGAGCGCAATGCAATAAGTAGCTGCTTATACGTTTTTTAACAAAAATGATTTGCTACCCAGGTGGTGGTTTATGTGCTGGGAGCTAACCTCTACAGTCCAGTGTTTAGTCAGAGGTTCTACCTAGCAGATGTCCCAGAAAATGCACCTCCTGGTTCAAGAGTCATCCAAGTCAGTTTATTTTTGTTTGAATTCATCTTCCATGTCTCCATGGTCTGTTTGAAAGTCTCTGTGGGGATGTTACAGGTTCGCGCTACGGACGAGGATTCGGGACTCTTTGGTCAAATAACGTACTCATTCATCAACAATTATGGAAAGAGTTTCTTTGCGGTGGATGCAGATGGACTCATTGTTACCACGCAGAAGCTGGATCGAGAAGACCCTCTCAACAAAGACATCCTGCTCACCATCATGGCCCTAGATGGCGGAGGTACCATGGACAGCGCCACCCTCTAGTTTCCTACCATACACAATTACACATACATAAGATAAAACTGTAAGGTCATCTCCAGGCCGGGCGTCCTTCTGCACGGTGAGGGTGGTGCTGGCGGACGAGAACGACAACGCGCCACGCTTCCGTGCGGTGGAGTACCGCATGAGCATCAAGGCCGACGTGGGTAAAGGCTCCCTGGTCACACAGATCCAGGCCAGTGATGCCGATGCAGGCGCCAACGGGAGAATTGTCTACTCCCTCTACAGTGAGGCTCGCTTGTCTCTCGTCGACGTTCTTGAGGTCAGGCTGAATGATCAACTAGCATAGACTTTTACACATATCAATGATTTGGAAATTGTGAATTTTCATCTTTCTATCCATATCTCCCAATTCAAATGAATTGGACGTTCACTAGTGATAAACCAATGATGAATTCCTTTATATTCACACCAGAAGGATGAATAGTGCCACATGCTTGCCATGTTTGAAACTGACTAATACACTTAAAAGGGTTTCCTTGAAAAAGAATCATGTATAGCAGTCACATAGAAGCCAACTTTTGTTCACAAAATGCCACCGGCCATGTGTCCCATCCCGCAGGTAGAGTCAGACAGTGGCTGGATGATGACCAAGAGCTCAGTGTTACACCTGCAGGGGACAGTGTTGTCCTTCTTCGTTAAGGCCACAGACTGTGGTTCACCCGCCAAACACTCCCTCGTGTCGGCCTTCGTCCACGTGCTGCCTCCCGCCGCCTTCATCCCGTCCTTCAGCCAACCGCAATACTCCTTCACCGCCCCCGAGGACACGCCGGCGGGCACGGCACTTGGCTCCGTCTACACGGGCCCGGGTCAGAGTGCCGCCTTCTCCACTGTAGCCGGAGAGACGGCAGACAGCAATCGCGGCGGGACCTTCTTAGTGGAAGGCGACACGGGTATCGTCCGCCTGGTTGAGCCCCTCGACTATGAACGCGTCCCCGTCTACCGCTTCAAGGTGGCCGCCGCTACTCGCAAGGATCTGATTGAGGCCATCACTAGCGTGGATGTGGAGGTCAAGGTCAGTGATGATGACACCATTGATTTATATTGGGTTACAGCAAGATGTCAATCAACTTATATCATATTTGAGGCACTGTGAATGCCATTGATGGCAATTGAAGCCATTGTGTTCAAAACAAGTCATTTTTTAAAACTTTGCGGCGGCAGGTGCAGGACGTGAATGACAACAAGCCGGCGTTTGAGACGGACACCTACGTGGCCACAGTCATGGAAGGCATGCCAGTCGGCACCAGGGTGGTACAAGTCAGGGCGCAAGACCCAGATTGGGGATCCAACGGTCAGGTGGGCTGCCGACACGGACCAATTATTTGTCAGTTCACTCATATCTAAAGGCACCGCTATATCCAAATGCTCCTTCAAAGGTGATTTACAGTCTGGAAGAGTCGCCGCCTGTGTTTGCCATCGACAGCAAGACGGGCTGGATCACTACCACCGGCACCGTGGACCATGAGGAACGCTCCAGCTACAACTTCCGCGTGGTAGCGTCTGACCTGGGCGAATTGACCACACTGCAATCTGCTGCCAGCGTCACGGTGACTGTGTCTGACGTCAACGATAACCCACCGCGCTTCCGACGGGCACTGTACCGCGGCGGCGTCAAGGAGAGTGACCCACTGGGTGAGGTGGTGGCCGTGCTCAAGACCCAGGATGATGACGGGACCGACCAGAACCGCATGGTCAGCTTTTACATCACCGGTGAGGGATGCTTTATTACAATCTTTGAGCGCCATTGTCAGTGATAAACGTCCAATCATGTGACTTTGAAAAGGTCAATTAAAACCAATTAGCAACAACTAGTGGAATATGAGTCTGACCCAAATATTATAATGAACTCTAAGCCTACTAATTCATGTAAATTCTACTTTAAAACATTTCTGCAGCCAATTAATTTCTAAAAATGACTGATTTTGAAAAATACAAGTTTCACCACAAATGACAAATGTAAATGTGTCTAGTTATTTTCTACTCGGACATTTTTAATTCAGGACGAAATCGCATTTCTTTTTTTTTTTTAACCTGCCATTTAGACTTTGCAATAAAGGTCACACTACACATTCTCAAATGTCGTGTAGGCGTTGTCCGCTCAGTTACATGATTGATGCTTATTGAATGCTGATGGTTTAAAAAGGTGTACAACCATTTTTCTTCATCTTGAATATTCAAGATGCAAGACGGATTTTTCAATGTTTCTTTTTGTTTGTCAGGCGGCAACGCAGGTGGCGTTTTTGGTCTGGCACTGGTGCAGGGCGAGTGGAAGGTGTATGTAAGCGGGCCTTTGGACCGCGAGCGTCAGGACCAATACCAACTCAACATCACGGCCAGTGATGGTTTATATGTGGCTGGCGCCGCTGTAGAAGTTACAGTTATGGACGCCAATGACAACAGCCCAGTCTGCAACCAGGTATTTAAACATTACCTCCATTCATACCAATAGGATTGAATGTCTATTGTGGTCAATGGCAGACAATGAGTTAGAGTTATGACCTGAAAATGCATTCAAATGAATGGGAAGGGAGTGGAAAAAAAAACCGACAGAAATTTACACATTGAAGAACAAAGCATCCCCACGTAGTTTCTCCAGATATCCCATTTTCTAGTTATAATGCATAATTTCATATAACTTGAGTCCAGACGCTCTACTGAGCAGCATTCTTGTTTGCCATACATTTGTTATTTAATCAGTCCTCACTCACCTCTATGCATTTTCCTTCCAAAACGCTCTGCTTCCTCCGGGCAATTTGTGCTTCAGAAGACATTTAATATTTGTATAAACAAAATACTTTCAATACAGACCGGGCGGGGAGACTTTTTTTTTCTGTTCTCCCATCTGATGATTCTTCTCATTTAAAAAGTTTCTGAACGAAAGCAATAAATAAGTTTCTAGCCCATAAAATTGACATAACAGAGGCTATTTTGTGATATGGTCGATTGGATCATGGGTGTGTATATATGTGTGTCCCAGGCAGTGTACAGCGCCTCGTTCCCCGAGGACATAGCAGCCAATAAGGGTGTCTTGACTGTGGGTGCATCCGACATCGACTCAGGTTCTAGCGCAGAGATCCAATACTCGCTATTTGGCATCGGTGTGGAAGACTTCTACATGGATGCCAACACAGGCACGTCTTACTGATTTATTCCAAAAATGTATTGTGTTTTCAAAATCATCACTTCTTCTTTTAATCTAAAGGCGAGCTACGCACAGTTGCCCCATTGGACCGGGAGAGCCGTCCCACTTACAAGCTGATCGCCCAGGCCACGGACGGCGGTGGACTGTTCTGCCGCTGCGATGTGTCGCTGAATCTCCTGGACGTCAATGACAATGCACCGGCCTTTGCGTCCTTGCGCTACGTGGCCAGCGTATATGAGAACACCGCGCCCAACACGTTACTGACACGCCTGCGGGCCACCGACCCGGACCAAGGCATCAACCGGACTATCGTCTACTCCTTGATAGAATCGGCCAATGGTGTTTTTTCTATCGACCCCGTGTCTGGGGTGGTGGTTCTGGAGAAACCTCTGGACCGAGAGAGCCAAGACTCGTACCGGCTACGTGTTCGAGCCACAGACCAAGCCGGGATTCAGGGGGCGCTCTTCTCACAGGTAGGTGACCCAAAATTATTAAGGAAAGGTCAATAACACAGTTTTGGTTGAAAGTTAAATGTCAAAAAATCCATTTTGCATATTATCAGTGTGTTATTTCTTAGTATTAGCCAGTGTTGTTCAGTGTTATAAAAGTAAAGAGTTATATTTAGTGTTACTTTTCTGAAAAAGTAATCAAATTATGTTACCAGTTGCTTAATTATGAAAGTAATCAAATTGCATTACTAGTTTCAGTGCAATTTAAAGAAAATTGTGGGGTAATTTGATGAATGACATTTTCCTGGTTTCAACACCTTGAAACTGTTTTAAATTGTGAAATATGTTATTAAAATAGTTCACGCGCCTAGTAGACATCCATTGGGATTAAAAGATGTTCTTCTTTGACATAGGGCACGTGCACTGAAAGAGGGTTACCTCAAGATGTGCCTCCAGGAGTGGCGATAACAAGCCGTGTAGATTTTAATTAAGATCAATGCTTATCACGCAAGCACTGAGACAAAAAAGATGATGAGAGGTGACGCCTGAGGGACCAGCGGCTTTTCTTGCCTCACCCAATGGCCAAAATGTCCCGGAAATTCTGTTAACTCCTTCACTAACATTGACAATCTCAGATGACCATTCGCATGGATCTTAAAAACTCCATTAAAACTCTTTAAATCAGTTTATCACTAGAAGATGTCCAATCTATTAGTAGTCAAATCCCACTACAAGTTGGCTTGTGTCCACCAGGTGGATCTGACCGTACTGGTGCTGGATGTGAACGACAACGCGCCAGTCTTTCAACGCCGTGAGTACACAGTCACCGTACCGGAAGATGTCGCGGTAGGCACCGAAGTCCTGCGAGTACTGGCCACCAGTGCCGACATCGGACCCAATGCCGAGATTAGCTACCGCATTCGATCGGGCAACGAAATGGCCAAGTTCTCCATTGACAGAAACATAGGTCAGTTTGTGTGATGGTTATTAGATTACCTTCCTTCCAGTCAAACCCAAATTCGCTAATCATATTCCTTGCTTTCGTTAGGCTCCATTTTTGTGGTTGACGATCTCGACTTTGAAGTATGCAAAGACTACTACTTGACAGTTGAGGCTTGGGATGGAGGCAATCCTCCTCTCAGTGCCGCCACCATGGTTACCATCCAACTCATGGATATCAATGACAACAGCCCGGCTTTTAGTCAGGATGTCTATAATGTCCTGATTAGCGAGGATGCTGCGGTCGGCCAATCCATAACTAGAGTAAGATGTTCGGTTTGTTACCAGGATTTGAGATTTTTCATTGAATGTATGTTTTTTTTTCTTCCTGAAGGTTTTAGCAGAGGACTTGGATAGTCAAGTTAATGGACGTATTACCTATTCCATCCTGAGGGGCGACCGGAGCAACCATTTCTGGATCGACCCGGTGACTGGGCTTCTCAAGGTCAATAAGCGTCTGGATCGAGAGCTGGTAATGATTTTGATTTTTTAGATAGAATTTTAATGAGAAGGATGGCTCGTGAATGCTTTTTATTCATTGCCATGAGAATTCAATAACAAGAGAAATGCCATAGGAAGACTTTCTTCTCCTATGGGTACATTTTGTGTTGATTTCCACTCACATGCTAAATAATTTTGGGTCATTAGAGGCAAAATCAATGAATTAAAAACAAACGTACAAGAAAAGGTCACTCTTTCCAGTTACTTTGAGAAAAACAGTTCAGACTCGGCCAGCTTGACATAATGTGTAAACGCATCTTAAGGACGTACCTGTAAGTGCAAAATAACTCACGAGAAAATCAATACTCATTTTGTGAGTCGGTGCAAGGTCAGTCAGTGCGCACTCACTTATGCGGCCGTAACAAAGCGTGTCGGCCACGTTGCCTGGTGAATAAAGATGTGTTCACTCCCGCCCACGTCCAGGTGTCGCGCTACGCTCTGTCGGTTCAAGCTTTCGACAGCGGTTCGCCCGCCATGTCCTCGGCCGTCGCCGTCAATGTAGACGTTGCCGACGTCAACGACAACCCGCCCGTCTTCGCACCACCCAACGCCACTGCTGTGGTCCAGGTAAAAAGCCTCTGGTGGTCCTGCCAAAACCAATAAAAATATTGCTATAGTATTGCTATCTTGTGACATCCTGGTGCCAAGGAATTTAATGATGTGTATATGAAGGGAGCAATTTCACATCCTAACTTTTCCACTCATGATTCTTTATAGTTGAGCCAAGCGTCTGGCAGCGTCCTGCTTCGTTTATCCGTGAGTGACAAGGACTCACCAAGAAATGGCCCACCGTTTGAATTCAGCTTAGTTTCTGGGAACGAGGGTGGTTTCTTCACGCTGGACCAGGCAGGAACACTGAGATCTGACCGAGAGTTCAGCCCGGAATCCCCCAGGGAATTTACTCTTGAGGTCCAGGTCAGAAACATTATTTTTCTTTTTTCCCCTTTCAATCGCTGGCAATTTTCCCAGTTCAAATGGAGGGAATGCTTGTTAGTGGGACTCAACTCAATGAAATTTTATAGCAGAAAGATGAAAAGAGCCACAAGACTGGGTGTCGATTGAAAATAAAAACCTTAAAAGTAATTAGAATCCCTACAACTAAGCCGTCAAAGAGGTTTGATGACTGAATTTTGGGTGTGATATTTAGGCAAATTGTTTTCATGGTGTTAGGATGGAGTGGTTAGCATGTTTGTCTCACAGTTCTGGGATCGAGGGTTCAATCCCGGCCTGCATCTGGAGGTACAAAAATATACATGTTAGGATGTTTAACCACTCTAAATTGTCCTTAGGTACAAACAACCAATTGTACTACTACCCATTGGTAGTTGGGTTTGGCTCCAGCATTCCCATGACCCTCGTGAGGATAAGTGGCAAGTGATGGATCCTATTTTAAAATATGACTTTGATTTTGCAGGCCATTGACTCTGGCCGACCCCCTCTGGTGTCGTCCTCATGGGTGTTTCTCCGGGTCATCGGGAACAGTCAGTACAAGCCGGCTGTCGCACCCCTGGAAATCTTTGTGGTGACGGCGACCGACACATTCCAGGGCGGGCCAATCGGTCGCATCCACGCGTCGGACCGTGACACTAGCGATGTGCTTTCCTACACCCACAAGCCGCAGGAAAAGAGCATGTTTCGCATCAACAGACAAGATGGCAGTATGACAGCTTTACCGGGTCTAGAGCCGGGAAGGTAAACACCATGAATATTCAAATTATGTTACAGCAAATTATTATGGGTGTTTAAAATTAACCAGTGAAAACCATTCGGAAAAATGTTCATAAATAAATAGATAGGACCTGATGAGTCTAAAAGTTATAGATTATAGATTTTTTTTTTACATATTGATTTAACTTTATCCATTTTCAGGTATCAATTGAACGCCACTGTGAGCGATGGGCGCTTCGCCGTAATCGCCGACATCTCAGTCCGAGTCGAACAAGTGACGGACGTCCTGTTGCGTAGCGCCATCACGTTGAGGTTTCCCTCTTTGTCTCCTGAGGACTTACTTGGCCGCTACCTCAACCAGATCCGTCTGACTTTGCGGACACTGGCTGGCTGGAAATGGTCAGTAGGACAACAAGACCCACTCCACATCCTCGGTTTACAGCCAGTGGATGGGACCTCCAACGTGGACCTTCTCGTGGCCATCGAGAGGCCGGAAATGTCCGGTGGCGGCAGTAGTGGGCGGATGGTGGGCTTTTACACGTCTCGGGAGTTGGCATCTAAGTTACAAGATGCTCGAAGACAGCTCCGCGGCGTCCTGGCCGGGGCGACGGTGATGGACAGCGCCTGCTCGGGTGAGCTTGAGTGTGGGGAGAAGGAGTGTGAACAGACGCTTACCATGGAGGCTGGATCACTGCTGACGTATAGCACAGAAAGGGTCAGCTTGGTGTCGCTTCCATTCAGACGCATTGAAACTTGCACATGCCCACGTGAGTTGTTTTTTGGATTTTTAATCACTCTTATTTAATCAGTCTTGAGATGTTTCGTCTGACATGTGTTTTACTCCTGCACCAATCAGGTGGCGCTTGCCCAGCTTCTGTTGTGCTTTGTGAAGGTCAGTCATGTCCCGCAGATATGCAGTGTATTCGCAGCGGACCGACGGCGCCATCTGTCTGCCAGTGTCTACCTGAGCGGGTGGATGAGTGCTCTGGTAGGATTTTTGTTTTATCACTCACCGAAGAAGACATTATTTATAAAATCTCATTATTATCTTCATTAGTTTTTGTGTAGTCTTATTGCACTGAGGTTAGTTTTTTAGGTATGATCAGCGGCTTTGTTCTGTTCGATATTATTGCTGCTGTCATTCAAAAAACTCAATGTTACCATACAGGTGAAAGCTCTCTTAGTTTCTCTGGGAAGAGCTATATCAAGTACAAAGTAACAGAGAGCAGTCAGGGTGGGGAGATGAAGCTGGGCCTGAGGGTCCGCACACTACAGTCCAGAGGGGTCATTATGTTCACTAGAGTCAACCCCTGCACGATGCTCAAGGTAATAATATGTCTTTCTGGTTGGGCTGCTGTAATACAACCAGAAACAACCAGTTTTTTTTTCAATGACTTTTGAAACAGATCATCTTGACCCATTATCTCCATTGTTTTTCAGATCGAAGGTGGACGTCTGTGGTTCCAACTGGACTGCGATAACACACTGGGCATCATGGGAATCTCTGGACGTCAGATCAACGACGGGCTTTGGCACACCGTAGTATTAGAACTAACCAGCAACTACACCCTCCTATCTTTGGACGACAGCTACGTGGAGCGAAGGCGAGCTGCCCGAGCCCCCGTCCGTTTTTGGCCAGTGGCACCGGAATCCTCCTTCTTCTTCGGTGCACAAGTGAAGCCCTCGATGGCGGGGAACCAGGCAGGGAGGGCCCAAGACGGCTTCTGGGGCTGCTTGGCCCGACTGACACTCAACGGCAGAGACCTACCACTACAGAATAAGCGAAGTCGCTATGCAGAGATTGCCGGGCTGAGTGAGGTGGAGTTGGGCTGCGTCCTCTACCCGGACCCCTGCGTCAACGCCCCCTGTCTCAACGGAGCCGTGTGCACCGGGCTGCTCTCTGGAGGTCAGTCTCATTCATTGCAACCATTCAGTAAATGTCGCATCCATACCTGGCAACCTCGGGCAATTGCTCCCCTTATTAATGATTGCAATTACCCTTAATAAATGATGATAAACCGTACAAATGCAATGCAGCATTCTTGCATAGGGCGCACACACTTTTTTAATTCACTAAATTCAAGATTCTGTAGATGTCGCTGTATGACGCTGACAGTTTGACTGTCTAATTACATTGCTTGCTGACACGCTATATTTATATATGTTTTCATCTGCTCCCAGTAACCAAGACGATCCTTGTTAGAGCCGAAATAGTTAAAACAAGATTGGTTTTACAAAAAAAAAGTACTTTAAAAGAAAGAAATTCCCAAACAAAAGTTGTTATTTGGCATCCACAATTTGAAATGGACAAAAAACATATAAAATACTGTAAAAACAGGTATGCATATCACAAGGTTGGATAGAGTTCGCTATTTAAAAAAAAAAGAAGAGAATTCTTTAATAAAACAAATCCTTGCAGAGCCAGGACATTTTTCTAAGTGTGTTGCCTCTTTCAGACAGAGATCATGTAAAAGTGGGTCATCACAATAGTGGAGCTTTAGCAGTTTAGTTGCCCCTTTTTGTTGCCCAGGAGCCAGACAAGCAACATATTACTTACTACATGTTGAAAGTACCCATGCTTGTTATGTTTTTCTTTGATAGGTTTTGGATGCACTTGCGTCTTTGGCTTCACGGGGGGACGTTGTGAGATCCCAGTGACACCCTGCACACCAAACCCCTGCCAGGCCGAGGGCGAGTGCCAGGCCGTGGGTGGCGGCGGCGGCGGTGGCGGTAGCAGCTTCATCTGTCGTTGCCCAGCGGGACTGACAGGGCTTATGTAAGATCAAAAAGCTTTGAGAGTTAATGGAGCGTTGGCGTGTCTTGTTTACAACTCAGCGTGTTATTGTTATGACCAAAGGTTGCCACTCGAGGGCAGTGGGACTCCTTCTGCTCAATCTCCTTTCATGCTGTTAAATAATTCAATCTGTTAGGAAATGAGGTTTGTCCTAAAAATGACCTCCATAAAAACCAAAATCAAGATTTTTTTTGTTAAATTAACTTAATGATTCTGTTTACATTTGCATGTAGACCAATCAGCAAAAAGAAAAAAGCAAAAACTATCATTTGGATACCACATAAAATGCCTCGTTTTTCTCCCACCCAATACTATGAAAAATTCTATATTTAATATTTTATAAATTCTATTAAATAATATAAAAACAGATAAAATATGCATGTAACAATATGAATGTAGCCACCTGGTGACCAGTTTAGGCTGTAGTCTGCCTTTCGTCCAAAGTCACATCCTCTTAATTGTTGTAGGGGTTCCCCTTGTTCGCACCAAATTCAGGAACCTCTAAATCAGGGGTCAGGAAACTTTTTGACAGAAAGAGAGCCATAAACAATTCATGTTTTCAATTGTTATTAATTGAGAGCCATACTCAGAATTTACTAGAAGTAAAAATACATGAAAATGCGTCCATTTCTAATCATTTCAATGCCTTTAAAGTAGAAAAAGTCCCAGAATTATGTTGACAAAATTGTTACGCTGATACTAATCAATGGGATGCATGCTGAAAGGTTTAAAACTGGAAGATTAAAGCGACTCTAGAGGTAGTGTCCAGATTTTAGCTCACAGTTTAGCGGAGAGCCAAAAGCACCCATCAAAAGAGCCACATGTGGCTCCCGAGCCATAGGTTCCCTACCCCTGCTCTAAATAAACAAAAATATAAAGAATTTCTGTAATTTACACATTGCATTGATGACAAAAACATTCCATTTGAATACATAACCTAAAGTACATACATAGTATGTGTTAGTAATTATTTTTACTACACAAAGTCTAAGGGGTTAAAAGGGTATGAGAATATCATTTTTAATTGTTCTGAGACTTCAGTTTGCTTTGGGTGAATAATAATTAGGAGTAAACGCTCTCTCAGCAGATATTATTCATCATGATGACATTTCCAAGTGTTGCGGCACACAAATATCAAACAAACATCATCATAATCAGACAAAGGAAGCGCAAGAAGCAGCAATCTATGCGCATGAGAACAAAAACATTGGAGCGTGCAAGTGATGCAAGTCATCCCAAATGAGGAGAAAATGGCTGAAACCCGCTGGAGGGGGGGGGGGGGGGGGACTGGGTTTCACGTTTCAAAGCGCTGGCCATTGGACCGCCACTGATCCTGTAAGAAGTACTAGCTTAAACTTGGAACTCATCTACAAAGCAAATGCCATTATTGTTCATTCAATACCCATTTGAAAGTCTATTGTCACATTCACATTGAGCTCCTGCACTACAACGCATTAGACCCTGAACTAAATTCCTATTTTCAACTGGGTGTGATTGCAGTGAATGATCCCTGCCAGTCTTCCCAGTCACAGAAAGATTGGACATGCATTAGAATCAAAGGCAGAAAATAGGTTTTTTTTCTATTGTATTAGAGTACTTCATTATTGCCAGTTCTTTACAGTGAATGGTAAATCCTTATGAATTACATCTTTGGCTGTATTGCCTCACACTAGAAACTGACAAAATAGTCTTTGCTTTCTTTTTACGGCCATCTTGGTCAGAATTTTGTCAACTGGACAATTTAACAGTGTCATATTAACATTTTTGATCATGTCTAACCACAAAAACACTATTAGATCCACCTGATGCATCACAAAACAAATGTATTTTCTACCTCTTGCCACCAGTGAGTAATATTGAAGAGTATTACATGATTAGCGCGTTTCAAATAGACATAAAGTAATCTGTATTGACTTTTGTGGCTTATTATCCTTATGTTCTTCCACAACAAACAACTGAACTGAAGAAGCGTAGTATTCAAGAATGTCAATAGATTTGTTCTCAAGCTGTTCAACTTGATTGATGCTATATTAAAATAACAGACCACATCAGTAAGGAGTGGAAGAAATCATTGACTTCTGCAAGAGAAGAAGCACGCATTCCTTCTGATGCATTCGTTGTTAGGCTCCTGCAGTTTTCAGGATAAAACAGGATGTTCCAAACTTGGCTAAAAAAGCTAAACAAGAGCAAAACAATAGGAAAAAATGTTCCAATTCCCTTGAAATTGGAATTTTTACTACTAAATGAAAGCAGAAAGTTATAATAAAATGATCATTCTCATTGCAGATGCGATCAGGATGTGGACGAATGCGAGCAGACCGACTGTGGTGAGGGTAGCGAATGCATCAATACACCAGGCTCCTTCTACTGCAACTGCACTCCGGGATACGAGGATGGGGATTGTGAAGAGGCGGGAGGCGTAGACAACGACACACAGGTACAAACTTTAATGTTGACAATTCTTGGTTGACTGATTTTTTTCTCTCTATCTTTTGTGAAGAAGATTGCTTTAGATTTAGTCTAGTCTATATATTTTTTAAGTGCTGACACAAGGTGAAGGCTTTAACAAAAAAAAATTGTTAACTTGTCTAAATCCTAACCTACAATGCAGTTGGTAATTAATTTTTTAGGCCTTGATTTTAAAAATGGAAAATCTGGTGTGAGGGATCGATGTGTATACATCTCTAGAATATACCTGCAAACTTTCATTCAATCTGAATGACAGATAATTTAAGGAATAGATTTAAAAAAAAACAAGTGTACACAACCCTAACAAAAATATAAGCCTTAAGTTGACAGGTCTTCAAACTGTACGGGTTATATTTGTATTAATTTGTTCATTTTCCATACCGCTTATCCTAACAAGGGTTTGTGGGGGTGCTGGAGCCTATCCCAGCCAAATTGTAGATAGGTTGAAGCCCAGATTCATACCTAGGGCCAATATAGAGTGCCCAACCAACCTACTATGCATGTTTTTTGGTACTTGAAGGAAACTGGAGTACTAGAAGAAAACATGGAAACTCCATACAGTGAGGTGATCAAGTTGTTGGAGTTTTCCTTCAATTATTGAATACAAAATGTGGGACAGTTGTGGGTCAAATTGTGTTCACTTTCAAAAATCCCATGTTCTAAGTGTCAATGGTGTGCATCCTAGGCGGAGCCGCTATCATACGTCGGCCCGGGCGAGATTATCGGCATCGGTGTCCTGGCATTTGTCATCGTCCTACTCCTCGTCCTTTTCGCCATCTTCCGAAAGAAGATTCCATTCCGGAAGGACTCGGCCCAGACGTCCGGTGCGGCCTCTGACGGGGCCGTCTCGTCCGTTTCGGCAATCACGGAAACGAGCTACATGCTGCGCAAGACGGGAGTGGGCTTGGAGGGCATCGAGTTCAAGGCGGTGCGCGTGTCGGGCTCGCCGGGAAAATCCAGCTCTCCCGACGAGGCCGGGGGGGAGGTGGGTGGAGGCCTGACAGGACCACCGCAAGTGGCTGTGAGACCCAATGCTCACTCGCCTTTGTTGGGGAATAGATACAGCAGAGATGGGGATGGAAGCAGGGTAAGTATTGTACGTCATACATTGGGCATTGGATAGGATTTCATGGAGTGACATAGACTTTCCTCTCCCCCCTCTATCATAGCTGAGCGGCTTCTTGTCGGACATGTCCGATTCACGCGGCAAGCGACGGGGCGTGGCCGTGTGCAGCGTGGCGCCCACCAACCTGCCCCCGCCGTCACCCTGCCGGCGCCTCCGACAACACAGCCCGGTTCACAAGGTGTCCTGGGAGGGCGGCGACACGGAAGTGGCGCCAGAAGTGAGACGGCGGGATGAACGCGAGGAAGAGTGGAGTCAGAGAGCCTTTGAGATGGAGAGCACGGAGGGCAGCAATGGTGAGACAGCACGCGCCATAAAAAAACAAAACAAAACAAGCCGGCTAAGGTTAAGGTTTGAAGGGAGTTTGAAAGTGGGTTTTAGGCTTCAACTAACTATATTTTGATTTTCAAAGACACGCAGTGCTGAATCTTCTTTTTGTTGGCGCCGTTGCCATGGAGACAAAGCACTTCCCACTGACCTCAATACACTTGAAACGTTTTCGACATCAATTCTAGTGAAGACTTTTGATGAATAAATATGAGCAATCATAGTTTTCAATTTCTTCTTTGAATAACTTTATACCCAAACAGGTTTCGATTGGGTCCATCAAAAGTATTGAATTAAAATCAATGTAATTAAGATCTTCAATGATCCAATATTAACTATAAAGTCATTGTAGGAATTAAAATGAAAAACACTTCATTGAAACACACATTTTAATCAAAAACCCTGGTTTGAAAACAAATTTTGCAATTCAAATCCTTGTTTGCAAACTTCAATTCTTATTCTGAAACATTGGCATAAAATCAGTGTTTTGCGTTATTTGTCACTGGCGCAATCCCACCAAGTTTTTTTTTCACCATCCAATGAATGAGTCGGAAGTATCTGTGTTCGTTAACATCAACTTCCTACTCGCCAACATTGATTTCCTCCTCAGGGATCGGGATGTCCTCATTGGGGTGCCACGCTCCCCCACCGTGGACGGAAAGCACGCTCTAGGGTGTCCATTCCATCTTAATTAGTGCCCCGGTTTTGAGCCATGCATGTTTATCACGGGATATTCGACAGACTGATTGGTCATTGAAGCATGCTGCTGAGTAATTCCTTCAATTCCTCTGATAAATAACTTGAGAAGAGCAACATGGGAATCCTGAGCACTTATGTTCATTATTTTTTAACCTGGCTCCAGAGTCTACTTTAAAACCCAAACCCTGCAAAGTATCATTTGAAACACTTTCATGGGCTCGGAAGCCCACTTTAAAGCACTTAGTGTTGTTTGATTCTCTAAACCTTGCTTCAAACCACAGTTTGTTTTTGTTAGGTTTTATGTTTCTGTCGATGTGCATGGATGTTAGTATGCCTGTTCATATGAATGTATATGTACAGTATGTATTTCCATCTTTGTCTTAAATATAGGCATCAGAGGGCCAGATTTTGTGTGGCCTATGAAAGTAAATCACATATAATCCACTTCATGTCTTGTGGTAAAATAAAATGTATGCAAAATTTATATCTAGTCCAAAATGTAAGAATACTTAGCCGGACCCCTTTTTATATGAAATGGATGAAAATTAAAGAGAGTATTTAGTATTTTACTTCTTAGTTTTTAAAATTAAATCAAGAAAATAAAAAAAACTTTTCTTTTTTGTATTGTTAAACATTTCAAATAAGTAAAGATAAATAAATAACAGTATATGGAAAGAAATTTGTCCTTTTCCTTAACTTAAAATAGAGAATATTAACTCAAAAACAATATTTGGACATTTCTGATGCCTAAACAGTTTATCGACTATCAAACTCCATAACGTTTAATTTGCTAATTGATTAGACAATTATTCATAGCACCCTTATATTATCTGAACATTTGTTCGTTTGCCCCTCCCAATCAGAATAAATTCAACATCTCATATCGCCATGGCAGCCAAATGAGTGAAATATTCACCTAGAGATGAAAACCATAGTTTTGTATACAATCTATGAGTGTCTGTGGGCCAGTCGGGGTGTTTTTGTGTCTTATCAGTCAGTGTATAAATGAGTTTGTCTTTCTGAGAGAGTGTGTGTGTGTGTGTGTCTCATCTGTCAGCATGGAAAAGAGTGCATTTCTGTGTGAGTGTGTCTCATCTGTCTGTGTAGCGATGCGACTGTCTCACTGTGAATGTGTGTGTTTCATCTCTGTGTCTTTGTCAATGTGTGTGTGTGTTTTCAAAGTGTCTAGTGCATCCACAAGCAGTCAAGTGGCTGCTCTCTCTTTACTTTGATTGACAGTGGTGTTAGTGATGGGAGGTTGTGGAGGGTGCTATGTTTTTTTCTTTCTAATACACACACACTTGTGGTCCAAAGGCATCAAAGCATGACGAATGGTTGTGGAGAGAACAAAGGCTCCGGTTCAGGAGTTTTGTGTCAACTTCAATAGAACTTACATTCTTACAACACTGCTAACAAAGTTGATTGTGTTGTTTATGTCGATCTGTGTGTGTGTGTGTGTGTGTGTGTGTGTCCAGGTGAGCGTTCACCTGTGCAGAGCGACGCCATTGGGCTTTCGTCAGACTCCATGTCAGAGGAGCTCAGCTCGTACACGTCGGAGTCCTTCGATGATAATGGTACGTCAACAACTTATCGATACATAGCCATTTTGAGTCCAAATATTAAATGTCTGTCCGTATTTCTCCAAAGCTATATATATTTGTTCAATGTAAATTCATCAAGAGGTTATAATAGGACTGCATGCTCATAGTATTACAATGCCATTCATTGTACGAGACACCCAATTGATGGGTTGAACATCTATTGAATGCCAGCTAATAATTTAACAGCAGCCTATCAGGAAGGCTCAAGATTGTATTTGTTTCAAATGAGTTAATTCACCCTTCTCAGTTAAAAGGGATCAAACGTCCATCGACATCAAGGGCAGCCAATCATTTAACAGCGAAAGTGTATAGCAGGCCTATGTGTGGAAAAATTTCAATTTAGTTTCAGATTAGAGTTTAGAGTGCACCAACAATTGTAATTAGAGAGGTTGCTACCTCACTTATATTTTACAGATATATAGTGACTAACAATAATAGTAATTTAAAAAAAATAAAAATAGGAAAAGCTTCTTGCAATGATGAGGGAGCTTTGCGCTTAATTGTTAAAAAACTGGTACTTCATTAAGCGGGAACATGAAGTCGTTAACAAGATTATCACTTGGGGCGCTAACAGAAAAAAATACTGGAATACTTTTTTTTCTTGTAGACAACTCGATAGCATTGATCTTTCACCTGCTACCAAGAAAGTACACAAGTAACACTCTAATGATGTGTGCGCATCTCTGTGTATCCTCTCTAATTACGAAGAACTGTGAAACTAGATGTGGAGAACACACACATGCAAGTACTAGTCGCACACAAAGAACGTTCCAAAAAAAAAATCGGGTACTTAGTGTTTCACATGTGCACCCACTCGCACATTGTTCAAATTAGTAGTTGTCAAAGTGTGTGTTTGTATACACACAGCCTCCATCGTGACAGTCATCCGTTTGGTCAATGACACAGTGGACCACATTGAAAGTGAAGGTCGGTATAATCAGCATGTATACAGTATTATTTGCATATTTATCATTAGGATTGTAATTTTTCTTTGTTTTTAGTGTCCACTATGAACAAGGAGGAGTGGCAGCACAGTGCTGGTGAGTCTCATTTCAAATATCCTATAGAAAACAAGGAATAAGTATATACTTGGTATTTGGTATGTTTTTTAAAGGTATTTAGTTTTTGTTGAACAGGTGTATTGAAAGGAAAAACAGGCCTGAAAATAAGAGGATTGATGTTTTGCTAAGTAGGCGGTGATGGTAGATGGAATTGTAAATGTCTTGGCTGAATGAATGCATTGAAGAGCACAACGTGTACCCTCTCGTCTCTTCTTAGTAGCTCATCATTACAACAGCCTGTACTTGAACTCATCAATAACTAAATACTGTATGTGTCTCATTCTTTCTCACGCCTCATTAACACCAAACTCAATTATGCGCAAGTGTCAAGTAGTGCATGTAACATTGTTAGCGCACTCTCATGCGGATGTTGCTTCATTTGGATCCGCATCTAGTTGAACGACGCACCCATCGGAACCAAGATATACAATAAACGTCATAATCATAATGCTGACATATTTGCTCTACAGTTAATAAACACAGTTTATCACCAGTCAATAGATGCCCAATCCATTTGAACTGGGAGTGTGGCAGTGGAGAAAAAAATAGTCATTGATTCACTGCCATCCCTCCCACTCCAAATGAATTGGACATCCACCAGACATTATGTTCCCAAATCTACACATTTTCACCACATTCACTGCTACTATTCACGCATTGAAAAAATCTCTGTGGCAGTTTTTGCACACAATCACCTTCATTTTTCAGTTTTAATCCAGAAGCCAAAATTCTGGCTGATGGATTGTTCTGCCCCGCGGAAATTTCCAAATGGTGCGATCGGTCTGTCAATAGATTAGAAGACAAGTTTTACCGGCAGTCATATGAAGTCAACAGTTGGAATTCTCCTGTCAGGTTGAGGAAGGCATGTTGGCCCTAACTGAGACGTCGGTTATCGACTTTTATGTCTTGTTCCCTAGCAACCGATGCCACTTCTCCTTAGAGCGCAAATCTCGCCTAGACAGAACCCCCCACCCCCCAACAAAAGAAAAAAAAGAGTGAGGGCGTTAAACTTCAAAGGTGACAAAGAACTAATCTTGACTTTTTTTTTATAAAAAGGTATCTTAAATAATCATCATCATCATTAGCATGAAAACAACTCATAAGCCTAAACCTTCATAAAACTCATTCATTACAAATGTCACTTGTGATGGCATGAAGACTTTTCCTTGCTGAAATCTAGCACGCTCTCAATTCCTTTTGACACAGGAATTCCACGAGGCGGGGGTGGAGTTCAGATGGGTGCTGGGCCTCTAAATTTGTGGATTAAAAAGGGGAGTGGTTAGGTAAAGGGAGACTAAAAACAAATGTAAAGTTATGTGCAGAGCTATGTTCAAGTGTCCCAAAATCTCCCAAAAATTAATTAATCCAAGCCTGGAGATGCCCAATGATATCCAGATTCCATCCTAATTTACAAAATATTCCATCACATAGCTCCTTCACCACTGGAAGATTTTATCCCAAAAAAAATCCAACACATTAACAATGGCTGGCTCTAGATGTGACTGTGTACTTCCCTCAAACTTAAACTCCGTGCTCCCAATGAGAAATCAATTTAACCCAACCAAGTCTGAATGTGAGTACCTGTACCCGCAGCCTACCACTGGGATCCCTCCAGGCAGACCTCCACCTGGTTGTCCCCCAACCGCCTGCGTCCCCCCGAAGTGGGTTCGAACTACGACCCGAGCGAAGACCAGCAGAGAATTCGACGCGGAGGAAGTACCCGCTCCCTGCAGCTGGATTTCCCGGTCCGGATCTCCGTCCGCAACACGTGCCGGGAATGTGCGCCCGAACCTGGGCGGCGGGCCTTCCAGTGGGAAAAAAACCAATCGGGCGAGTGGCAGCGCAAACGTTGGCTGGACAGCGAAGGACGGCAACGGAGTAGCGAGGAATCGCCCGTCTACGAGGAATACCAGGAGCCCCGACAGGACTCTGAACGCGGTGAAGACTTTGACGATCTTTACGACACCTTGCCCCCCGCCCGAGAAGCCTACGAGGGTTACCCGTCAAGTCCGCCGGGTCTCAGTTTACACCCGGCCCAGTTACTGCCCCCTTTACGGGCCTGGGCCCCGGGATCCAGAGAGGAGGCCGGTGGCACGAATCTGGGCTCCGGCGCCATGACTAGTTCTGGAGACGAACTGGAGAGACTGTTGAACCTGGTGTCACTGCGAGCCAGAAGGGCTACTCGGACCAACAGAACCTCCACCGTGTCGGAACCCGCGGCGAGTTGGGATGGATTCAAATGAGTGACCGGACTCTTTTCTCATCTAGCCTTCTATTAACTCTTTCATTGTCGTTAACGGCCATAAACAACCAATCGCGTGGCTCTTTTCAACCCTAAATTCCAATGAGTTTATGATGAGTCGACATCCGATCTGTTCAAACTAGGAGAGCAGCCAGCCAATAAAGGAAAGTTCATTGGATGCCAACTCTCCCAGTTCAAACGAATTGGATCTCTATTGCCATGATTGGCCGTCCAAGGATTGAGATGAATGCCTTCTTTGTACAATTACTCCGCAATTATTTATTTCATAAGGAGAGGTCATATGGCGGCTGAGCAGCCGGCACATGAAAGAAGAAGATAATTAAAGGAAGACACTTTCAAGAGCGTGCACACACGTACACGTACAAACACGCCGCCTTGGATTTTACGCCTTGTTTTGTCACTGTGAATAAATTGTGTACATTGTGCGCAACTGTGTTTGTCTTCTGTGGCTGCATTTCACCTCGCGCTCTATTTGAACTGAAAGGGCTGGCATTCAAAGATCATATTTGAATTAGTAATCATGTTTCAGCAATAGACAGCCCCATTAATTTCGTTCAGGAGGCCTAGTAGCAATCATTCAGTGTCAGCCAACATTTTTTACAGGAAAACCTATACTACGTGTTGATTCACTTGCTTTGGCCAATCTATCTAGGATGATTGGTTAAAATCTTGACAAATTCTTCCATGTCAAAATAACACCAGTTGGCACTTTGAATCTAATTTGGCAGCGCTCATGTATCATGTCAAATTCTTCTTCTTGAGACATTTTTGTGGGTCACGATACCCTTGCCTACCAATTTTTATGTTGCAAAGTAAAACTGGGACCAGGAGCGACATTTTCCCAAAAATGGTCGACTATTCACAAGGGGCCATTGGCAATGAAAATAATGTCCCAATGATGTGTCTTTTAAAAACTATATTTAAAAAGCTTGAAATTGTTTGATAACTAATAGACTCGTTGGCTCCCATCATCCTAGTGCTGTCAATTACAGCCGATAAATTGAATCCCGACAAAGATGAAAGTATTTGTCTCCGATGACTTCCCAGGGTTACTGAATGTTGATACAGGACAGAGTTTGCAGTGAGCTAAACATATGCCAAGAATCACAGAGAGCAAAGGGGTGAGGAAGAGGAGCATTGCTCTCACTGACACCAGGATTACACACCCAGAGCGAAACCTAATCTGTGTGGACGACATCTGCCCGGCGCAAACACACACACTCACAGCTGGAATGGACAGAAACAGCATCTCACGCAAGCGCCTTTCATGCATTATTTAGCGATGCTTTAATTTCAACGGTGTAATCAGCTGCGGCAAGGAATCCCAGTGTGTGTGTGCATGCATATGTGAGTGTGTGTGTGTGTGTTTGGCAGATGATTAGCCGGCCAATCCTGTGGCATATGCTAGGAAGAGTGTGGACCAATGCTTTTGCGTTAACCGGTACTGTTGTGCACTGAATAATGATGATGTATTTGCATGGTAGGATTTTATGTTTAGATCTACAAATCCATTTTAGGAATATTGAGTTTTTGCAAAGAAATGAATTGATTAATTGCTTCAGATTATCACTGGCGTTTAAAAAATATATTTAAAAAAGTAAAAAGATCACAAATATGCTAAATTTATGAATGAAATGTGATAAAAATGTTTTCTTTCAGTTGCAAATTTGTTTTGTGCATCAGTAGTGCCTCTGCTGGCTACATCCAAGTACTTTTGTCAATTACATCCGTTAAATTGAGTCAACATGATTAATTAATCCAAGAATTTATCAGATCCTATTTAACAATACACAAACACACTCAGAAATCAATCTTAGTTTTGAAAACATTTTTAAAACCCTTTTAAGTTCCACCTTCTGCAAGCACTGTCTAAGATTAATTGCGTCTTTTGCTTTTTTAATTACAGACACTCGCAATACACTCGGAGGCGTTGATGTAAAACATGCACTCGCTCACATCAATCCTCAGTCAAGCGCTAAGTGGCCCACCGCTTCGTTAGAGCAAACAAACTCAAACACGTTAGCAGCACATATCAAGGAGACGTGGGCACTCAATGATCAACAAGGTGAGGAACTTTAAAATATTGTTCAACTACAATGCCAACTACAAACAAACAAACAAAAGCATGTCAAAAACTACACTATGAAGCCACATCACGGCCTTATAGAGAAAAATAAATAATATATATTTAATACCATAGATAATAGTTCAAATTCTGTACGCCGTATAACAACTTACGTACGTTTTTTTTGTCAAACTGATCTTATTGTACCCATTTCGGCTCTAATCCGGATATAGCGTGTCAGCAAGCAATGTACAGTCAAGCTGTCAGCGTCATACAGCAACATCTACAGAATCTTGCATTTTATGCAGCGACTAATTGGGCCCTACATCCAATTTGAAGCAAATTTTAGACTTTTAAGTGTGTCCTATGTGAGTAAATATGTGCCGCGTTGCATTTGCACGTTTTTTTTTTATTGCTTAATAAGGGAAATTGCAATCGTTAACAAGGGGAGCAATTGGCCGAGGTTGACAGGTATGCAATTCTAAAATATAGTCTCATGAGATAATCAATATTTTTGGTGGTTCAGCCACACAAGTGAACAAAAAACTATATAAAAAGTTGGACTAACAAGGTTTTCTAGAGTTATTAAAAGAAAAGAAAAAAGTGTTAGACCACTCCAGGTATCAGCAGTTCTAATTATTACATATGGCATTTTAATCCTATCATGCACAGAGTTGGTTACATCTAATGAACCTCCTCCCCCTTCATATCATCCACATTTTTGGTGATGACACATCGAGTCCAGACGTCGTTATAGGTCGTCCGACACACGCTCCTCTTTGGATGAATGCTTCCATCACATCCAAGACCACCAAAAAAAAACACCCCAAAAATCCATGCAAGTGATGCTGAATAATTGTGCGTGCGTCATACAAGGTCCGGAGATCAATGACGGCCATGATGATGCAATTTGTCCGTCCCGACCGAGCTTTTCCATAATGACGGCGAATAGGGAGATAACACGCTTTCCGCAAATGCGAGGCGAGTTTTTTTTTTTTTTCCCTGTTCAAACGCTGACCCACAAACGCTTGAGTTACACGCAATTACGCGCTCCGTACCAACATGACCTCAAAATTAGGGTTTGCCTTAAATCCATAGGAGTCTTTAAAGCACAGGTGCCTAAACATTTTTTCTCTGAAGACCAATTTCTGAAAAATCTAATAATGTAAGGCCTGACTTGAAATCTTTAGATGTCTTTCATCATCAATGGCTCTGAAAGAGTCAATTGGCGACTACTAGTAGACAGAAGTATTAATTTTTTTAGTATCTATGTATATATTTGTATGTTAGTATGTGTGCTTTCATTAGAAATGAAAACTGACTATCAAAACAAAAGATAGCACATATGTATATGTATATATATATGTGTGTATGTGTGTATATATGTGTATATATGTGTGTGTATATATATATATATGTATATATATATGTATATATATATATATGTGTGTGTATATATATATATATATATATATATATATATATATATATATATATATATATATATATATATATATATATATATATATATATATATATATATATATATATATATATATATATATATATATATATATATATATATATATATATATATATATATGTATGTATATTGTTTTTAATAGTTTGTTTTTTGTAAAGTAAACTGAGACAGGCTCCAGCACCCCCCACAATCCTTGTGAGGATAAGCGCTACAGAAGATTGAGTATTCCTTCTTGAGGAAAAAAAAATAGATTCCCCCACAAGAAAATCAACAACAACAAAAATCTAAACATGGGACTATTGTGCATTGGCACACAGAAATTGAAATAGCATTGCAAGTGCAAAGTTGGCAAGAAAACTCTTTGGAATGTTGTGCAACTAAAATAGGAAGTCAAGGGTTTTAACATCAGGTAAGCGACAGCCCCTGATAGCACGCATGCAATTAACATCAAGTAGTTTGAGTGGAAAAAGGTGAACGATTGCATCAGCGCGCTGACACGCATTGCTGATGTTTTGCACACATATCCTGCCATTCTGGGAGAATAGAAACATGCAAAGGTGCGTGGGAGGCTGGGATGTGTTTACTTGTTATGTGCGCGCCAAGTCTTTTTCCAAATCAAAGTATTTTTTTTTTCTGCTGCAAAAAAAAAAAAGCTTAGAGAAAATAAAATATGTTACATTACTATTTCCTAACATGTGAATTTACATATCTTTCAATGGTAGCCGATATTCTAAATGGATTGGAAAAAAAACGTGGAAATACTGCCATTTTTTGTTGGGGGGGGGGGGGGGTGCATTTTGGCGGGTGAACATTGTCTTTGTGGAAGGAGAAAATTTTTGGAAAATAGTTTGGAGACAAAAAAAATCAACATAATATATTTTTGAATGGAAATTTGAATTTTGAGAGCATTTTATCCTAGTTGTTTACTAGTCGAAGTATTATCCATTATAACTGGAAGGGCAATGTTCTTCACTACCAGCTCCCTCAGTTCAAATGGATAGGACATCTATCACTGTGTTTGGCTATTTTTTTTAACAATAATAACTTGTAAAACATTTTTTTTTTCAGTTGAAAACGATAAGCTTGTGTGCTGCATTTCCGTGAAAATGATGTTGAGCTGACAGAGGTGAGGAGGGGGTGGGGGGCATTGTGAGAGATTGAGGGGGGGGGGTGAGAGAGCAAGAGAGAGAGAGAAGGGGGAGTGAGAGAGGGAGGGGGCAGACTGAGAGAATGTGAGAGTCAGAGAGAGAGAAGGAATGAGAGTAAAAGTGAGAGAGAGAGAAACCTATAAAGACGCGTGGGAGACCCAGTGATGTGTTAGTGTTACTCGCGCAACTCAGTGGGGAGGGTGTGCATGCATGTGTGCTTAGGTTTAAGGTGGGGGTGTGGCAGAAAGGCTCGGGATGGCTTTTCTTCGGGAATAGCATCCTAATGTTTGGGACCCTTTTGCTCCCGTTTGAAAAAAAACGGAATAAATATGCGTGAATGGTCCAGCTGAGCAGGAGGAGAGAGCGCACACACTGTGGATGAATGACATTTTGGAAGACTGGTGTAACTTTAAGTAGGTCACACGTGAGTGCTTTCCTCTGCTTAATAAGTGTCTCGGTGAGAAGAACAAGATAAAGGAAGAAGAAGAAGAAAGAAGGAGGAAAAAGGAGGAGGAGGAGGATGCTCGGCGGGACGTGATGCCCGACACCCTGGCGCTCCTCCGCAACCGCTCGGAGGAGCCAAGAGCCCCGACCGGCGAGGAGGGGGGTGGCCGGCCCGCCTGGGTCATTGGCATCCTGGCCGGGGTGCTGATCTTCACGACAGTGGTGGACGTTCTGGGTAACCTGCTCGTCATCATCAGCGTCTTTCGCAACCGCAAGCTGAGAAACGCGGGTAAGTACGACTCTATTCATCATTGCATGCTTTGGGATTTTTTGTTACAGTGGACGGGAAACATTTTACAAAGACGCAAAATGATGAGGCCAAAATAGTTTCAACTCATATGAACCAAGCTTAGTCAAGTCAAATATAGCTGGAAAAAGTGTGTTTTTTTTTAAGATTTTGGGGGAAAGCAAAAATTCAAATGTTCTGAAAAACTTAAAAATAGCAGAGTAAAAAAAAATCCTCTTTTGATTCCCAAACAACTTGAAGACAAATAGTAAAAAGCCATGATATTTCTGCAACTATTTCTACATATTCCTGACACTATGATTTATTCATTCACAAGCAGCATTTGAAGTTGGGCTGTTCATCCTTTAGCAACAACCCCCATCAACCTTAATACATTTCACATTGTACTTCCACCTCTATTAATGTTTGTATTGCCTTATTACATAAACGAAGCTCTGGTAAACTTATTTTTATGCAAAAGCCTGTTAAATCTCAATCTGGTCAAAATATGTCCATTACATTTGTTTGGACATGTGTGTTTTGCACTTGTTATAGAAGTGCACTGTCCGCAGGCTAATTAAGCCTTGAGCGGCTATTATGATAATGCATTGACAGCATCGATCCACGGATGGATGGCCGCCCGGCCGCCCGCCCGCCTTCCCGACTGCTCTTTTACAGCAGCAGACACTCAGTTAGTGGCGACAGCTCCCAAAGCTTGCCAGGTGAAATTAGTCGAGAAGCATGATGACATGCTTTCTAGGACACTCATTCCTAGACTTCCAATCCGTTTAAACTAGGGATGGAGCCAATGAATGAATGTTCATTCTAATCCAATGCCAGTCAAAAAGTATTGGATTTATAGTGCGAATTAGAATGGCAATGAAATATGAGTCCTCCTAAGTTAAATGAATTACATGTCAATCAATGTCAAGGGTTGCCAATTGAATGAATATTATGAAATTTAAACATAAACCTTCAGAGGTTTTAGCCATTATAGAAATATACTATTTCTGTTTTTGTTCATTTAAATCATTTTTTTGCTAACATTATTATTCATTCACTGCTTTACTCAAGTGTATTTTAGTGGGTGGTGCGGTGAACTAGTGGTTTGCACGTCTGCCTCACAGTTCTGAGATCAAGGTTTCAACCCTAAATAGTCGAGTTTGCATCTTTTCCTCATGGGTTTTCTCCCAAAAACATGTGCCTACTTCCCCAAACTGCCTGTAGTCAGGTGGGATTAGCTCCAGCACCCCTGTGCCTCTCACCAGGAGAAGCCAGGAGCAATGAATGAATTATTATTTATATAAAATAATGACAACAGGCAACACCTGGAAAGGAAATGTTCATACTACGTGGCCTCCCACTGACCTAAAATATGATTTCCAAGTGTCTGCGCACCCAGTCTTAATGATCAAAGTTCTTTTAATTACAAAAACACTCCTGGAGGGTGTAGAGATTCACTCAATTCCTGCTGGTGGTGGTATGATTGTAAGTTGGGATGGTCTCTGTGTCCCTACGGCTGACTGGCGACCAGTCGAGGGTATACAATGTCTTTTACTTAAAGTCAGTTGGGGATAGGCAAAGTTTACGAGCATGCGGGGTATGGAAGATGAAATGTATGTATGTTTTTTAGCCGCAATAGAAAATAAACTTGGATTCATGGCAAATATTTATAGCCTATCTTCGTCAAGGGCCGTGAATGAGTTAAAAGTATCTATCCCCTGCTTCACATTCCCTCTCCCCTCCTTGACTTGGCCTCACTTCACAAGCCCTCTGATCTACAAGGTGCAAAAATCCATTTTTTCCACTCTCACAGTGCCCAACACACACACACCCTGATTTGTTTCTGCTCAGCTAGACCCGAAAAAAAGGTTCCCGTGAGTCCCAAGGGATAAAAAAGACACATTTGTATAGCACAAAAAATTGCAATGAGGAGTTACTTGTCACTGAGAGTAGAGATGAGCGATAATGTGTCATGCACAACACCAAGCTGAACTATGGGGTTTGTTTATTTACCACGCTTGTTATTTCAGTGTCACTGGTTTTGGAAGCGTTAGAATAAAATATATGTTTTGATCGTAGTTCCACGTGCAGTAACGATAGTACTTGGGTTCATTGTGGTATCTTTTTAGTACAGTGGTAACTCTGCATACAAAATACATTTGTTCCAGAAGTAGTTTCGTAACTTGGATTTTTGATGTGGAAAGACATATTTTACATTGAATTAGAATAATTAATTTTTAGATGTTTCAAACTAGTGTCTAAAAACGTTTAGAATATAGTAAAGTCCATTTTGCATGAAGTGTGAATGCAAATGCATTATTTAGAGATAAAAAATGTAAGAAAACTAGTATATTAATCCTTTAAAACCAATGAGAAATGTGAAGGAATTTTGCAAATGAAAGCAATCAAGATGTAATGAAAAAAGACCTCAATAGAATTTTTCTTCAACTTTTCTTGTTTTTGTCAATTTTAGACTTTTTCTTCCAACAAAACCTACATATTTCTTCACTTAATTCAAGAGTGTTTGCATGAAAGAAAACTCATTCAATGCTTGCATTTTTCTATAAATGAATGGACTTCTTTAAGAATGGCTTTGTGCAATAGACTAATTTTTGAAGAAAAAAAAAGGAAGAATGTCTTGCTTTTCTTGACAATACTACCAAGGTTACATGTTTTCTTTAGTTCCACTCACCATCGCTTTAACTCGTAGTCAAAGCTTCTGTTTACGGGCCAAAAGGAACAAAATGAAGTCAAGTGATTTTTTTTTGCAAAAGGACAAAAAGCATGTTGGCCTTCACCAGTGTCATTCGACTTGAATGCAGACTTTTGCACAATTCTGAGGAAAAACACTCGGTGCTATTTTGAAAGGGGCATTATAGTGGGCGGTGTAGAGTTTTTAGCCACGCGTTGCTGGTTACGCCACGGCCCACTCGTCCACAAAGGTCAAGCCCTGCGCTCTCTGTGCATTTCAGGTGGGAAAGCACCTGATTGAAGGCTACTCGCTGACGATGTGGGCAAACAGTATTTGAAGATGACTCACTGTGGGCTTCACTCTCACCTACAGTGTGTACTGTTAGCATAAGAATAGCAGCATGGAGGAAGTTAAGTAATGCAAAGTGGCCCACTATCACCCAATGCTTTTCAATGATATGTAGTACAAAATATCCTTTTTACTCCGTAAAATCAGTATTCCACCAAATAATACATTTTATTTTATTTATTTGGGGGGGAAAACTTGGGGAAAAAAACGTAACTTTTGAATTAACATTAACTGACCTGTCAAAAATTCATCACAGAGTAATACATACTAAAATTATGCAGAGTAAACAGAAGCGGCATATTAGGATTCATATTTATGCTCAAATGCAAAGCTATCTCGTTATCTACTAATACTTGACGAGTGGTTTTGATCTTTAATTAGCCAGATAACTTTCATTCATTATCTGTAGCGCTTATCCTTGCAAGGGTTGCGTGGGGTGCTGGAGCATAACCCAGCTAAGTACAGGTAGCAGGACATGCTGAATTGGTAGACAGCCAATCGCTTATACCTAGAGGCAATTTAGAGTGTTTAAAGAGCCTAACCTGTATGTTATTTGTTTTGAAGAATCCTATTAAGTGACTATTTTAAGATTCTCTAAAAGCCATTAGCCCGTTCATTTGAAAAACCCAGACAGCTCCAGCAGTCATCGGTCAGCAACTTGCTATTTTTCAATTTACTTTAAAGGATCATGCCCTAAATTGTCAGTACTGCATACTTAAAAAGGGAAAATCAGTAGGTATCACATTGAATACAATCATACAACATGGCAAGAATTTTATATATATATTTTTTCCCCAACATATTCTACTACAGGCCTAGTGAATCACCTAAAAATATGTGCATGTGCGCACACACTGCATGGGTCCAAAGTGTTTTTTTTTTGTAGGGGCCTCCTTTGAAGAGGATTAACGTCAAAACCATCACACGTTAGTTGCTTCAAAGAGACTCTATTTCAAATCTACAAGTGCCCCCCTCTATTTCACTGGCCATCATTGCTACTTTTCCCCCCATAGCTCTCAGGCATGTTAACAGAATGCTTGGAAAAAAAAACCCCAACTTGAAACAAAAAGCGCCAAAGCAAACACTTTTTAATGACCGATGAAGGAACTGTGGCTGCATATATCATCAATATCGCTTTTGTTGAGAGCCATTTGCTCAAAACGTTATGTTCACAATCCAAGCTTTTCAAAAGCTGCTTCATTGAAAACAAACTGCAATCTGTATCGCTCGACTGCAGACGTTTTTTTTTTGTTATTGCTAATCAAAACATCAACAGAACTGGTTTAAAATAATGTGGAAATGTTACTTTTCTTGCAAAATGTAGGGTGATATCACCAGGATGAGATTTCCATTTTTATAATTCATCTTTACTGCACATTTTTTTTTAACTGCCAGATGTCTAGAATTGTAGTTTGACGTTTATTTTTAATTATTCGTAACTTGGTAAACTAAAACAAAAGTATTTATCTTCTTCCATTGATTCTTGCTTGGATATCTAAGTACATATACGCATTTATATACACATTTTCTTTGTGCAAATATCCTATTATATAGAAAAACCCGAGGCTTATATTCTTGTGCATGATCTAACCGTTTTCTTGATAAATTTGTTGGATGCGTCTTAAAGTTCCACCATCATAGTAGCCATAGTGACACATTTTTTATAATAGATCTCTACTTATAGGCTGCCATGAGTGCAGTCATCTGAAAGCTTCCATTTTGGATTAATGCAGCCTTTTTATGACAATTTCCTGAGGACATGACAAAAAACACAAGCCTTTAACGCTTGAAGCCATTTGCGCTTTGTAGACCTTTTGAAAAATCTGGAAAAAAAACATCCCAAAAATTACAAAGCAACACTGCCACTTTGGTTTTAAGCGGCCATTTTTCAAGGGCATCTCTGTCACTGAAGCCAATGCAGTAACATAAAATTTGGAAGGTATATTTAGAATGAGGAGACCTCATAGGAGTCCAAACAACAGCAGATGTTTGGGTTGAAAAATGTATTTAGTATATTTTTTAACCTTGAAGAACAAATTTATGGCAGATTTTGTCCAAATTCGCTACTAGGATTGCAGGAGTATTGCTGTTAAATCCAATGAAACGTGATCCTCCAACGGTATTCCTATCAGTTCAAATGGAATGTACATCTAATAGGCTCTCACCATCCTTTTCGTGTTGCGGAGACGCTCGGTTTGACGCCATGTTAGCGAATGTTTGAAGCGCCGCAGGAAGTGATCGCCCGAGTCGAATGGATCGAGGCATTCCACGAATTCACATTAAAACTCAGCGAGTTAGACTTACATTTGTAAGGCAACGCAACTTCTCGGTTAATTTGACACCGGAGTCGCTTAATCCCCTGTGTCTCTCTCTCTCTCTACCCCAACGAGTATGAGGGAGCTGGGAGGGGGTTTGGTTGTCTGAATTTCGGCATCTTTTTCTAAGAGACGTTTGCGAGGATTCCACATGAGCTTCCTCACGTCCATACCAATTACATACATCGTTTGTCATCCCGCTACGTGACACGCTAGACGGCTTGTAAATGGGAGTGCAGAGGCGGGAGCTCACTGTCGCTATCGGGCCTTGGAGCAAAAAACAACAGACACAAGGGGAAGGCGGCTTCAAATCATCAAAAAAAGGAAATGAAAAAAATGTCAAAGGCTTCTGCCCCAAAAAAAAAACAAAATCAATTTCTCTTAACATGAAACCGAGACACTAAGGTGTGTTTTATCACCAATGGGATTGTCAAAGTGTTGCAAAGCCAAATACATGCGAAAATTTGTATATACATCTTCTTTAGGTTCACTTAAACTAGATTTAAAGGTTTCATAAGTATGCTGTACGATATAAAAGAGTAGTGCTTCTACTTCTAAAATGAATTGGTTCCCAAAGTCGTTTTGTTACTTGGCTTTTTCGTAAGTAGGGGCATACTTTGGGGGCATTGAATTTAATACTACCTGTTAAACCCTTTTAAAATGAAAAAAAGCATACAAATTCTGTATGAATTATGAATGCAATTGTATTTAGTCTCAGTATAAGTCGCGCAATGAAAGGGGAAAAATCCTATCACTGTCATTGAGAGGCATTTAAAATAAGATTTTAAAATAATTTAAATGAGAATAGAGGCAACAAAATACTGAATATGTATATTTCTTAAGTTTGAAAAAAAGTAATTAAAAGTTTTGGGAAAATTACATGTGATTGTACAAGTTTGCGGCCTGCTGGAGCCCTGTAATTTTTTTTAAACTTATTTTACAGTTATTGGGTCAAAAATATAAAACCATCACAGTGTAGTAGGGTGCTTATGATTTTCAGTATTTTTAGCTTGTACTTTGAAAAGATGTGTTTCATGAAGTTCTGCAGAAGTAAAAGTAAACTCATTCAGTATTTTGGTCTCTAGCAAAAAGAGCCAACTATGGGATATTTGAATGAGCTTTTAAGCTTCATCTGGACTAGGTCCGTATGTCTCTTGCTTGTGAAACTTTGTAAGTTTTGTTGCATGCTGGGGGACCAAAGTCAGTTGTTGGTTTTGTGGTCCGTAGCGGGCCAGGCGCCGCCGGAAGGCCATATGTTCTCCAAATGCACTCTGTGAAGCCAAATATCACCAGGAGGTGGGTCTGCTAAGTGCACGAGCAATGAAAGAAAGAGTCATCCCACGACCCCTGATTCCCCAGCCTGACTTTTCCAGTCTTTGCTTTTAGTGCTTTTTAATATTCTCCTCATCCGTTTTTAAAAACGTACTTTTGCCTCTCGTTGCATTACATTTTTTTTTCTCTCTTCCCAATGCGACTGAGCAGGAACTGGCTAATGTATTCTCTCGGTCTCTCGAGTCGGCGTTTAATCGGAATACGTCGGAATCTCAAAAACGGCAAATGGCCGCGGCCGGTTGTCAGATCAATGGGATCCCGTTTAATCCAGGGGAGATTTGGCTGAGTGTGAAAAAGGTTTTTACTGACAACTGAAGGCAGAGAAGCCCGATTGGAGACTCATTTTAAATGAGCGGAATGGAAATGGAGGGCTTTAAGACGGGCGGGTCGTTAAATTCGGCGCAGGGCTTGATGAGAATGAATTAATTCCAGTTTGGGAAGGATTGAGAGCCACGCATGAAAATTGCGACACCCCCACCATTGTACGTCCCATTGTGACAAATATCAGCCGCTTTTCATCACATCCCATTCATACCAGCTGCGACTGATCTATAATGCGTGTCGCAGAGTGTCCGCCAGGCTTTGGAGAGGATTTTCTCAGCCATCAATTCTTTGATCTGGTTTCTGTGAGTATTTAGGCTCAAAGACGTAATGGTGTGCCTGCTGACTTGACTGCTGTGGTTGCTTCAAGTGCTTAGAATTGATTCCCAACCCATGTTCAAGGGGTGCCTTGAGATGATCAAATTCAAAGTCTTTAGCCGCCATTGACAAGGCTACACGTCCATTGGACTGGATTCGATGTTTAGTGCTCTCGATGGCTGGGAATGAATTCAAAAATTCGGGTTAATATGCCGTAACAATCAATGCTGTTTCTCAGACGATGCTGATTTGTATTGTATGCGACCATTAACATACCTGTCAACCTCGGCCAATTGCTCTCCTTATGAATGATTGCAATTCCCCATATTTAGCCATAATAAACCGTATAAATGCAGCAGGGCATATATTTGCTAACATAGGGCCCCTTTAAATATCTAAAATAAACATAGCGCCCAATCAATTGGTTTGCCTTGTGTATCCACTAAATTCAAGATTCTGTAGATGTGGCTAAAAATCCTGTACAAAAGTCATTACACCCTAACCCATACACAATTTGAAATGGTTAAAAAAAATCATAAAATACGGGAAAAATGTAAAAATGGACACTTATGCATTACCGTTATTGGTTCCTTGGAATCTACAAGGTGTCCAATTGCCTTTGTTTACGGTTTGCGCATCACTGAGCACGGTGGGGTTTTGCACATGTAAAACACGTGCTTTGGCTTAACGGACGTCGGGAAACACAGGCCCACAGAAGTGAAGCTTGATGTGAGGGCCGCCGCTACTGATGCTGTCAAGTGTCATCACAATCACCCGGCGCTCGTGTGCACTTTGCTGCCGACTCAAGGGGACGTGGTGGTGGTGGCGAGGGGGGGTGGACGGTGATTCAGATATTCTTGTCGCTGTGTGCAACCCCTGTAACTCCACACGAGCGCGGACGAGCGACCCCGTCCTCCTCGTCATTCGCATTGCACGGGAGCCCGTATTTATAATGGATGCGCGGCGATAATTTGAAGTGAGTTACGTAAAGGCTCCTGCCAACCTCTAGGCAGCCGTGGGTGAGGCGGTGGGAAGGCGAGGGAGGCATAGAAAATATGAGAATGGAGGAGGAAAAGAATGGGAGGAGGCCGCATGCCAAACAAATGCGTGAAGAAAGCAAACACAATGTTCGCTCGCCGACATTTCCGCCGCTGCATACGGAACGCTGTAAAGTGAAAAAGCCGACCTGCAATGTGAGAAGACGATGGCATTTCATTAAACAAATGCATTTTTTTTAACAAGGCATCGATTACTAGATGTCTTAACAAAAGTTCACTGATGCTAAGTAAAGAATAGTTCATTCATAAATCTATTTTTCTGAACTGCTAATCCTAGCAAGGGTCTCGGGGGTGCTGGAGACTATCCCGGCAAACAGTGGGCACTAGGATACTCTGAATCAGCGGTCAGCCAATCGCAGGGCACAAGGAAACATACATTTATGCTCATAGCTAGGGACAATTTAGAGTATTCAACCATCCTACCATGCATATTTTTTTTTAATGTGGGAGGTAATCAGAGTACCTGGAAAAAACCCACACAAGTCCAGAGAGAACATGTAAACTCCACACAGTGAGGACATACCTGGGATCAAACCCTCGACCCCAAACCTGAGAAACTGATGTGATAACCACTCCCCTTAAAGAATAGTGAAAAAACGCAGTGGAAAACATACATTTACATGCACTGAACTAATGTTCAGTGCAAAAACTTTTTTGGTCATACTTGAATACATTTAAAAGAAACTTCAAGAAATCAGTCAAGTTAAGAGGAAGCGAATTGCTGACTGGTTCATCCTTGGTTGCATTTTCCAGATGGACGGAGATAAATGTGCTCCGGTCCCAAATGCAAGGCATGTCAGGCCAACAACATAACCTTATGTTTGCGGGAGACATAAGCTGTGGTTTGATGGCACTCTACTCCTTACACACCATTAGTGTTTCCGGTACAAGTAGAATGGGAGGGTGAGGTGAGCTTTTGAGATTCTTTGTTTCCAGTGATCGGTGCGGTACGGTGTTGTTACTTTCCTGACAGCTGCATTTTTTTGTTTGTAAAATTGCATCAGTTGTTTTCACGATAGCTCACATCTGTTTTATTGTAGACCTCTTTTGTAGCGAACACTTTATTAGGTAAGCAATTGAATTCAAGCCATTCATTTAACAACACAGCAAAAGCCCCTGAAGCCAGGCAGGTTAGACACATTTTCAAAAGTTAAACGCAATTTGTTTATATCAACAATCAGCTCAATGGGCATCCGACAATAAGATCCACATATCAACACTTTCAATGATAAATCTACTACCTTTGCAACTAAAGTTATCTCAGTTCTTTTTAATGTTGCATTGATATGATTGTTTAACTCCCAATACCAATTCAGACACCTTGCTCTCTATAGTATACTGTACCGATACCTTGTTTTTCTTGAAAAAATATATTCTTTAAATTTGTTTTAAAAGTAAAGCACTGCATACTCGATTGTTAACAAATTGCTATCATGATTAGGTCTGACAAAGCTTAATTCGTCTGCAATTAAAGTGTCGTTTGTTGCTGCCAACCTCCTACTTTCAATTGATTGGCCATCAACTGATGATAAACTGGGAGGAAGAATAAGGGCGGGAGGGTGCCTCTTGGCCAAAGGAAGAACTAAATTTATCTATTTGGGTTGTATTGGCAGTGTAAGATGTTCAATTGATTTGTAAATGCATTAAAATTCATAGCTGAAGGATGATTGGACATCTCACAACTAGTTTTTGTTTTGTTATGTTTTTTCAATAATGTCTATGACTATTTTAAAGTAGATTTTGAAAGGTTTACATTGTACTGCATCAGCATACTCTTACTTAATGTTATCAATACTTCATATCAGTGCAAAAAGAGACCAAAACTATTACTACACATAAGTCAACATCCACCCAAAAATAATCCAACTCCAGTGTTGTGATTGCGTCCGTAATCTTATGAATATTTTTTCAAACTAAGCTCCATAATTGAAGTAGCAAATTGGTAGGGGAAAAAAATACTTTGAAACCTAAGAGCTCTTCAGATATCTTTTACGCAAAAGCAAGGCGATTGATTGCAAACTGAATATTTCATCAGTTGCCATTCACGCCAACTGCTGCTCGCTCATCCAACCTCTTATCAGGAATGGAAAATGGCATCTTTCATTCAAATGAAAGATTTGGCCGCTGAGCTGCGTGGGAAAAATACCAGCGCTGCCGTTTTTGGAGGTAGTCGGAGCAAAGCTGTGCATCGGTGTCACTGGTGATCACATTTGGGAGGAAGTGAAATCAACAGCAAGTAAACAAACAGATTTGAGGGAGGCAAAGTCACTTTTGCCCTCCCCAGGGGCCTTCACGCCCTCTGCTGTCTTTCCTCACACATCACCAGCTTTGACGACCATGACAATGATGTGCTTGGCTCTTTTCATCCTTCTACTTTGAATTTCAATGAGTTTATCGCTAGTTAATCACTCAGGAGGGTGACAATGAACAAAGTAAATTAGAACTCTTTAAATGATTTTATCAGGCGGTAGATGAGTGGTTAGTGTGGCGGAGTCATGGTTCTGAGTTCGAGGGTTTCATTCCTGATTGGTCCTCATGGTGTGGAGTTTGCATGTTCTCCCTGGGCTTCCATGGGTTTTGTGTGGGTACTCCTACATTGCAAAAAATATGTAGGGTACACTGGTTGGAGAGGTAGAGGTACTGCATCAAACTAAAAATGATATATGGTATTTTGTTTCGGACTAAAGTAGGCCAACTATGGACTTTGCTGCTCTAAATCAAATAGTTTACTTTTGACTCAGTTTACTTTTACTTTAGGACAACTTCACGGCAAAGAACATAACATATCTCTTCAAGGTATAAATCAAAAATAATGAAATTCATAAGCGCCCCACTACACCATTTGCTATGATTTGCAAACAATTCCCCATTCGTCTATTTGTTTGTTTGGCATTTGAGAGGGGCATCTTTCCTTCACATGCCAGAAACTGACATTTCTGGTCCAGTGCAACTGGTCACAAAGGGGCCTCCAGGCACCCCCCCACTCCCTTTCGTCATTAATCCAGATTGTTATCTCCGGCGTTATAACGCAGAGCCACGACAGCCTTCCGACTCGATCAGCTGCTTAGTTCTCAAAGTTCAAAGGGCGCCTGGCCCGCTGGCGTCAGCGTTATCGGGAATGCTACGCAGAAAGAAATGCAAAAAGAAGGCATGGCCATACATTGTCCATTCTGTGGGTCTCAGTATTGAGGAAATGCCAAGAATGATGACAGCAGCAGGCGGCTTAAAGCTCCCAAAAGCAGCCGTGCCGAGACTCACCGAGCGTCTCTGCTCTTTAAGCTCACCGCCTGCTCGTCGTTGGAAATGTTTTCCACGATTGAAGCCTTGTAAGAAAAAAAGTCCTTGCGCCAGTTGGACTATTCAATGCAACGTTTTGCAGAGAAGTCAATGACAAAAGTGAGCAGAAAACTGATCTGAAAGACCATCCACTCTTAAGAGTAGGAAGCTTTATGTCCAATATGGATTCAATTCAGGATTTGTTATTTAAAGGGGATTCGTTTTTTTTTTTGGAAATGTACACCTTGAGATCAGTTTATCTTTGGAGAATTATATCTTCGCAGTTTTCCCTTTAGAGTTGATCTGGTTTGCTCCAGTAGGCTGGTTGAACACTATATTGCCCTTATGTGAACTCTATTGTCTCCTTGCGTCCTGTGATTGGCTGGCCACCGATTCAGAAGGTCTCGATTGGAAGTATTTTGCGAAGTTTAAATGCCAAGCTTTTTTTTTTTTGCTTACATTGTCAAATGCCAACAAAGCTTGCCCTCAACTTTTAATTAGAATTTCAAGGCAATTAACCTAACAGAATGCCTGAAATGCAATACATAGTCGACCATGTTAAGGTCTAACAGTCATTCCGGGTGCATTCCAGGACTCGGTCTTCAGAAAAATGCATAGTAATTCACATAAATGAGCCTCAATCTGCACAGATGTTTTGCCCACACCATCTAATGTAGGCGAATTTGTCTAAAATTGATGATAATTTCACATATTTCATGAAAAAACAAAATGAAAATGAGTGTAACATCACTTTTTTTTCCTTTTAAACACGGCACCTGTTCAAATTTGGCAATGTTTTGCACAATTCAAGAGGGTTGTACTTATGCATCTTAAATGCTCATCAGATAGAGCACATATGGAATAAACATGGCCCTGACCTGACATCTTGTTGGCCCTGGTAGCCAACGACAATCATTAATTTAAGTGCGGAAAGCAGTTTAAAAATTAGCAATTGGAGCGACACGCCGCCACGCATTCGGAAAGATTCCATCTGGCTGGAGGGGGCCACGCATTTGGCAAAAAAAATGCCGGCGTTCGGATAAACAAAACACACGCACATACAGCCCACACCCCTTGGCTCACCAATAATTTGCTTCACTTGCTTTAGCGCCCAGGCAAAGAGCCCAAGTGGAGCCCCGAGAGAGAAGTAAGAGCCAGCATAACTGACTCCCGGCAGCCTCGTCTGTCATTCTCTGTAAAATGGCGTCCTTAAAAACATTTACACTTGACTGTTTATTTGTTCAAAATAACGAGTGGAGGCAAAAAAAACGTGACAAATTGATGACAAATGGCATCAATGTCTAGGCAGCACAACCTGTATCTAATAGTTTCAAATCTAAAAGTGTAAAACAGCAAGTGTATACACATTCAATCTTACTTAATTAAGACAATACATAAAGTATCTTTTCTCACTGTGTCACATTGCAAGTCTCAACCAAATATGCAAAACATGGTTAAGCAATTTAGGGATGCATTATATCACATCAGCAATCTTTGCAAAAGTAATCTAGATTTGTTGTGGAAAAAAAGTGATAAAAACAAGGGTGATTTACACTTGAACAAGTTACTACATAAATCATAATATCATGGAAGTTTGGACTATTTCAAAACATATATTGCAGAGAAAACTCCTAAAATAAATGTTATTTTTAGTAGTATTGCACAAATACCATTATTTGGCTCCTGAGTAGGTTATACCAGGTTTTTTTTTTTTTTTTTTTTTACATTGAGTTGTTTAAATATTAAATTGCTCAAGGGTAAAATAAACTTTCTATACTGGCTTGCTCAGACAAGATCAGATTAAAGATTTAAATTCACAGCAGGATGATGAAACGATTGGATGTTTATCATCATCGGCAACAAATGCCACTTTCTTGAAGGCAGCATCTTTAATTGGTTTTCGAAATCTTGCTAAATGTTGAGTGACATTTGCAGATTATTTCTTGTTTATTTTGCCATACTAGTAAGAATGCAACACCAGTTCTTAGTTAAAATTTTGAACTTCAAATGACGCCATTTTAATATGAACACAATATTTTGCTTCATTTTGACCTTCAAGAATTATTTGGACAAACCCAGAGTGATTTAATTCACCCTTTCCTGAATTTTAACCAAATATTTGAGACAGAGTGACCAAACCAAGTTGCAAAACATTTAAGTTTTCATCTTTAACTAAATGGCTTTCCATTTGCACTTTGCACAGAGCAAAATAGAAACATATTAGACATACTAGAAGACACTAGACTAAGAAAGTCTAATAAAATGCAACCTCCTAGGAATGTGAATGAATTGCGAAAATGTGTAAAATATAGAATAAAATACTCAAAAGGTAAACAACTTGAGTCTAATAAGAAGGAAAATAAGTAATAGAAACATGCAATCAAAGTCAAATATGTATTGAAGAGTCAAATGTTCCCCAGCTTACTCAAGAAAACTTTAATGAACGACACTGAGTCAGTCGCCTTTAACGTGACGCAGTTATTGTATCAGCAGCTGACCGACCCGCTGAGCTGCAAAGATCCGCTTTAATCTCCAACTCCGACTTTGATTACATCTCCGCGCCATCCACTCGGCAATCCCCGCCCGTCCGCCCGCCGCAGTCCAGCGTAGAGATGTCGTACGGCGCTTACTAGAGCAACCTTGAAACTTTCTAAGAGTCTTTAATGACGGCCTCGAATAAGGCTGATTTTGCAAATCTCAGTGGTGTTCCTTGTTACTCGCTGCAAATGTGCTAAGCATATCAACTCTGCATTCCATAATCAAAGGTGGCTTAACATGACATTTTGTTCTTTTATTCACTGATATTTTGCAACATCCATGAAAACAGATGGGAAATGTTGTTGCTCAAAGTAGAATGTTAGCCACAAATAATGTTTCCTCTATTTTTTTCATATGTCTGGCTGTACAAACAACCTTCCTTCTCACACTGAGACCCTTGTGAGCAATATTAGAAGTGCTATGGCCACACACTTGTAACACACCTGCCATCAGCAGATGCATTTCTACTAACAGTAAAATATCTAGTCATGATAAAATGGAATGAAGAATATCCATCTTCATAAATGTCATTAAAATTTGCACAAATTTGACTTAAATGTCACTTCATTTTTTTTTTACATCTGTCCTTCTCTCATTTTTTTTTTTACATCTGTCCTTCTCACTTCTTATTTTCATTCAAACGACTTTTCTGCTGAATGTGTCGCTTAAGGCTTCCATAGAGTTCATATTTTCCATTAGAAAACTTGCACAAAACTTTAACTTTTTTGCATGTTTTGCAGAATAGATTTGAAAAACAAAAGATGTCCCCTAGTTTCAACTCCAAATGATTAATTAAAGAACCCAAAAACAAAATGATAAGAAGAGCAGGGAAACCAAAACTAGAAAGGTGAACCAAAAGCTAGGGAAGCAAATATATCCGTGTAAAGCTTGGCTGCACATTGACGTGACACTGACAGGGATGCAACAAGATCCCCCACAAAAAAAAAAACAAGAAATTGGACTTGAATACACACACATGGGTTAACAAGAAATGGAGAGCAGGTGCATGACATACAAGGCAGCAGACAGGCACATCAGGAGGGAAAAAGCCCGAAATTAAATTACACAAACCTAACATTCCAGTGGAATTTGATTTTTTTACTGATTCATAATTTTCACACCACATTTAACACTGTGTGCTGCTAAATATGAGAAATATATTATCGTCGTTTTAACTGAGCTCTGCTTTACATACAGCACTCCATGTTGTTGTTGTTGTTGGCTGGGATAGGCTCCAGCACCCCCAAAGCTCTTGTCACCGTAAGCTTTAAAAAAAAGAAGCATTTAAAGGGTAGTTAAGGTAGGTGTGCCAAGCTATTTTGTATTGAGCCACATTGTATTTATGCTTTCATTTGTTGGGCCACTATATCTGCCACAATTAATTGTCTATTCTGCATTATTTTATACTAACTGCCTCCATGGAGTGTCATTCTAATCATCTAGTATAGAATTCTAATTCCTCCCTCTCTTGGCGCAGCTCAAAGTAAAGATCCTGTCATTAGTAGCCTAATCATGGCTGTAATTTATTAGGCGGCTGGAGTAGGCCCACCCGTTTCGCCGTCAGACCTCAAGGGAGAAATCAAAGGGAAAGATGTCACCTTCCAATTCGAAATGAAGGCCTGCTTCTTCTGCATGACGTTTAGCAATTTTTTGAAAAAGAATCCAAGTGAACCTCACTCGCTCCACTGCCAAAATCCTCGTTACAACTTGAGACGGCACCAAGCGGCAGACATGCCAGCTGAGGATATGCAGGAATTGGAGTGACAGCTTTAATGCAAAATAAATCCATCCAGGTGTTACATAAATGTTACTATATATGCTAAATATTTGAGAGGGATGAAACATAGATGCCACCATGCGCATACACAAGCAGTCACACGGTGGCTATTTGTCAAAACATTGAATTCACATAATCCATTAAGGGCGTCCCATGTACGCGGATGTGCTACGTTTTTGTTGGCACAAAACGTACGTTGCATAAAAAGCCTGTGATTGGCCACCTCGGGCATGCATCCAATTTAACTTCATCCAACTAAAAGTCATTATTTGCTTACTAACCATGATTTATCTTTGCTCGTTTATCTTTGACAGTGACGTAGTAGCAGTTGTGACAGGCATAACAATTCAGTGCTCTTTTGCTGAAAGGCAGAAATTACAATTATCTGCTATTCACACAAAAGGATGTTAGCTTTGTGTTCAACCAAATGCCCCCCTATGTCACACTAAATTAATTGATTATTAATGTATAAATTAATATACAAATGATTGACTACACACTAACAATACTTTCTTTATTAAATTGAATATAGTCAATCAACTTAAGTCAACTCTACTGGCATTAGGGGCAAATAATATAGTATTTGTATGTATGTATGTGTATATATGTATGTGTATGTATGTGTGTATGTGTATGTATGTATGTGTATGTATGTATGTATATGTATGTGTATATGCGTGTATATATATGTGTATGTGTATATATGTGTGTATGTGTATGTATGTATGTATATGTATGTGTATATGTGTGTATATATATATATACACATACATACATATATACACATACATATACATGCATACACACATACACATACATATACATGCATACACACATATACACATACATATACATGCATACACATACATATATACACATACATATACGTACATACACATACATATACACACACATATACATACATACACATACACAAATATATACACATACACAATCTCTACAAATACATCTCAAAATTATTCAATACACAATCTCTACAAATACATCTCAAAATTATTCATAGTATCATTCATCCTCTGCAAAATATTGACTGATGAACTTCATGTAACAGTAATCTCGTTTCTGATTTAATCCTGCATACTCAAATATTTGTACTTTTGCCAGTGTGAGCTGCATCATTTGCATATGCATTTGCTGTATAGCATCTCTGCCATTACGTTGTTTGCCAGAACGATTGCGCTTGTCAATTTGTTTTTTGCGCCACGTGACCTTGCAATCATGTTGACTTTTGAGTTGAATATGTAAATGTCACAGTGGCAATGGCGGAAACCGCTTGTTTGCCTAAAAGATCGACTCCACTGTATTTTGTCACCCAGTCCACCCAGGTGGGCTTGGGCAAACACAGGTGCGTTTTAAAGCTCCATGTCCACATATGAACAGAATGTGTATCTACGGGAAAACACATTTGTTGGCTCCATAGCGAATTGTGACAGAGAATGTTGATGCGACTGGCGGATAGAAGGGAACCGGGTTGAAAGTGAGGTTTCTAGCCAGAGCTGGGGATTTCAAATTGAGTTTTTAATTAGGGTGTGAAGCCCAGATAAAGCTTTTAATTTAGTTTCTAGGCTGCTGTACGGTTTCAAGTCGGGATTTGGCTTAGGAAGTGTAGAGATTCAAGTAGACCTGGGCCATAAATGGATTTCAGGAAGAAATTGGAGTTTCTTATTACAGATGATTAAAAACACATTTCATCTCAGGTTTTTTTGTTCTCCTTGTTTTGCCAAAAAGAAAATCTAGCAACCCCTTATTTCATATATTGTTCTATGAGAAAAAAAAAGTTTCTTTGTAATATTACGACATTGTTTTTGGGAATAGATATCCCAAACAGATGTTTTTACAATTTATTTATACCTTATAACTTGGCCTAAATGACATAGCCAGAACCTTGTTTATATTGTTTTTTTATGATTTAATAAAACATTATGAAGTAATAATGGTTAAAATGTCCATAAAATCAGATGAAAGTAGTTTAGAGTCCCAGAAATAAACTTTGCTTATGACTCACAATACCAAATTTTGAATAATTTAACAAATATTTAACTCATTGCCTCCCGTTGAGAATAATACACCTCAATTAAATTCATTAAAAATGGAAAAGTCAAATTAATGAACTCATTACTCGTCCCTTGAAGGAAATAAAGGACAGATGTCTCGGAAAAAAGATTTGAGAAAGTCGGTTCTCAGGCTCCATTTTTAAAAATAAAAACAAGCTGCGTCATAAAGAAAAACTAAAAAGAAAATCTTTTCAATCCAAAACACATGAACTCTGTCACCTCTGTGGTTTATTGGACTGCTATTTGCGCTGTTCTTAAAAAAAAAAAAACTCCCAGCAGCTTTTTAATTGGCTCCAGAGTTTTTGTGGTCAGCACTACACTAGTGCAATCTAATCTAATAGGACACTGATGCGCTCTATGCATTCGATACGCTCCGTTGCCACGGTAGAAGATTGAAGTGCATGCTCACTGGATGTTTGCAGGCACGGATTGACACAAAGTATTAACAAAAAAATACAGTGGATCCTGAGAGACAAAATACAAACATGCCAACATCGGTTTGATCTTCTATTCGACCCCATTTCGCCTTATATAATTTTTTTTTTTTTAAATCATTGAAATAAAATTTGTTCAAGGGGATTGACTTTCAGCTTCAAACAAAACAAAAACAAAATAAATAAATACAAAAGAAAAAAAAAAAATAAATGCCTCTCCCGAGTGGTTGCACAAGCTGGAAATTAATTTTTAAAAGCTATAATTACAGGAAGAAGTTGGGGTTGTAATTCAGTATTGTGGGTGAAATATTTAATGAAGTCTAGAAAATATAATTAACAGCATTTACTACTCTAAAATGGATCTTTCTTTCTAATGGTTAAAAGAGCAAGGCAATATTATTTAAATACACTGAGTTAAATACAACATCATATCATAAACAATGGAAAAACTTAGAGTAGAGAAGTATAAAATTGACAGTAGTAGCGAGTAGTAGAAGAAATCCTTGTCAAGGTTTGTTGATGTGATTTGTGTTTCAAATCATGCAAAAAGGATACGCTTGCGGGTATTGTTATATTTCTTGTCTAAGAATGTTACTGAGGTGTTATTGAAGTGCCGGTGTGTGAATACACATTTTAATTTGGCTAGAAATGGCATCCATCCATTGTTAAATACTACTAGCATTGTGCAAATGGCTTGCTGGAAGAAAGGAATTTGTATTTCAATAAACAGCCCGTTTAAAGTTTTTCCACCTATTACTGTCTCAACTTCTTTTCTTCTTAACGGCCCATAACCGCACCTTGCCTTGGCATTTTCCTTCAACTTCCGAAAAGTCGGAGCGCCGCATTGGAAAACCCATGCGCGACAAAAGTCCAAGAGAATTGCACCGGTAGGGAAATCTCATTAGTTTTTCCCCGAGTATTGCAAATGTCAAGCTTTACTCCGTTGCGCTCCTCTAATCCACTTTTCTCCGCCGTCTTGAGATTCATCTTTTTTCAAGTCAGCATTTCCTGGATCAACACTTTTTCTCATTAAAAGCTAAACTTGTTGCCAGCAATTAACAACGACACAAATGCCGACAGAAGAGTCAGTGGTTTTTTATTTTTTTGTTTTGTCCAGCAAAATGATGGGGAGTAACTTTTCTGTCAATTTCCCTAAATGTGTCTTTTCTGTTGATTTTTTTCTTTCTGTCAAACGAGTTGTTGTTTTCCCACCGCAGGCAATGTTGGTATTCGCTACAAACATCTCGCTCCGGCTTAAAAAGTTGAAACCTTAACACCCAAGCAACTGCATTTGCCTCAGGTCAAAAATACTATCACTTATTAACTCTTGGTATACAGTATTCTCTAACTCCTTACTTTGTGGGTGAGTTTAAATTTGTCAGGTGCTTTTGGAGTTTTCAACCAACTTGTAATAAGTCGTCTTTCATGGAAGGGTTTGAAATGATTGTTTCAAGACGAGATAAATGTTTGCAAGAATAGATTTGGTTTCTAAAAGTGGTTCGGATTTCATTCAAGGATGGAATTTAAGCCTTGCTGAAGATTTTATTCAAGGGTATGGTTGCTTATGTTATTTTTCCTCTAAGTAGATTTCCGTCGTCGTCTTTCCATCTTTCCATCTTTCCTCCTTCTCTCTTACGTCGCACAGTTTCTAGACTGTAAACACATTTAAATGCAAACAAGGCTAAAAAAAAAAAGGGAAAAAACCCCATCACAATCTCTATCCGCTCGTCCAAAGCGATAAAGAGAACATTGGTATCCCTTGTGACAGTCCGTTACTGGGTTTCTGTCTGTCTATCTGTCTGTCTGTCTGTCCGTCTGTCTGCCCGTCCACGCCAGAGTCCATTCAGGCGTGAAAAGCCGGATTGGGAGAAAGGCTTGCTGCTCATTTCCTGCATGTTTCCAAACCAAAGCTGACACTTTAAATGTTAGACTTCATAGAGAAAAACTGAGAATTTAAATGCAATCAAATAAGAGGCAAAGGAGTAACCCATTTTGTCTAAAGGGAGGTTTTGGTGTCGTTAAAAAGAGAATGTTTGAGTCATTTTCAAATCTCAACCATACTTTTTAGTGACGAATATTACCTCATAACTGGCAATATTATTTATATTATGATTTGATTCCATCCCAAATTATGGCATTCATTTTGGAAAAGAAAAATAAGACAAAAAATAGACAAAAGTACATTCATATCTGTTCACTTGAGTAAACATATTTATGTTTTAACAACATATGGACATCATTATACCATTTTTTTATTGGAGACCAGCTTCATCCCAAATCTGCTTTAAATGCACGATTCTAAATTTGGAAAAACATCTGAAAGGATGTTTAGCAGGAATTTGAAAAAAAAAAAAAAAACAGGTCCAAACATTAACAAGCCCCCTGCCTGTAGTTGGCTGAATTAGGCTCCAGTACCCCCTGCGACCTTTGTGAGAATAACCAACACTGGAAAAGTCTATATTAATGAATTTAAGTGCAGTACAACGATCATTCATTCATGCCATAGGAATATGGTTAGGTTAATTTTAGTTTTATTCATTTTAGTTCATTTTAGGTTCATTTGTTTTCAATGTTTCCATTTCATTCAACCCTTTTCCTTTGTTAAGATAAAGACCGAACTTTTCATCCCTTTTTAAATTAAATAGACGTTTCACCATCATCAATGGCACGTTGACCATTTCAATCCAATGTTGGTGTCCCTTTTCGATGGCTTCCCAAGGCCTCACCTGTTCTCCCACCTTAGGCCTTGTAGATGATTTCAAATCTGATATATGAAAGCTATCTCTGCCTATCGATTGGCCCAACCACCGGCAGGCTAGTAAAGAATCCATCAAAGTCGTGCTCCTCTCTTGCCTGACAAATATAGAGCTCTTTGCTTTGAAATATTTGGAAGCAAATAACTTACAAGTTGTTAACTTGGAAATTGCAAATGCTCACTCAGCCTTGTATTTATTTCTCCTCTTTTGTATTGACTGAGAAGTGGCTTTTTTGCATGGCTCAGCTGATTTTATTAATGTTGCTGCGTCATGATTTACTAATTTATTTCACATTTTACCGTTCAGGGGGAACTGCAAAACATATTGCACTTTTACTCTTTGCCCGGTGACAAACGGACAACCAATAAGATTGGATGAGACGTCTATCACGGCTCCTGGCCGCAAAATATGAATTGGATTGGATATTTAGGATTGTTATTACAGTGAAGGATTTAGTCATGAGATTTACAAAAGTGACATTGACAAAAAAAAATCAGATTATGAATTAAAGAGAAAAAACTCATGTTAAATAGAAGTGATATTGCATAAATGTGCTTCATAATAGCCCCCTTTTTTTTTAAACATATTGCTTAACTTTTTTTGCCACTGATTCTAATGGCAACTACTTTCGGTCCATGAACAGTGAAATAGTAATTCCATATTTTTAAGATACTAAAAAAACCTTTTGGAAAAGTATACCTGATTATAAGGTAATGAACCTTTTCCTATTTTAAATTATCTCTCATCTCCTTTAAAAAATAATATAATATAATGTGAATATTTTGAAGTTGTTGTCGTACAGTAAAATGGTTTGATGGCAGATTTTGCTCAGGATTTTGTTTGTTTGTATTTTTGTTGTTCTCTCCTCATATAGCAATTCACTCTCCCCAGCATATATTAAATGTGTGACTAAGGTTAAAAAAATGTCCCTATGACCGCCCACCCTTGCGTCCTGCCATACTCACACAGCAAATGTGCCATTCCCCGATAAAAGTGTCGCTGCGTCACCTTTTCTGATTTTCCCTTGCCAATGCGCTGGTTCCAACTGGCCGCATTCCCGATGCACGTTGAGAGCAGCGGCAGCGGCGGCGTTGCGTAAAATGGGAATGGCTGAAAGCACGATAATGCAGAGTAAGCAGCACCTCGGTTCAAAAATACATTGCTGCTCACCGATGTGCCAAAATCAACAGCAGGTAGGAAGCGCGAGGTCAATCATGAATAACACTTTTAAAAAGGAGCGGCCTGGCGTGCCAGTGCTTAGCACGTCTGCCTCACAGTTCTGCGGTCAAGGGTTCGATCCCAGATCGGTTCTCACTGTGTGGAGTTTGCATGTTGCGTGGGTTTTCTTCGGGTACTCCAGTTTCCTCCCACATCCCAAAAGAATGCATGGTAGGCTGATTGTATGCTCTAAATTGGCCCTAGGTATGAGTTTGTATATGTGCCCTGTCATTGGCTGGCCACCAATGTCCCCTGCTTGGTCCCTGAAGTCAGCTGGGATAGGCTCCAGCACCCCCTGCGGCCCCTTGCGAGGATTAAGAGTGGTTAAGAAAATGAAATGATTGTAGAAAGGAAGTGTAAAGTGTAAGTGAGATTTTTTTTTTGATCTTTTGATTGCAGGCAACGTGTTTGTGGTGAGTCTGGCCTTCGCCGACCTGGTGGTGGCGTTCTACCCCTATCCTCTGGTCCTCTATGCTCTTTTCCATGATGGATGGGCGCTGGGTAACACTCAATGCATGGTAAGCGTGTCTACACTGGAGAAAAAGCACTTTAAGTCATTGGCTACTACTGACGGCGATAGAGGTTCAATCCTTTGGAACTAGGATGGTCTTTCATTCAATTCAATTGGATTGGATGTATACAAGTGAAAAACTCACTTAAAAGTTTCAATGTAGTGTTTAGACCATGTACTTGAAGTTGGAAAGAGTTAAGTTATGTTATCTGGATTTCCTGACATTCGATTGAGTTTTAAATTTTCGACATGGACAAAGTTTTGAAAGGAATTTGAGCATAGTCCCATTTTACGTGGGTATAAAACAAGGTCAAAAAGATTTTTTTTTTCTCGTAGGATGATTTTTTTTCTTTATCAAAATATACAACTCTTCATTCTATATGAAAAGGCTGAAGAAAATTGGACTTGATTTGATTTGAAACCTATCATGAAGGAATCTGGCAACCCTAATAAGGTTTTTCTGGTAAAATGAAGGATTAGTTTGAAAATATTTGAACTCTTTCAGTGCAATTGACAGTAATAGACATCCATTTAATCATTCATTTTAAATTCAAATGAGTTTGTCTATAGTAAACGTCCATTCCATTGAATGAACAAGAGTCCATTCGCTGTCAGGCCTTCCAGATGAAATGGATTGGACGCCTATCCCCATCAGTTTGAAGTTTTAAAACAAAACAAATGAAAGTCGATTGCCCGTGATGGTTACTTGGTGCTGACCATTCGGCCATATTTGCATTTTGTTGTCAGGTGAGTGGCTTCCTCATGGGCCTGAGTGTCATCGGTTCCATCTTCAACATCACGGGGATCGCGGTGAACCGCTACTGCTACATCTGCCACTCGTTCTCGTACAGCCGTCTGTACAGCTACCGTAACACGCTGCTGTTGGTGGCTTTGATATGGCTGCTGACCGTCGTGGCCATTGTGCCCAACTTCTTTGTGGGATCACTACGCTACGATCCACGCGTCTACTCGTGCACCTTCGCCCAGAACGTCAGCAGCTCGTACACGGTGGCCGTAGTGGTGGTGCACTTTCTGGTGCCCATTGCAGTGGTCACATTCTGCTACCTAAGGATCTGGGTGCTCGTCATTCAGGTCAGTTTCTTCATTTTGACCAAAAATGAGATCAGTTTTTCAACAAAATGACGTTGTTATACAGCGTACACAATTTGAAATGATCAGAAAACATGTAAAATTTGGGGAAAATGTATACGTTGACAGGTAAGAAGTCATAAAGCTGTTTTTGAGGAGGATTTTGACAATTTAAACATCTGTAAATAACCATGTGCTTCATTTGGGCCTTGTGGAAATAACGACCTTTTAATTTGTAACCCTTCCTCCGCACGAGTCAGCGTAATCCTTTAAATGCCACAACACTCCGTTTAAATCCCCCGTGACATGTTAACATTTCAGCTTGACCATGTTGATCCGTAACCGGCCAAGATGCAAAACTTTTTCCCCTTACCTGTGCCTCTGAGCACGTGCCTAAATGTCACTGCACGTGTGCAGAGACAGATAAAAGGCTTTTTTTTCCATTTGCATTGCTGGTGTAACTCAAAATATGATCTTATAGGTGTAGAATGACGAGATGGATAAATTATCACTCACCTATAAAATTCATAACAATCATTTGGTGATGATGAAAATTAACGTAAAATTTGCATTTCAGTTTGCAAACATTCACAGAGGATAGGCTCCAGCACCCCCCGTGGTGCTTATGAGTACTATAAACGGTCTGGAAAAGAAGTATTCAGGATAATAGAAGCCCATAACTAAATATAAGCCAATAACTTTTACATACTGTATTTCCATTCATATTTAACCAACAAATAAGAAAGTTGTTCCTACTATATTCATAGTTGCATAGTTAAGCCTATAGCATAGACGAGGGTGTCGTATATAACACCTACTCTCATATTCTGTAGTGAAGTTGGGGTTGAAATGCCTATGGCACTCTATCCGTGATTTGTTTTGATTTTCCCTTGACGTTTTTAGATATTTAATGCAGCCTGGATATGTGACTAGCATTTGCATTGCAAGAGTTATTCGTTTTTTCATCATTCCAAGATTTTCATGGCTGGCTGCCCGGACACGCTAAAAGGCTGCCGGTGCCGGAGATAGAAAGGAGCACAATGCCATATGAGAACCATCTGATTAGTTTGTGACTAACAAATAATCCCGTTGTGGTAAGAATCTGTTCAACCATAGCGCACAGCTCTGTTATACCGGAAGGCCAGAGCATGACAATATTTTTGAAAATTACTCTAATAATGGGTTAAAAGTGCAACCAAAGACATGGTGTCATTAGCCTAGGTTGTAAGGCAGGGATGGCAAACACGAGATTCTCAAGCCGAATGCGGCTCCCATCCAAAATGAATGCGGCTCTTGGCTTCTTATCATATTTTGTTTATAATGTGGCTCTTTGCCTCGTTTCATGATTGTCTTATTGTTATTATCTCTTAAAACGCAATCAATTAATTCACCAGGGCCCCCATTAAAAACAAATAAGAAATTATATTTAGAAATAATTTGGCTGATTGGATTTTGTTCATGGTGCTTCCCTTTGTTATGTGATAATATAACGTAGAAATGCAACGCGGCATATATTTACGCACACTTCAAAGTCTTAACAATTTCCCCAAAGTGAATGGGCGCCCAATCAGTCAGTGCGCCTTTTGTATGCACTACATTCAAGATTCGGTAGATGTATGCTGGATGATGCTGACAGCTGTCTGGGTACATTGCTTGCTGACATGCTATAGTGATATAGTGAAAAGGGAGTGAATGACGTACTTTGAAATGATCAAAAAATGTACGAAATACGGGAAAAACGTATGCATTCTTTAAGGTCACGTTTTCGTCTTAAGTGATTCTGTAATTTGTTGCCGGCAGGTCCGTCGCAAAGTCAAGACGGAAGAAAGCCCTCGCTTACGCCCGAGCGACCTGCGGAACTTCATCACCATGTTCGTGGTATTCGTGCTGTTCGCCATCTGCTGGGCGCCGTTAAACCTCATCGGTCTGGCGGTAGCGGTGGCGCCTTCCCGTGTGATCCCGCTCATTCCCGAGTGGCTCTTCGTGGTCAGCTACTTCATGGCCTACTTCAACAGCTGTCTCAACGCAGTCATCTACGGCCTACTCAACCGGAACTTTCGCAACGAGTACAAGCGTATCGTCACGTCCGTGTGGGTGACCCGTCTCTTCGTGACCGAGACGTCACGGGCCGCCACCGACGGCCGAAGCCTGCGCAGTAAGCAGTCCCCGCCGCCGCCACCGCCGCTCAATAACAACGAATCAGTGAGAGATCGAGGGGACGACAAAGACTAAACTACCCACGGAACTGCCTCAAAGATATCACGTGAATGCCGCTTCAGGATAAAATGGAGATGATAATCAAGGTCTCACGTGATGAAGTAGGAATTGCCACAAAACAGTTGCCATTGACAATGACAGATGTCCAAATCTGGAGTCTTTTTTTTCATACTTCTGCTGTGAATTGAAATGAGTTCATCACTGTAGTAGGACGTCTATCACCGACAGGGCGGCGTTCTGATGTATACTGAGCCAAAATGTAGTCAGACTTGATAAAAGACTATTCCAAATCTGGAATTGTTCACCAAAATGCAGGGGTGGCCAAACTGGTCCTTGACGCCTGTTGTCGGGCCAAGTTTTTGTTCCAACCCGTCTAGCAAAGACACTTTGACCAATGATATTTCTGCAGAAAACAACAAGCACCTGACTGCAATCCACTGATTGCACTTAGCATCCAGTTTGCTGAAAAGGTGTTCTCTTCTTGGTGGGTTGGAATTAAAGCCCACATCCACTCTGGTCCTTTGTGGAATAGTTTGGCCACCCCAGACCAAAATGTGAACAAACATTGCTGCTGGCTTGCCGCATGTGTCGTCAACATCTTGAGGACATCATCCATTTGTTCCTTTCAATGTAAGATCTCATAGATTTCTCATAGTGTTTTTCCATTTGAATTGCTGCTTGAATGGTTAAGTCTTTAACAATGTGGAACATTTAACAATGGGCAGAAAATAAATCAGTTAAACGTCATGTTATTTCTTTTTAAGATTTTTTAAAATGGATGTCTTTTAATTGATTCATTTTATGAAATTTGTTTTTTTTAATATCCATTGAATGAAAATGATGAAATCAACAACAATGGAATTCAGTTCAATTACTTTGAATTGAATTCAATTGATTTACATTGACATGCTTTTCATTTATTATGGGGATGTTTTAAAAAGCAAAAGTTTTTTTTAAATTGAAAATTTAAGTCAATAATAGAAATTACAGAAATTATTTCAAATCAGCCTTTTAAAAAAAGAATCATTTTCATTTCATATCTTGAAAAATGTATCTCATTGTATGAGGAAATTACATTTTATAATAATATTGGTAAGAGTTTTTAAAAAGAAAATCAGTGTATGTTTTTTAATAAATAAATCAATTCAACAAGTCAGTTTTACATGATAACAATTTCATATAGATGCATATCAACCCATTTTATCCACATTTTGGAAATATAAAATTCTACCAGCTTTTAATTGGGCATTAACACTATGCAATCTTTATTTTTTAAGTTTGATGTCCTCTTCCATGACACATAGTCACCTCTATATTTTTTGATGAACCATTTAACTAATCTAAAAAAGAACAATAAGTCTTGTTCTTATTATTACTATTCGATGACATTCATTGCCACTTCTCTCGCCATCTCAGGGCGCTTTATCACTTTCTTTTTTGCCCAAAATATTATGAAAATATTTTGTAAATTAAAGTGTGCGTGTACTTTTCATGATTGTCAATGGACTTGTACTTTAGAAATGTTTTTAAAGCTTTCCTTTGGGGAATTCATGCCACGCCATTTCAAAAAGAAAAATGCTTTTGGCTTACGCAAATGAACAGGGTCACTACATAACTGGTCGAGTGCTACGGATGTTCATGAGTTTACTTTAGACTCTTTTAATCTACGAGAATGAAATGTTGCTGATGATAAGCACCTCGATACAACTACTGCATTAGTAATGATTCTTTATTAAAGCCACGTGGTTGAAATTTATGAAGTGTTTGTGTAAATGAGCTTTTATTGATTGCACTCAGGCTTTGGAGCATGAAGATTTAGATCCAGTTTGTGAACTTGGGCCACATGGAAATAAAGTCAGTTAGAGAAAAGCTTTTTGTTGTGCTGCAGAAAATCAAGAGTATTTTTTTTCCTTCTTGACTTCATTCCATTTTTATTTGTATTTATTTGCCATTGAACTATTATTATTATACCACATGTAGAAAAACAAAGTACTAGTGGAATGTATTTGTCGAATAGTGAGTATTCAGGCCAGGTAAGTCGAGAGTTATCTTTCTTTTTCTTTAGACTTTTTTCTAGTGCAGTTGTTTTTCACAATGCAATTATTGCAAGCAACCCTGGATTTATACAAAATAAATCCTACACTATTCCAAAGTGGTTGCAAGACATTTTGCTAACCTTTGATGCAACAAATGTGTGTACAAATGTCTATAAATGGCAACCCAGTGGAAAAGTGATTGGGTTTTCTCCGGGTACTCCTATTTCCTCCTACATCCCCAAAACATGCATGATAGGCTGGTTGAACAATATATTTCCCCTAGGTATGAGTATGAGTGTTCATTGTTGTCCACCTCCTTGTGACCTACAAATAATTGGCAAACAATTCATGCTGTCCCCTGTCTGTTGCCCATACTTGGCTGGGATAAACTCCAGCACCCTTCAAGTGTATAAATGAATATCTAAAAGGCATTCTGTCTCCTCATCCCTCCTTGTGAAACCCCAACTCGTATTAGCCGATGTAATGGTTGTTTTTAGTCATTTCTCCACTTTTAAAGTGGGAAACAACATTTTACAAGTGTATTCATCGACAACATTATTGCTAATCAATGATAGCCTAATGCAAATTTAAAAAAAATATGCAATATCTCAGCTCTTTCCATATTTTAGCTCACAGGTTAGCAGAGAGCCAGATGCGCCCACCCAAAGAGCCACATGTGGCTCCCGAGCCATAGATTCGCTACCCCTGTAACTGCTATATAAAGGAAGGTCATTGGTGGTTATAGTGCCCTCTGTTGTAGATTTCTGGCTAGGCTTCTCATCTGCATTCTGAAGCTCTCTTATTCATTTTTTGGTGGGAGGTGGATGGGGGGTAAATGTTTGCTGCGGGATGCTTGCGTTCTGCTCCACTGCCGGCGCTCGCGGCTGATGTTCACTGACACAAATTCTCCGACAGGTGCGGCACCCGGATGCCCGGAGGATGCTCCGAGTGAAAACACGGACCGTGGGGAGACGCGCAGAATGTGATGCGCTCGGACGTATGACGGGAGCAAAGGCTCTTCTGGGTTGGTAATCCCCGTCACAAACCGCCACATTCCAAAAAGATATGCTGAAATATATGGAGTACGTTATACTGCAGTATATGTACATCACATTTTTTTAGGAAGAATTCTATTTGATAAATCCCAAACAAAGAACAAAGTGTCTTCTTGAAATGCATTGAAAATCAAATATTCCTAAAAATAGAGGCAGAAATGGGCTGAATATAAATTGGAAAAAATGTAGTGAGTGTTTTGTTGTATCGTTGTTGGTTTTTTTTTAAGAATTAATAGGCTATTCTGTGGGTATAGCCAAAAAAGTCTAAAACGTCGAAAGTATCAATCCAGGCCTAAAGCGATCTCTAACAGTTCAGTATGAAAATAATATGTGGAATGATATAATAATGTGTGAATAATTTCACACTTAAATCGCACCTCCCGGCGAAACCTGCCACATACTATAATCCGGAAAATACGATATTTATTTAACTTTTAAATCCTTCAATTCTTAATGGAGCACTGTCACCAAAATGACCGCCTATGTTTCCAAAGTGGTATTTTTACTATGCATAGGAATATATTATGATATTTTCTCCCATTTTCAAACACTGTGTCTTGAATAATTAGCACACTTGTCCATCGGGAACTCCAAGTGCGGGTGACAAAAAAAGATTGGTCATAACCTCAACAGATGACGCCAGTGGAGGGATAATTCATATCACTGGTTTTAATTGCATCTATGCGCAGATTAACGGCGTATTATCTGAACCCGTTTTTAATCCGCTGCCTCATTTGATCTGCAAACAATGACTGAATTTCGTTTGACAGAAAGGACAAACCATCATTAAATTGACCTCCTCTGCTTTATGTAACTCCAAATATGACAAGTTAAATGCCAGGTAGATTTACAATGATGCACTAGTGGATTAATTTCTAATTACTACCTCTGTTGGACACTTGATTAGGTACACGTTAAAAGCCTTTGTAGATCTGTCAACTGGTGTGAATAAGAGCATATATTTAGGAAACTTAAATTTGGGGAGGAGCCAATGTCTTTAACATTCTGGCAATGTTCTACCATTTTAATTCAAGTACAACATAGAATCTAGCCATACTTGTAATTCAAAACACTCTTATTTCAAATAAGATGATATGTGACTGCCCAATTCCAATTTTCTCTAAATTTTATGTGTGAAATTAAATAATTTTGAGTATGTGAGTGGTCGTGGACGTGTACAACTAAGATTGGCCCACCATGCCTGGAAATTATGAAAAAAATCTGGATTTACAGTACCACAAAAAGCAATTTGAATTCCAATTTTCTCAATTTAATCTGTGAAACTGCATCATTTTGAGTATATGAGAGATATACTGCGAGGATTGACCCAACTTGCCTGGAAACTATGAAAGAAAATGTGATAATTGATTAATTTTCTAAAGTGGAGGAAAGTTTGAAAGTTTCTCAGTAGCTTTAATTTGAGGTTAACTAAGCAAAGCTTAGCTGACGGTGTATTTTGCTCACACTAGGCGAATTGACGCATGAACCACCACCACCACCAATGTCCTTAAAAGAATTAATTAGTGCTGTGAATAGATGAATATATGCCCGTCTTTTGTCCCAGGACTCCCATTCACATGAAATATGGATGAACTTTTGAAAAAGCAAACGCTCTTTGGGCCTCTCGTGTCGGCAAATCCACGCGCTTCTGACGTGGACTTGATCACAATCATTTTTACACAGCGTGACGATTTTGAGGGGGAGTATTTTGTGCATTGACAAAAGTCATTTCACTTGCTTTTCTGGTGATTAAAATTCAAGATGTCTTTTTATGAGATTGGGGTTATGAGCTGCTTTTAAGTGTAGAATTATTTCTGTTCATTTAAATGATATGTAATGGAAACCAAAATGGTAGCCTTTTTGTGACTTTTTTTATGACAGATGCCTAAAAAAATCCAGATCATTTAATCAAGCATTTAATAGTGTTCGATGTCAACCCGCTGCAAAGGATTGGAAATCAATTGGTGTCATTTTCGGCCAAATTGACGATATATTTCACCACAATCACAATTCTGAAATTTGTTTTTGCACCTTCGAGACTAAAATCCTGTTCTGATGAGAAACTGTAACTATCCCCGATAAATAATGTACATACAGCGTGTATGTATTCATTTTACTCAAATGTTCCTCAGTAATTTCAGTTTGCTTGAAGGCGAAGTTATTGCGGCCATCTAATTCAAAGAAAGATTATGTGACTGGAGGGGATGTGCTGCATATCAAATATGAAGCATAAAAGACCCCACGATGACAAATTGTGTATGGAGACGATCAAAAACGGTAATAATTGATGTCAGCACCTCTTAAATCGTTTCATTTTTGGCATGTCACCATTACAGAATTTCATTTTACAAGTTTAAATATATTTTTCCCCCACTGGCATTAAATTGAAGTGTGGGACTTAGTTGAAGTGGATATAAAAATAATGTATTTTCACATAAAAATGTCTTCAATTGCAGAAATTAGGTTGGCTTTGAATTATTGTGATTTGAGTGTGGCCATTGACGGCCATGGATGTCCGATCCATTTTTATTGGGAGGGGCTGTCCTCGGATTTAAATAGATTGGAAGTCTTCTGCCATGAATTAATAGTGTTTGCATGACTATAGAATAATAACTGAGTGTCTTTTTACTAAAGAACGTTTGCTCTAAATTTAAGATTGGGGACCTTGGCCGAATGTCATAAAGTACACGCAAATGTCGTCTGCCATTGATTTTGCACCAGTCATATATTAAACATTATAAATCATATTAGTATTGCTGCTTCTGTAAGCAAGGTGAGAACATATTTCAAACAGAGGCCCCCAAAAATTGCTTGGTTGCAGTCAAATGGAAGAAAAAAAATGGAAACACATATAATCGGGCTAAAATGGCCAGAAGAATTTAATTACTGATATCTGAAACTGGGGTATAGCCAGTATTAAAACATAATCATAACAGATTTCCGACAAAGACAATATTCAATATTCACCTTATGTCACAAATGGACAAAATACATTCTTCCAGGCCAGCTGAAACCTTCAAAGAGAGTCGATAACTTTAAAAAACGAACTGGAATACACTCGGTTTTGAGGCATGGAGAAGCAGCTAGTAGTAGTAGTAGTAGTAGTAGTAGTAGTAGTAATAGTAGGTAGTGAATTAGAACCATTAAAAACATATTCTTCCATTTTAATGTCCTATGTTATGTGTTTTTTTTCAGAGGGTGGGAACGGATTAATTTGTATTTAGTTATTTTATATGAGAAAAGTTCATTTGAGATACGAGTAAATTGACGTAAGAGCTCGCTCCCAGAATGCATTAAGCTTATATCTCAATTTATTACTGTAGTCCGTAATCACTTAATATTACAATTAGTAGTAGTATCACTATAATCATGATAGTAGCTTAAAACATATAATACAAAGCAAAATACATTACCTTCAATCACATACTTAAATAGTCCACCTTCCACCTCAGTACAGAAAAATGCATTATTGAAAAATAGTAGAAACTGCCAAAGAATTAAAAGGTGAAGGTTTTATGCGCACTATTGATTTTTTTTTTTGCATCTTATAGAAAAAAGGATGTGTTGAAATGAAAAGACTTTAAAAATATTGATAACCTCCACTTCTACTTTCATTTCCTTATAAATCATCTTTTGGCTGAAGGTTGCCTTCATTATGGAGATTTATAAGCATCTGCGTTCTTCGAACCCAGTGAACGTAGAAGAAAAATCATCCAAACAGTAGAGTGTATTTTGTTGTGAGCCCTTTTGTACCCCTAAAAAGAGTTTTTTTTTTTTATGTGGCATTTTTTGTAGGCAAACAAAATGAGAAAGCTCCTTTATTGACTGGCCTGTTAAAGTTGCTGAGGGTATAGTCAATCTAATAAAACTACTGCCTTTACTTAATAAGAATGGATGAGATTAGTTGTAGTGGTCGCTTGTACAAGTGTATTTATTATATACTACATTTTTTTGTTACCGGATAAGACTAAAAGAGTGGTTCAATTTTTTAAACAAGGCATTTCCAATCCTCATAGTACCTGCTCCCTGAAAAAGACAATTAGGCTTTATGGATGCTTAGACCACATTGGCACAGTGAACCATCCTTTCATTTCAAACTGGATGTTTGCCTGTATCTGACTTGCAGCCAAATGTGTCCAAGAAAACTCGAGGTGTTATTTTGACACGGTTGATTTCCTTTTCTTCGTTAGAAATAGATTTGTATTCAGGTCGGCCCTCGCCTTGTGTTTGCAGGTTCTCCCAGGGCTTATGTGTGTGTTTTCTTCGGGTACTCCAGTTTTTTCCACATTCTAAACACATGCATGGTTGAGCAATATAAATTGTACTTGGGTATGAATCTGAGTATGATTGGTTGTCTCCCTTCTTGTGCCCTGATAGCTCCAGCACCCCTCGTGACCCTTGTCAGATGAATGAAGGAATAAGTCATGTCAATTTTGGGGAAAAAATGATTTAAGTTTATAGCTAAAGTTACAAAAAGTGGTCACTACAAACCAAAATGATTGACTTGTATTTGCTATGACCTCTTGAGGGTCAATTCAAATTTTAAACAAAGTGAAATAGTGTTGTATGGTTGGGAAAAAAAGACAATTTTATGGTAATTTCTTGTGCATTTGCTATCAAATAGCAGCTTTTATCTATAAATGGTAGCTTTCCTTTGTGTTTTTGGAAAACTTGAATACAAATTATGTTAAAAAAACACTCAATTTTGCTCCAGTTGCCTTTTTTTAAAAACATACACTAGCAAAATAGTACACTATTGTTAGTGCTATGCAAATTCTCATAAATGTGGACTTTCAATGGCCATTGATGGCAAAACTAATAAGTTAATGAAGTTGTCCTCCTGTCCCGAACGTGTGAAAGTTTCTCCTCGGAAAACACCGGATCTCATTAGGCTCGACATGGCAGTTCCGGCTGCCGCTCAATAACGAGAACGATCGATGCCGCCAAGCCTTTGAACAAATAAGAAAGCGACTCTCCTTTAAGACAATGTCAAAAAGATCCAAGAGTCGGTCTCCATTGACTTTTCCCCAGTAACTTTGCTTTAACCTCACGTCTACAACCGGGAGACTTTTATCCTCTCTTTTTTTTTTTTAAACATCTCTCACTTTAGACTGTTGAAAAGAAAAGACCACATTTTCAACTTTTTATATTTATATTCCTCTGACCATATGATTGATGATACTTAATAGTTCAAATAAAGGGAATTACTTATATCAACCCTTTATTGCTTTATCGGTATTGTTCATTCATTCATATTCTGAACCCATTTGTCCTCACTAGAGTCGTGAGGGGGTGCCGGAGCTTTTCCCAGCTGACGCAGGACCTTGGAACTGTGAGGCCGACACGCTAACCACTCAGTTGCCGGTATTGTATTCAATTTATGATGTTTTTTCAGAATATTGTAGCATTTTATTTACCATATTTTGTTAGTACATTTCACACTATTCTAATAATGAAGCTCCTACAAACAGCAACGTTAATATCTCCTTTTCTTTTAGATTTTGATTATTTTTCCACATTTTCTTCTGTTATTTTGTGAAATGTTTCCCTTTTGTTCTTGAGAAAAAATAATGTTTAAATTCCACGTGAGTGGCCAGCAAACAGCTTTTAAGCCTCAAGCAAATAAAATATAGCTTTGAATAAATGTGACCCCTTATAATTTCTATAGGATGTCGCTTCACCGTCCAATTCCTTTTAAAATCAAAGCATATCATCACCTTTTGTACCAAGATATATATCATCAAATGATATTATGTCCATTCAATGGCTGCCGACCTTTTTTCCACTTCAAATGTCGTTATCAATGTCAGTCAATGAATTCAGATTGCAATATTTTTTTCCCCATCCAAATATGAATACATTCATGGCAAATATGAGGTTACTCCCTCATTTCCACAGTCCCGTGCAGCTCGTCCACAGATGCCGCTTTGTTTAGGTTACATAAGGCGAGTGGCGATGTGGGCAGAAGAATCATCTGCGACGTGTGTAATCTCCTTTGACGTCGCTGTCTTGATGCTGTTCCCATGCGCTTGAGTGTGTATGTGCCTGTCGTTATGTAAGGACGCCACATTAACCACAGACTCGCTTTGTGTTTGTCGCTCGCCGCAAACAACAAGAAAATGCAGTAGAGGAACATGTCTCAGTATCTTTTCAATCCAAGACATTTAATGCCAATGTTTGGGTGACAATATAGCAGTCTAATCCAAGTCAATATATAAGAATTTAATCTATTGAAAGATAATACTATTGATTGATATTTATATAACATTACAATTATGTCATAGGGTTGTTTATCTCCTGCCCTGTGATTGGCTGGCTACCAATTCAGGGTGTACCCTTGCCTCATACCCAACAGCAGCTGGGATAAGCTCCAGCACCCCCCACATGACACTAGTGAGAAGAAAGTGATTAAGAAAATGAAGGAATGAATTATTTCTGTCATGAAATTTGAAGATGCGTTTTGCAGAAATTTCATGGAGTTTTGCGTATTTATTTCAATTGGAATTAATGTGAGTAGAATCTGTAGCTGTATTTTTTGCATGTATTTTTGTTGATTCTTTTCTCTGGTCTGTCTTGTGCTGCGGATTGTTCATTTGTTTTCACCTGTTGACTCATTCCTCATGTGACTACGCCTATTCGCTGCCTCATCCATCTGCTCCCGATGTCTTGTTAACCTATGTAAGTGTATTTAATTCCCCTTTCTTTGTGCATCTCAGGTTACGTCAATGTCAAGTTGATGTGAGTATACTGCTATTTCCCTTACAAGTCTTGTCTTTGTTTGCTTTTGGTTCTCTAGTTTATGGTTTGCACTTTATATTTAGGTTATGTTAAACAGAATTATGAATTACATACCACCACCCTGCCTGGCCCTTTAGTCAAATTTGACAGATATACAGTAATACCTCTACTTACAAATACCTCTAAATATGACATTTTCAACTTACAAAACACTTTGATTTACAAATGCATGTTCCACTTTACAAAAACAAAAAACAAGTTACAAAATACCCCAAAACATATCCTTTTTTTCTAAGTCTGTTATTTCATTATGCATAGTTCATTATCTAATGAATAGGATGTCTATTAATGGAAATGAGTTAATTATTGGCATTTTTGCTCTTTGCGTAAAGGCGCAACCATTGTACATGGTAAAAACAAAGTAGGACACATCAGTAGCTAATCAAACCAACAAGCCCAAAGTGACGTGGCCGAACAAAACGCTCCTCCATTAGATCCGAGCGATTGAATATTTATGTTGTGGAAGCGCAAAAGAGCCAAACTGCTAGTGCTAACCTTTAGCACGCGAGTCGACTTTGTGATAATTGCCAGACGTCGGCGTGTGTGATTCAGCACTCGCAATACATATTAGATCCCCGACGACCGGTATGGAGACTTGCACTTTTTTCTCGGAACATGATATCTTTTGTATAAGAAATTGGAGGACATTTTTATGACATCTTCACCCTGGAAAATGATATACATAGTTTTCCAGTTTTTATGCTGGAAGAGCATTAATACATCAGCCTGTCCACTATGCTTGGCTGGGATGGGCTCCAGCACCCCCTACGACCCTTGTTAAGATAACCGATACAAAAAAATGAATGAATAGATGTCCATAGTGGGCTAAAATAAGGCTCCGGCACCCTTGTAAGGATGTGTTTTAAACTATATTCTTTAACTTTGGACTTTTTTCCGCCAAAATGAACAATTTTATGTAGAAGAAAAACTTGAAAATGACTTTTCTGATTACATTTTTATATAAACAATGACTTAATATTTTCCCCAAAAGGTGAAGAAGAAACTTTTTGCAACAATGAGTTTTTACAAAATCTGTCAATGTTCCATAAAAGCATATTTCGTTAAATTTTCTAGTGCTTTCCTTTGTAATGAGACTAGGCATGAAATGACTCCCTGGATAAACTGTTAATGTCATTCATTCATAGAGAATTATTATTTTTTTTTTTTACAAAGTTACAGTTGATGACGCTTGTTGAATAATAATTATATTAATCCGCAAGGCATCTTATTTCTCCACGGTTGCTTTCCATTTCCTTCCACACTAATTAATAAAAGCAGTAGAGCTTAAGAGGTCCTTTGCCACAAATGTACTCTTGATAGAATAATCTTCCTTCATAAATATATTCCACCTTATTAGTTCCTTGGCTGCCATTGAAAAAAAGATACACACATTGTTCATTGAGCTTGCTATTATAATGTCACTTATTCCCTAATTTACATGTTGTTATTTTCTCACTTTAAAAAAAAAAGTGAGAAAGATGATGCTGATGATTATTATTTCTCTTTCCCCTCGATGCACTCGGTCCAATCCAGTTATTTTTCTGTTTGATGTTGCTTGCAACAGAACTTGAAAGTCAGTAAATATGAATTAAAAAAAAAAGAAAATGTTTATTATGCAATGTTTCTGTGGCTTGCATCAGAGCCATCATTCAACCAAAAATGGGGAACAGACAGCTTCATTATTTCATAACAATATTAATCATGGAGGGGGGGATAAAAATCGTAACACCCTTCCTTCCACATGACCCTACAGATTACTATAACGTATCAAGTCTGCCACTTGGTGGTTGTAGTATAGTCGGGAATATTATTCATAAATGTTTATTAAGGAAAGGACTGAGAAAATTACATTTAAATAAAGGACTATGAATACAAAAAGAATAAAGATTGCAGAATTGTTTATTTTTGGATTTTCAGCTATTTTTCTTTTGTATCCCTTTTCATCAAATTCATATTTCCTTACCATAATCATGTATTTATTTACATATTTACTTTTTAAACCTAATTTATTATGTTTGTATTCATAATTGTTTGGATTTTCACTATTTTTGCATTCATTCATTTTCCTAAACAGCTTAACCTTGTTAAGTTGACATTTTCTTTATTTTTCAAGGTGGGCTTTCTATGAATATTTTTATATATGTATTTATTCAGTATTTTTCCCTATTTACCTTTTGTTTATTCACAATTTTCACTTAAAAAGGGGCAAAAATGTATTATTTATTATCAACACTGCTTGTTCCTGTCACCTTGCATCTTGCAAAAGGCAGACTACACAATAGATGGCTTCCCAGTAGAGCAGACTACACAATTGACTGGTTCCCAGTAGGGTTGAGATAAAGCCAGACAAGCATTTGCACTCAAAATCCCAACGCTACTCGGTAAGAATCGATCACATACTACCCAGACAAAAGTCCGGCAAAAAAAAACAAAAAACACTGCAGTATTTGGTAGTCCTATCTATTTTGAGTTCAAAAGAAATAAAACAAAAGTTTCCCATAGTTTTAGACTGCAGACATTTTACATCCATTTATATTCGAACAACAACAACAACGACAACAACAAAACATGAAATTGATGCAAATGATTTAGTTTCACTAGTTTTAATTGTGAAAAACTCATTTCGATTCACGGCAGATGGATGAGAAGACATCTTTGTCTTCCCTAATTATATGTTGGCTCCTCCCCAAAACATGTTTGTTAGGATTTGATTCCATTCATTCGCCAGATCAAAATGATTGGACGCTTACAACCGTCAATGGCAGTCGATTTCCTGGATTGCACTGGCTCTACCGGCGATAGCTTTGTCTGGTTACCATTGTGTGTCAACTTCATGTCCTGCATCCTAAGGCAGCCATTTTTATGCTCAGGTACGAGATGAAATATTACTGAGGTTATCCTGACATCCAATAACTAATGCCTTTTTTTTTCAATTAACAAGCAAGGGCTGCTGCTGTCCACATAGTCACGCAGTAAATGTGTTTTTACTTCAACAACAGGAACATTAAGAGCTGACAATTGTTGCTTTTCTTTGTTGATAAAAGGGCACGGCGAGAGAGGGAATGGTCCCATTTTGTCGACTCCCGTCGACCCGAGCGACGAGAGAAAGCAGACCACGAAAATTCCGTCTATGGAAACATTGCAGGTCAGCGGTCACTGCAATTGTTTTTTTTTTTGTAGCCATTGTGCAGCTTGATGAACAAAAAACACTCTTCTTGTGTTCAGGTTGTGGGGAATGTGATGCTTTACAAATAGAGACACAACACTACTTTAAACTTCAATTATGGCTACTTCACTAAATTCTTTAACTGTATTAAAAATGTTATTCATTTATTCATTTTCCTCCATTCTCAAAAGGGTTGCAGAGGTTGCTGGAGTCTAACCCAGCTCTCTTTTGGCGGGGGGGAAAGACAGACTACAGCCTAGACTGGTCGCCAATCAATTGTAAGGAGAGACAGAAGACCATCCACATTACTATTCATATTTATCTTTTCTCTATTTTGAAATAAATGGCCATATTGTCTTGCGCTGTGGCATTTTGTCTTTGTCACCTTGCAGTTTCATGCATGTCAAGTCTAGTTTACGTGCATAGAAATCGTAACCTTAATTCAGTTTTTTGAGTTATAAATACGGCCTATATGCGAAAAAAGATGGTAATCATATTCAACCTATTTTTCACTGACTGCCTCACATAATTTAAAAGAGCAGAATATCTATCACATTGAATGGCAGAAAGACTTGATCTTGAAATTCTCATGTCTACTAGATATTGAGTGGCTTAATACAGAAAAGAAACAACCTCACTTGACATTTGTATGGATCTTCCATTGTTTTTCAGGTATGGTCACGGAACTCCTGACTTTTTTTGTGTCTTCTGACCACAATAAGCCGTCCCCCCCCCCCCTGCAGTCCCCCCAAATGTCATAATAATAATCATCACCAAACATCATCATAGCCCTGTCATCCCTTATGAGACAGGAAAGTTGTCATCGACAAAGGTGGGCGTGTCTAGAATTTACTGGAATGAGACAGCAATGTGGTGACCTGATTGCATCAAAGAAGACCAAGGACTCTCCTGAACGAGGGGCAACGGCGCGTGACCTCGTCACGCCAAATGGAGAGTAAAATTAAGTTGCAAATACGCTCCTGCCTGTCCAATCTGCAACCGCGACGCTTTCGGGAGATTTACCGGGTGGGAGGACGCCGACATCACGCCATTTGTATCCGTGACGGCTGGCTAGAGTTCTACCTGACATGTGCGGAAAAGGCGCAGCGTAAAATTATTACTAATCATTCCGACAAATCATTCAGAGACTCAAAAACGTCAGGAATGTCCGGACGGGAGGACGAGTGGTTGCAGAGAAACGCCGAGGCCAAGGCCAGAACGGCGGAGGAACCAGTGGAAGTGGAAGAAGATGAGCAAAAGGATGGCGGGGTGGAAAAGGAGTGGATGGAGGAGGAGGAGAAGAAGAAAGGGAGTGTTTATAATGAGGAGAAAAATTCAGCTAGGCCAGAGGAGCTCACAATGAGTCGCCAGGAGGAGCTTCCATATGAGAGGGAGAATGATATTGGACAAGAAGAGAAGCAGGAGGAGGAGAAAATGGCTGATCTAAAGGAGGAGCTGGAAAAAGGAGGTGATCTGGAAATAGCACTGAAAGGGAGCCACCAGGAGGAGGTTGTTATGAGTTACAGTGACTATATGGAGAAAGGGAATGTGAAATTGGAAGAGTTTGATTTGCTGAAGGAGGAGAAAGAAAGTGCCTATAATGAGGAGAGGAGCACTGACCAGGAAATTATCAAAATTGGGAAATATGAGGAGGAGGAGGAGGAATTGGAGCTAAATGACCGAGGGGAGCTTGATTGCAGAACGGAAGAGAAAGTCTGGGCGGCCCGAGATGATGCAGAGGATGTGTTTCACCAGAAGGGGGAGAATACATTTGAAGACAAGGAGGAGGAACATGAGGGAAATCTCCAAGATGGAGGAGGCCATCACACTGTGGATAAAAATGGTGATGAGAAGCTAGAGGCCACCTCTTGTGAAAACCAGGAGGAGGAAACAAGGAATGAAAAGGAAAAGACTGAACAGATGGAGGAGAAAGTGTGTGACCAGGGTGAGAAGGAGGAAATAAATGACCATAACCATGTCAGTCAAGTAAGTTTTTATGAAGCTGGTGAGGGGGAGAAACTGAATGAATTGAAAGAGTTGGATGGTGAGAAGAAAAATGATGATGATGAGGATGAGGAGGAGGAGGAAAATATTCATGAGGAGAAAATGAATGGCCAAGACCCAGAGGGTGAATGCATAAAAGCAAAAGGCAGTAATGATAATGAGGGGGATGGGGAAGAGCACAGAGAGAAGCAAAAGGAAAAAGAGGAGAAATGGATGGAAGAGGGTGATTCTTTAGAGGAGGAGGCCAGAGAGGAGAAAGAAGGAGATCAAATAGGCTATCCCACTAAAGAGCAAATTGACTGTGTGACCAAGGAGAAAGAGCCTGAGCTTGGTGAGACTGAGGAGCAAATTGAGGATGTGATGAAGGAGAAAGAGCCTGAACTTGTTGAGAAGGAGAAGGAGAAAGGGGGGAGTAGCCATCAACACAGGAAGAACAATCAGGAGAAGAAGGGGGCCAAGTGGGCAAAGGAAGGAAAAGGCAAAGCGACAGAAGTAGGGAAAGGGGTAACCCTTACCCTTACCCTCACGCTAACCCTCACCTTAACCCAGGATGAGGAGTTGAAGGAGAAGAGCTGTGACCTGAAGGTGGTACAGGAGGAGAGTAGTGATCAAGAAAGCAAGAAGCGCCAGGAATTGGCAGAAAGGATGGAGGACCAAAGAGCGTGTGATCGTGGCAAGGGGGAGACCAGGAGAAAAGACAAGGACAAGAAGAATAAGCATGAGGAGCAAAGAGGGGAAGGGGAGCAGGGGGAGGAGCGGAAGATGGATACAGATTCTTGTCAAGAGGAGATAAAGGGCAACCCTGTGATGGAGGAGAAAAGGAGTGAGCCAAAGGAGGAGGTTGGTGAAGAAAGGGAGGAGAAGAACCAGGAGGAGGCGCAAATAAAGACTGAGGAGGAAGGAGGTGACGGGGAGAAAGAGTGTGATCTTGCACAGAATGAGGAGAAAAGTGACAATGATGAGAAAATAGCTGGTGAGAAAGTGAAGGACTGGGAGAGTGGGAAGGATGAGAGCCATCAGGAGGAGGAGGAGTTGGTTGGACAGCAGGAGAGGAGTGATACTGAAGAGGAGCAAGGAGTAATTGAGGCCCCTGAAAACACTGTTGACCACGTTGAGGAGGAGAAAAGCTACAGCCATGAGAAAGGGCAAGAGGATGAAATCAAAGATGGCGACGAGAACGGTGAGCAGGAGAAAGAATTCAGAATTAACCAGGAGGTGGGTGAGAAAGATAGCTTTGAGGAGACGAAGGAGCAAAGGAATGAGGAAAGTAGTGACCATGAAAAGGGGGAGGAAAAGACTGAGAAGGAGGTCAACGTGGATGATGGTGAAGAGGAGAACATTTGGAATAATATCAAAGATTGGGGCGAGAAAGGGGACCGGGAGGAGGAAATGAGGAGTAACGAGGAGAAGTGTGGCTTGGAGGAGATCAGCGAACAAAGAGATGAGGAGAGGAGTGATTGGGAAAAAGGGGAAGAAAGAGTTGACAAAGAAGAGAAGGTGGATGATGGTGAAGAGAAGGAAGGAGGAGAGGATAACATCCAAGACTTTGGCGAAAAGGGGGAGCAGGAGGAGCAGGAGAAGGAAATTAGCAGTCATGGGAAGGAAGACAAAGAGTCTGACCTCCTTGAGATGAACAGTCAGATAAATGAGGAAAGGAATGAAGTTGACAAGGAGGAGAATGTGGCTGATGCTAAAAAGGAGGAAAACGGCCTCCAGGAGGAGGGGGAAGAGGACAAAATCAAAGATCCCTTCAAAGAGGGGGACCAGGAGGAGCAGGAGATCAGCAGTAATGGGAAGGGGGAGAAAATGTGTGACCTGGAGGAGGTGAATGAACAGAAAAATGAGAAAAAGAACAACCATGAAGTAGGAGAGAACAATGCTGATAAGGAAGAGAAGGTGGATGATGGTAAAGAGGAGGAGCCAAACGCCAATCAAGAAGACGGGCTTGAGGACAAAAGCAAAGATCACAACGAGAAGGGGGACCTGGAGGAGCTGGAGAAGGAATTCAGCAGGAAGGAGAAAGAGTGTGGCTTGGAGGAGGTGAACAGACAGAGGAGTGAAGAGGTACAAAGTGATTGTGAAGAAGAGGAGGAAAACACTGACAAGAGGGAGGAGGAGGAAGAGGAAGATCACAGTGAAAAGGGTGACCAGGAGGAGCAGGAGAAGGAAAACACTGACAAGAGGGAGGAGGAAGAAGAAGATCACAGCGAAAAGGGTGACCAGGAGGAGCAGGAGAAGGAAATCAGCAGTAAAGAGGAGGAGAAAGAGTGTGATCTTCAGGAGGTAAATGAACCCAGAAGTGAGGAGGAAAGGACCAGTCACGAAGAAGGGGAGGAGAAGGCTGACAAGGAGAATGTGGACGATGATAAAGAGGACAAACACAAAGACCCCGGCGAGAAGGGGGACCTGGAGGGGCAGGAGAAGATAAAACAGGTCGAGGAGGAGGAGGAAAAAGGGGGAGGTAATGAAGATGAGGAGAGGATGAAGCAGGATGAACAAAGTGATGGTGGAGTTGGGGAAAAGATTGATCAACAGCAGGAGAAACCCAGTTGGGATGATGAGGCGCACAAACAGGAGGAGCGAGAGGAAACAAAATCAGTTGAGGGGGAAATTGTGAATGAACGGGAGGGGGGAAATGTGAAGGAAGTGAGTAGTTACGGACAAGGGGGGAGAAATTCAACCTATGATGAGGTGGAGCTCATAGAAAAGAATGAGGATGATAATGAGAATAAGACCAACCAGGAGGAGGAGGAGGAGGGAGACAATGGCCACAGTGCAAAGCAGAAGAAAAACATGGCTGACCGGGAGGAGCATCTGAACATTGATGAAGATGAGAAAAAGAACAAGATCAATGGTGGAGAGGAAACAAATGGCCAAAGAGAGGAGGAGCAGGAGGAGAATAATAGCTATGATGAGGTGAAGAGTAGCCAGGAGAATGACCACGGAGAAATTGATCAAGTGGTCAAAAAGGAGGAGGCAGAAATGTCTCCAGAGATTGAGCGCGACCAAAAGATGGAGTCGGAAAAATATGACCGCGAAGAGGAGGAAAAAATGGAATACAGTGACCAGGTTGAGAGAAACATTGATAAAGGAGTAGAGATGAGAACAGAACTGGTGGTGCAGGAGAAGAAAGAGGAGGAAAAGAACACGGAGGTCATTGTGAGAGAGCATGAGAAGGAGAACAAGAGCGGGCAGAAGAGGGAGGACGAAAATAACAAAGATGGCGAGAGTATCGTCCGGGTGAAAAAGAGAAAAATGTGTTGTGAGATTGAATGTGACCAGAAGGAGCAAGAAATGGGCCACGATGAGAAGGAGCAGAAAAAGTCGGACCAAGAAGAAGAGGGGAATGTGGCTGGACGTGAAAAAGAGCAAGAGGAGAAGGAGGGAAGAAACAGGAGAGACAATGAGGAAGAGACACAGAATGACCAAAAAGAGGATGTTGATTTGATGGAAGTGGAGTACCATGGTAACAATGAAGAGGAGAGAAAAAACAGCCAGGAGAAGGAGGAGAAAGAAAGTGTTGGAGAGAAGATGAAGGACCAGGGGGAGGAGGCAAAAACGGGTGACAGTGACAAAGAGGAGGAAAGTAGCAGTAATGGGGAAGAGCTCGAGAAAGAGAAGGAAAAACTTTGTGAAAAGGGAGAAGAAATGGACGACCACAAGGAAAAAACACAAGTCGTGGGACTCACTGATTCCCAACAGGAGGAGAACCAGGAGGAGGAGGGACAAATAAATGACACGGTGGAGGAGAGCAACCAGGAGGATGGTAATAAAGATGAAGACCCTAAAGAAGGAGGTAGCGACGCTCATGATGAACACAAGCAAGAAAGAGACAACCAGGAGGAGAAGGAGCTAAATTGCAAAGAGCCGGAGGAGCTCAAACAAAATGGCACGGAGACCCTATTGGAGGAGGACAATGACGAGAGTGAGGACCAAAGTGAGAGTGAAAGTGAGGATGACAGCGAGAAGGAAGAACATGTCCTTCAGGAGGGCAACGGGGAAAGGGAGAGAACGGAGGAGCAGCAGGATGAACCGGGGGATGAGGAGGAGGAGGAGGAAGAAGAGGAGGAGGACGATGAGGACATGGATGTTGAAGATGGTTACGTTGAGTGTGCGGTAAGTGATGGTAACACCAAGGCCATGGGAGACTGCGACAATGACGACGACTCCGAGGCGCCTCGGGGTCGATGGAACGACGCGGTGAGGAGGTCCTGGGCGGAAAGGTGGAGCAGGGCGAGGAGAGAGCATGGCAGGCGCTGGGCTGTCATGAGGGGGAGGAGGTACAGGGCGATGAGGAGGCGCTGGATGACCACCAAGAGGAGAGCCAAGGCCAAGAGGAGGTTGCTCGCCATGAGGAGGAGGACTGGGAGGAGGACGCCCAGTCCGCACACTAGTCAGGCCGCGGGAGGAGGAATGATGATGTCGCAAAGTGAAGACGGGCTGTGATTGATCAGGAGAAAATGGACTCATGAGTGTGTGTTGTTGTTGTTGTTTGAGAAAAACTCATTGAAATTGACTACATAAATATGAAAAACATATGATTGGACCATTATCATCATCATCAATGGCACTGGAGCTGTTAATGTTTTTGTTATTTTTGCAGACACAATGTAACAGAGCACACAATAAATGTATTTTGCCAAGTAGGAACTATCATAACAAAAGGACTCGGTTCAATTCCTTATTAGGAAACTTGCAAATTGTGTGTGACGCAGGCCCAACAGTAGGAATGTTGCACTGCTACTGTTTGTCCACAGGAGGGCAACCATGTACTGCGGATTATTCTGTCCGCTGGACGCTCTCTGGATGTCGGCCACGGACACCGGGGCGGGGCGATGTCTGTAGCCCGTAGTCCTTCCTCACTTATGGGGTAGAACTTTTTTTAAAGATCGGGTGGGGTAACAAAGGAGTAACGGTAGGATCGTTTAATTCCTTACTTTGTGATTTTCAGTATTGAGTACTTCAGTGTTTTCTCCAACTTTAGATTCATGTCAATCAGGTTTTGAATTGTTTTTTTTTTTAGGTCGCGCATCTTACTCCAAACGGAGTAGCCTACTGGAAATATGAATGATATCTTCACACTTTGTCGAGAAGGCAACTCTGTGGCTGTGCGTTTGTGGTTGGACAACACAGAAAATGACCTCAATTTAGGGTGAGTGGACAGATAGATAAATATTGTGAGGAAAGTGCGCGCATCCAAATAGTTTCCATTTGAGTACGACATTTGGATCTGCGCGTTGAATGACGTCACCGTCTCAATTGTGTGTTCAACAAACGGCAACATTCCCAGAAAGGAAGTTCATTCCCAATTCAGACCATATATGTATATTGACAGCCTTCATATCCTGTGTGGGCGTGTCATGTCAACACTGAGACTAGTTTTCACTCTTCCCATGTTTGCCATCACTGGAATGCACTTGATGGGGGGGTCGATGACCAGCCCCTCACTCTACTTATCCCCACAACAGCTCTTAGATTCTTTTTATAACTCAGGAAACTACACTGTGACGTCACTTTGGGATTGCCAGACTGGTGATGTGAGATGTGCAAACTAAAACAGGACTTTTAATTATATTTCTGCTGGCAGTTGGCCATAGTACATTAAAAAAAAGATAGTCAGTCATTCCTCTTTTCCTCTTGCAAACATTGTTTATCAGCGGACCAGGCGTCCGGTAGAATTTAGACCACCCGTGGTGTGGAGTACCATGCAGCGCAGTCTAAATAAAGATTGGAAAAAGAGTAAGATCTTATTTTCCTTTTGACACTTGAAAATAAAAAAATGACACGGACAGCTACGATTCCTTTCAAGTAAAGTTGTTTTTTAAAGTCAATTTGTTTTTTATAGATTCAAAATCCCTCTGAATGGATCTTTATAACATGTGTTTGTGGTGGAAATCAAAAAAGGTGGCTGCACTTCCACTCCAAAAACAGGCTCACCCCTACTTTAAAGGCTATTTCTCAGTTTCTTGGTTAGCTTTGAGCCCCTTTCATAAATTCATAATTCATAAAACTGGTCTTAGTCTTTCAGGCCTCAAGAAAAAACACATCTTTCTCTCACCAGGGACGACCATGGCTTTAGCCCACTCCATTGGGCATGCCGAGAGGGACGCGGTGGTGTAGTGGACATGCTCATCATGAGGGGCGCCCGCGTCAATGTTTTGAACCGCGGAGACGACACCCCCTTGCATTTAGCATCCAGTCACGGCCACGTGGACATTGTGGCTAAGGTACACAACTGTCGTATACTAAATTAAATGTCACAAGTGCACTGTCATGTCATCATGTTGATGTTGTGTGTAGTTGATTCAATGCAAGGCCGACCCCAACACAGTCAACGAACATGGAAACACACCATTGCATTACGCGTGCTTCTGGGGAAAAGACGATGCAGCGCAGGTATGAAACATTTGCAATATGAATTTTACACTATTTACACTGAGTATGCCCCCCTGCTAAAGAAAAAAAAATCCCTATAAAGGCTGTAAAAAAGGGTGTCTTTGTGTTGTCAGTTTCCAAATAGAAAGTAATCAGTCATACTCATAGAATAATCTATCTAATAATTATTTTTTTAGATTCAGTTTTGGCAGAAAAAGAACATTTGAATCGATCTTTTGTTTTAATCTTGAATTTTTAGGATCTGGTGCTAAGTGGGGCTCAGGTCTGTGTGTGTAACCGGTATGGACAAACGCCTCTAGACAAGGCCAAGCCTCACCTCAGACAACTGCTTCAAGGTCCGTAGCAGAATTGTCACCTCACCTGACGTCAATGTCAACCACCGATTTTACAAATTTTAGTACCATTATCAACCAATATAATGAAGTCTTGACATAGTTTTTTATGCTTCATTGATTCAGAGAAGGCTGAAAAACTGGGCCAGAGTTTGACAAAAGTTCCTTACAAGGAAACCTTCTGGAAGGGCACCATGAGGACCAAACCACGTTAGTCAGCACAAAATATATACATACACATGTTGGTTCATATTAATACAATAACTTTTTTCTTTTAATTATTTTGCTTTCAGGTAATGGCACGCTCAACAAACAGGCCGGAATTGATTACCAGGAACTTTCACTGCTTGCAAAAATCAATGAAAATCATTCAGGCGAGGTTTGTGTCACATATGTCTGAGTTAATGTTATGCATGAGTGTAAGTGTGTGTATTTCTGTTGTGTAGAGTTGGAAGGGTCGCTGGCAGAGTGAGGACGTGGTAGTGAAAGTGTTGCAGGTGAGGGAGTGGAGCACCAGGAAGAGCAGAGACTTCAGCGAGGAGCATCCCAAATTACGGTATCATTTGTATACATTTACACAATAAAAATAAACAACTCATTTAATTCATAGTAGTCACCAAAAGGCATTTTCAATAATAACATTGACTATATCCTAGGGTAGGTTGCTCATTTGTTAGTATTTTTATGCAGGATTTTCTCTCACCCAAACATCCTCCCTGTTCTGGGGGCGTGTCAGTCTCCCCCGGCTCCTCACCCCATCATCATCACGCCTTATATGCCATACGGATCTCTGTACAAGCTCCTCCATGAAGGCACAAGTGAGTTCACTCATTCTAGCAGTTTATGAATAAAGATATGCATCAAAGATGTCAAAGATCACAGATCTTTTTCTGTGTTGTCAGATCTGGTGGTGGACCAAAATCAAGCGATTAAGTTTGCATCGGACGTGGCTAGCGCCATGACCTTCCTACATACCCTGGAACCCATGGTCCCGAGACTGTACCTCAACAGCAAACACATCATGGTGATATGATCCAGAATGCTCAAGTCATGATCATACTTTAAATAGTTGTATTTTTTATGTATTTGAATACACCACATGATCATTGTTGTTAAAGTAGAGAAAGGTTAGACTCTACAAAAATGTCATTTACCATATTTTCTGCACTATGAAATGCACCTTCAGTAAATGGCCTATCCTAAAATTGGCAGATTGACGAAGACATGATAGCAAGAATAAGCATGGCGGACACAAAGTTCTCCTTCCAGTGCAATGGACGCATGTACTCTCCAGCCTGGATGGCCCCAGAAGGTATGAGTGCCTTTCTTTGCCAGAATAATAAGAATAATACACACTTTTAAAACCTTATATGATTTCTCATGACATTTCAGCACTGCAGAAGCGCTCCGAGGACATCAATAGAAGATCGGCTGATATGTGGAGCTTCGCCGTGCTCTTGTGGGAGCTGGTCACCAGGGAGGTGCCTTTTTCCCATTTGTCCCCCATGGAGATAGGCATGAAGGTGAATACTACATTTGGAAAACAAAAGCTTCCCTTTTAATACATGTGGTAACAATATGGCTTATTGTCAGGTTGCTCTGGAGGGCCTGCGACCCACCATCCCACCAGGCATCTCACCTCACGTCTGCAAGCTAATGAGACTTTGCATGAACGAGGATCCTGCCAAAAGGCCCAAATTTGATATGATTATGCCCATTTTGGAAAAAATGCGAGACAAGTGAACTACACTTCTTTTTTTCTGCTCAGCCGCTGTATAGAATGTCAATGAAGCCACTCATTTTCCCAGTTTTGTTGCTTACGTGCTCCCATACTATATCCTAACAATGACAAATGAGGAATTGTGCCAGCCAATGGAACTGCCCATTCGCACAATGATGATGCAACATCAAGCAATAAATATTCTAGTATTTAATGTATATTTCTTTAAATGAATATGATCCATTACACCTAGTCACAATGTTTCTTTAGTTGAACATAAATTGTAAATATTGGTATATTTTACAGTAAGTTGGACATTTATTTTAACAAGTGACCTTCATCGGCACCCATTCATCCTTAGCTCTCTCACACACACACACACTCTCTCTCATACACACACACACACACACACACCCTCCCCCTCAGTACTTTACTCTGCATTGCCGAGACTTGCTTCATCATCCTGCACCGAAACACAGGTATGGCTCCCTAAAAAATATTCCCTGACACAAAATATTGATAATAATAAATATAAAATAATCCCTTGATATATTTTGTAGCATGATAACAAATTACAGTAATGCCATTCCTTCCAATTTATTGTAATAATTTTGAAGGTCAATGACATGTTTTCAAAGGTGCATTGATGGTTATTTTGGACATTCACCATAAAAATGCAATGACTTTTTCTTTGGAAAAAAAAATGACCACAGCAAACATGAAATTGTATGGAAATATCTTTTAAAGGAACACACACACACACCTGAAATAATCAGAAAGGTCTCGTTCCAGGGCTCATAAACAATGCTATACAATATAATTGTGTTTTTTTTTCTGCTAATGAGGGCAAAGACTGTTTTTCCATTTCCCCAGTTGGATGACCACCATCTATCATGCTCCAGCATATTTTTATGTTCAGCATCATGGGAAGTAAGGAAAATATTTCCACAATATTTCCATAAATACATAGTAAACAATCACTTTTGGTGTTTTTTTTTTGTGTCAGTGTTGCTGAGGCCGATATGGTGCGACAGCATCACAGTATGTGAGGAAGAAGACGGCGACCTGCGGGTGGATTGCCTTCTCATGGCCAACCCCAATAAAATCAACAGTTATGAGTTCTCCTGGTCATCCGGTTCCAAACAAGCACTCATCAACTCCAATGTTTCCGGCCTGTCGGCAGAAGAAGAGTTCAGGAAAGTGAGTCACGTGACAGAGTTGGAACCAGACGGTTACAGGATGACGCTGAGTGGTTACAAGGATAAACTTCCACACAACACCACTTATATGTGCAAGATAACCGGGGAGGGTGCCAGCATTAATGTAGAGAGAGGTGAGTGAAGTGAGAAAATAATTTTTAAGACAAGTTTCTTAATCTTTATTTGCTCCTACAGATCATCTTGTGCCATGCGGTGCTGTCAGTGTGTTTCAGAAGTGTTCCTGGGTTATTACAATCTTGCTTTTTCTACCATTCCATGCAATCACTTAAATCAGCAATTCTCAAAAATATCCTACATAGTCTTTATGCATATGGATCACTGAATTAACCTTGCAAATGTGCATACTCTTGCAATAGTAAAACATATTTCATGCAGTGCAATTCAGTTGTTTTACCAAAGATGCAAAGGATATTTTTTTAAAAAAAAACACAAGTGTTTATGCAGTATTTATTGATTTTTTTAAGGCAAGGTGTTGAGTTTTGAAGCTGCCCTAGCTGTTTAAGATAATAAAGAAATAAAAATCTATATATCACTCATCTTGTAAATACTACTCAGTCATTCATTTTTGAACCACTTATCTTCACAGATGTATCTCCCCTTTATTCACAGTGCTTAATAACCCTTTGAATATTCCATGATTTTCAAGCCACATAAAAAAATATGTTTTTATGTTTTTCTCAGGCAAATGTAGTTTGACACTGCGCAGCCTCCGTAGTTTCCCCCACGTTATAATGGCTGCCTCCGGTACTAGTGTTAAACTTGGAGAATTATCCAAAGCAGAGTATCTAAAACGCTATTTATCCAACGATGATGATGCCAAAAAATCTAAAGGGAAGCTTAAGAAGAAACGATGTAAAGTTACAGGAAGAGGGTGAGATTCCATGATGATCTTGATGATTTCTCCATGTCGCTTCTTGCTATCATCGTTATGCAGTGTTTTGCGGTATTCTCTAGATTTACGCTTTTCCTTCTGATCCCCTTTTTCATCTCTTATGGCAGACTTACAATAGTTGACGATGATGTAGATTGGAAACAGACAGTAGCCGAGAGAAATGAGGCAGATGAAGAAGATGATGAAGCTCCAGTGGTAAGCAATCAAAGTCTGATCTGTTGTTACTATATTCATATTTTTTCGATCATTTCTATCAAACATAAACATTTTCTCACGTCACACATCAATGCAAAGGCCAAAAAACACTCTTAGACTAGAATCGGTGTTGAAATCCTAGCTTTTTTATTGACATAAAAATGGACCATGTAGATGTTTATATTGATGTTGTGACCATTGATTTGACCTGCCTATTGGTTGATGTCATCGTCCAATCAGATCGCTGAAGTGATTGATGAGCGTCCGGATGATGTGAGGATGTTGGAAATTTTCAGAAGTAGCTCCAGATGGAAAGTCATTGGAGGTTAGTTTTGTTGTTGCGGTGAGAAAATACACATGTAGGTGTAATGCTGACTACAAGTGTTTTGTTATATTTATAGAAGATGAAAATAAAGAGGAGGACATCCAATCAGAAACTCCAATTGAGAAGTCGTCACGCAGAAAAGACCGACACGACTCTCCGGATGCTTCTCCCCCGAGAAGAGCTCGGCACGATTCTCCCGATATGTCACCACCCAGAAGAAAACATAACGATTCTCCTGATATATCGCCACCCAGGAGGAAACGCCATGATTCACCCGACATGTCGCCGCCTAGGAGAAAACGCCATGATTCACCTGACATGTCGCCACCCAGGCAGCGTTCAAAGAAGTCGGGAAACATGCAAAGCGTGCCTTCTTCTAAACGAGGTTCAGATTCTGACCAGTCGCCACCGAGGAAAAAGCAGCAGAAAGGACGACGACATTCTGATTCGGACCAGTCGCCCCCCAGACGGGGGAAGCGTGGTGGCAAATTGTCTGATGATGACCTGTCGCCTCCTCGCAAGACGGTCCGTGCAGAGGTGAAGTTTTGAAAAAACAGTAAATTAACTAGTAACTCCATCAATCACTATTTATGTGGCCAAATAAGGTAGACACTGTTTTTGCATTGACATTTTCATTCTTTTTGTTTCCAGGGCAACAGTATGCTATCAGGTGGAAAGGCGGGTCTGATTTCTTCAGATGTTTTACACAAAGAGAAGGAGGAGGCGCGAAGGAGAGACGGAAACAACCGCGAGCTTGAAAGTATGCAAACAGCTATTGCAGTATTCCTATAGAAATATCAATATAATAGCACAATATGTATGTGTGTGTTTCCAGATGCATCCCGCCATGCTCAGACAGTGTTTCGAGACAAGAGTGGCAAAAAGCGAGACCTGGAATCGGAGCGGGAAGAACAGAAACGGAAAGCCGGAGAAAAAGCAGCAAAGGATGAGAAATATGCTCAGTGGGGCAAAGGGTGAGCGACCCTAAAATCATATTTTAAACCTTAATTTGAATTGGTGACTCAAAACAAAATGGGCGGTAGGCTGGCTCAGGGTCAGATGCAGCAGCAGCGTCTGGAAGATGCCGTGCACGAGGCTCAAAAGCCGCTGGCTCGCAATTACAACGACGAGGACCTCGACCGCATGCTGAGAGAGCAAGTCAGAGATGGCGATCCCATGGCAGCCATGTTGCAGCGGAAAAAGGAACGCAAGATACCAGGTTTTAAAGGTAACGTTGCAGATATTTACCCATGATTTCCTTACATGATTCCTAAAAGATTTCTACCCCCCTCCCAGAAAAACCTCTCTACAGAGGCCCTCCACCACCTCTCAACAGATTCAACCTTTTACCCGGATCTCGATGGGATGGTGTCAACAGGTACAATCTATACAGCACAACAATTTGATAACAGGGTCATTGCAAGTCACATTTATTCATATCTGTGTGTTTTGCAGGTCCAACGGTTTCGAAGAGAAACGCTACACAAGGATTGCAGACAAAAAAGCGCTGCAGGAAGAAGCTTATAAGTGGAGTGTGGAGGACATGTAGACAGAAAATGTTATGATTGACAAAAGATAGCCTGTGCATAGTGATGAAGTGAGCTTCATCACTTATCTTGTAAATTGTAAATACTACTCATTGTGGAGCACAGATATTTTTCAATTTTTAATGATTAAATCATTTGACTTTGTAAAAAAAATAACGTGTGTTCGACTTGAAATCACTGATAACAAATTACATTTTTATTCTAAGACTTCACCCATGGCACTGACACAAAATGGCTGTCAAGTGACAACAGTCGTCTTGATTAGCTCACAGGACTCATTCTAAATCTACTTTTAACTATATATATGATATTTACGGAACGCTTTTTTAAGTGGAATGTTCCCAGTCGGATTGTTTTTGAGGACGCACAACAGAGTGACACCAACTACTTAAGGTAACGTGGATGATTTACACATTGGATCATATTGTGTTATTTAACGAGGCGAAAGCATTCGAATCAAACCGAAATGGCGGACTGGAACCCCATCGCCAAAGTTTATAACCCCCTCAAAGCAGGGAGCATCGACGGCACCGACGTGGAGCCCCACGATCGGGCTGTATGGAGGGCGATGTGCGCCCACTACAAGCCCAACAAAAGTGTCGTGGGGGACCCGCTCCTCACCCTTTTCGTGAGCCGTCTCAACCCGCTGACCACCGAGGAGAAACTTCATCAGGTCTTCTCCAAATTCGGCGATATTAAACGTATTCGCCTTGTTCGCGATGTGGTCACGGGCTTCTCTAAGCGTTACGCCTTCATAGAGTACAAGGAGGAGCGGTCGGTGGTGCGAGCCCGCCGGGATGCCAACAAATTAGTGGTGGATCAGCAGGAATTGTTTGTCGATTTCGAGCATGAGCGAACCCTCAAAGGCTGGATCCCCAGGCGTCTCGGTGGCGGTCTGGGAGGCAAGAAAGAGTCCGGACAATTGCGCTTCGGCGGCAGGGACAGACCTTTCCGAAAGCCCATCAACCTCGGGGCCGGACCGTCCCTCCAGGAGTGGCCGACTGGGGGGCGTAGGGAGTGGGAGCGGCCCAGCGAGAGAGACCGAGAGTACCGCAGTGATCGGGATAAACGGGGCCCAAGCCGGGACGAAAGGTCTTTCAGGGGACGGGAGAACAGCCGCTACCAAGAAAGGAATAGTAGGCACAGAGACAGGAGGTGACATTTGTTGAAGACTGGACTTGCATTGCTTTTTATTAGTATTGTTATTTAATGATTTGTCGTTTGGTTGGATGATCAAAATTCCCAACTTTTCCACTTCCAAATGCACTCAATGTCATCATTGCAACTGAAAATATTCATGTATTTCTTTCATCCTCATCATCAAGAAACTCATTTCATTTTGACTGGGAGGACTGGCATTGAGTGGTTATGCCATTGAAAGTGATAAACATGAATTCATCTGTCAGTAAATATTCATCATAATGGATTTGATGTCTATTGCCATCAATCAGTTAATCAAAAGATATTTGCACAATTTTTACTTTGGAAAGTAATGTTCAACAGTTGCTGATCAAAAACTGTACCAAACTCATATAAAATGTTGTTTTTTGTGCAGTTGGAAATGTCAAATAAAGCCTGTTTTTTTAGAGAACTCTTCTCAGTGGTTGAACTGCATGGGCATTTCAGGGTTAGGCCAGTTTGGATACATCTTTCTGTGGACAGTCTCGAAGTCAATCCTGCACCAAGAAGTCCAATGAGAAGTTGGCGTTCAAGTGCCTCCTTAGTATTTATACATCGTTACTCACCTGAATGCTGGGTTGATGGCGATGTTGTCTGGCTGAGGCAGTGCGGGGGTCCTTCTTCTGCGCCAGGAGGATGGTGGAGGGAAGTCTTGCTGGTATTGAGACAGCATCTTTGGTCCACAGAAGTCCTCTGGTTGGACCTCATTAAGATCTGCACTTTTTCCACTTCTTAAACAAACTGGATGGGAAGAGTGTGTCTCCTGATGCAAGTTCTGGACACCTAGTATGGAATCAGGACATTTCCCGCTGTCTCGTGGCATGACTGCCTTGAAGCGGAAGGCGTCCCGTGATGTCGTCTCCATTTTGGTAGGGGTATCTGGGTAGAGAAGAAACCCTGCAGACACAAAAATTTTCTAGCTGTCTGACTATTGTTGTATAGAGGACAAGCAACTGAACAATTGATTCCAAACAAATAAAAAACATATTTCCAGGCTTGATACCTGACAAATAATGTCCCTGTAACTCTCTTTGTAAAACCACTAGGCAAATAGTGTCGCACGATTGACAAAGAATCTGTAAGTTTTGAAAGATACTACAGTACAAGACCTGCAACTGTGGGAAATTCCCCTCTGTATGGTCGATTTCGCAGAAAAAAGTTGAGGTGATGCTTTGAATGCTGCCGGTTTTCGATGAAAATTCGGTCAGATTGATCCATATTGTATCGTCGGATCCTCTAAGTTGGGCTACTAAGCTGTAAATCAAAGCCTACACTTTGCTATTTGTAGACTTACTGTTTACTGCTGTTGTCATGGCATAGCAGGTAGAGTGAGTGAGACAATAAATCAGCTTCCTCATTGCAGCCATAGCCGTAGTGTGGTTTTAAATTCAACATAGACACAAACTAGGAATGCATTTTGTGGTTTCCTTGGAGCCTTTTTCATCCGCTAATAATGCGTCTCTTCCTCCAAGCAGTTGGCATTGGTCCCGACTTAGTTTATTTTTTTACCACAAGATTTGTTTGGACCTGTAATAGATCTCCGGAAAACAGCTGATTAGCTTTAACAAATATTTTCTTTTGCATTAGTGGGATGGATATAGACGTGAAAAAGTTTTCTCCCTTCTCAAATCCCATAACTGTGAGGCCGATGGGCTGCCCCAGAAATAATTTTATTCATTCCTTAACTGAATCGCCTTACAAGGGTAGTGGGGGATGCTGGAGACTATCCCAGCTGAAAATAGTACCCGGAGAAAACCCATGCATGCCCAAGAACATGCAAACTACTACTTGTTGATTATGTTGACTACTTATTTATGCCTTATTTATTGATTATTCATGTGATTCTTTTTGTTTGTTGTTGTTATTTGTGCACTTCCCCACTTTTTATGTTTTTGACTACTTATTCATTATTCATACATTATGTATGGTTATTATTTATTAGTCAGTTTATTTGCTGTTATTTTTGCACTTTGTGATGAAGCTTTACATTTCATTACTATATACTTCTGTAATGACAATAGTATTCAATTCAATTATTTTGATATAACAAATAGTACTTTTTCTACTTCTGTTATGACTTTTATCACCACTATTACTGCTACTTGTACAAGTAGAGCAAATCTAAGCAAAAGTACAGTAGACAAGTTAGTTAGGACTGAGTAACGTTGTAGTTGTTAGTAGTGTAGTTTGAACTGGGAGTGGAGTTGATATTATTTCAAGAGGCGCCAGTAGGAGTCTCTCGTCCCCATAGTAACCGAGCAGCCTTTCACAAGAGCCCCATTCGCAAGCAGCGTCACATTCTTTGCCAGACGTGTCTTCTTTGATTTATTTGCGACCAAAGTTACATCCTATTCCTGTCCCCCACGCACAGCCGGTTTTGAAGCAGCGAGATCTATCCACGCTGAAGTTTATTTGGAGCTTTTCTTTCCCGATCACCAGTAAATAAGACCGACTTCCAACTTTTCCAACGCCGTTGAGAGTGCCAGGAAGTGGCCAACTTGGCGAGGGGGGAAGAGACGCAAGAAGCGGAGAAAGGCATGAGAAAAAGCTCATCGGAGCAAAATCATCGCTCGAACACATTCGTGGACCCTCGGAGTAGTTTGTAGCTCACTTGATCGCCATTCATTTAGAAGCTGGGATGGGTCTGCCGACGCTGGAGTTCAGCGACTCGTTTGTTGACAGCCCGGAGTTTCGAGATAGGCTCCAGTGTCATGAGATCGAGCTGGAAAGAACCAATAGGTTTATCAAAGACCTCATCAAGGATGGAAGCATGCTCATATCGGCCCTCAGAAGTAAGTTTTAGTCGCGATCAACTGTAGATTTGGATCAGAAGTGGATTGAGTTCAAAGTTCAAGCGGTTGCCTTCGAGGCATAAATAGACATGCTTGACTTTTTACAACCTGAGAAAGTCTTGGAAAACTGTTTCATACAAAACTTATTTTGATGCTTTCTCGAATTCCAAGTTTCTCAAAGTGTGGTAGGCGGGCCACTTGCGTTCCCTTTAAATCACCTAAATGGTCTGCAAATCTATTTTCCTGACACCACCTCAAATGAATTTAACTACTTTTTCTATTATTACTTGGCACTTTGAGCTGATTTTGACATGTTTGCGACAAAGTACACCATATTTTCTTATGCCTACTCTTACTATTACTATTACAACTCATTGTATGTTTACTAATTCCGTTAACGATGCCACCTTTTGTGTCTTTTTCAGGTCTTTCTCAGGCTGTACAGCGTTTCTCTCAATCGCTGCAAGATTTCCAGTTTGAATGCATCGGAGACGCCGAGACCGACGACGAGATTAACATTGGTGGGTGTGAGCTCATGCCCTGAATGCATTTATCAAATTAACCATTGCATACAATCATTGATTTTTTTTCAACCCTTACAATATACTCACTCAACCCATTAACTACAATTGCCAGTCTTAAACATCCCATCCATTTGAACTGAACAAACTAAGCACTAACAACGTCATTATGTTAAAATGTGGAGAGCCACTTTGTCATAGCATTCTGAAGCACAGCAGTGGCTCAGAACAAACATTAAGGTCGCGTCATCTCCATAGCAACGCCATGACTGACCAATACTTGCACTATGGTTGCAGCTCAGTCCCTGAAGGAGTTCTCACAGCTTCTGAGCACTATGGAAGAGGAAAGAAAGCGTCTGGTGAGTGCACGACTCACTTGGTTCATTTTCCTTCACCTGTTGTGTCAGGACATGAACTTCCCGTTGGAAAGTTTTTGTCTGGAACTACGATGGCTCGTTCCAGAGTCCCCCACGCATGCACAAGTCTGACTCAGACACACTTCATCAACATCTTGTCTAGGGGAGGGGGTGTTTTAGTGCGCTACCTTTCTTTACAGGCCCCCCCTTTGTGTGCACACGTGCCTTTGTGAAAGTGTGCATGGTCTACTGCTTGAGGAACCATGTGGAACCTATTCCCGACTATTCCCCAGTGAGAGCCGAGCCCCTCGTTGCGGCCTGGGAAAGTCCATAAAAGACTCCTGTGTGTGTGTGTGTGTGCTTGTCACTAACTTTTTCTACTCCACTTTCCACCACTAATGTCAGTTGTGGGCAGCGTAATGGTCTCGTGGTTAGTATATCTGACTCTCAGTTGGACTGTCGTGGGTTCATAACCAAACTATTGATACCTGCTTGTGTATTTTTAACTACAAATTCAGGCAATTGATTTGGAAGACAAATATTAAAATAATATTAATACTTATTGTCAGTCAAAATGGATTGGACATCTATTACCGTCAATGGTTAGGGAATAAGTTAAAAATTTGAACTCCAGCAGTGTCAGAGTTAGCTTTAAGCAAGTAATTAACCACAAATGGTCTCGTGGTCTTTAGTTTCATGGTGACTGTTGTAAAAAAATACTACAGCAACACAAAGAAAGTGTTCTTTTCACACAGAGGATACTATTAAGACGTAAAAGTAAATTCGCAGCGTGTGACCGGAGAGCACGAGAATTCTTGTTGACAGACGCTTTTGTCTGGAAGCACATGTCGCTCAGGCGATAATTGCGGATTTTTATGATGGCGGCAAATGAGTCCAAAGTGTTGTTATCTTTGTTTACCCACAAACAGGCAGTGTATATGGATGGGACTCTATAGTGATTGGTTGATGGAACCAATTAGATTGCTTGAAATGCAAAACATTGCTCAAGATTTTTCAGATATTTTGTTCAAAAGAATGTTTTTCATATATAAAAAAAAGTTTTAGCAAAGAAATATGAATTTTTACCTGGTCCATAAGGCTATATAATGTGCATGAAATTAATGTTTTCCTTTTTTGATCAAATAAGATCAAAAGAATTTGTGTACTCAATAAAATATGGAAGACTAGAGAAAGAGTTATGAGTATTTAATAAAAAATACAAAGAAAAGTTGTTAAAATTTAAATAATTTATATTGAGCATTTTGTGTATTTTGAAAAATAGTATAATAAAAACATATTTAGTGTTTCCCCAAATAGAAAGACGTCCAATCTATTTTTACTTGGAATTGGCAGCCATTGTCCAATAAATGTGATGATTGGCCTCCAGATCCACGTTTTCTCCCATTGTTCTTTTTATAGCCTAACCGTAATCGTTTGTTGAATCTGTTTTGCGGGAATGAGGCGTGTCGCCAATGACCGCGACATGTTACTTCATCTCCATTGCAACATTTTTGTTTTTTTTGTCACGCAGATCCAAAATGCTGACGATGTATTAATCTCGCCGCTGGAAAGGTTTCGCAAGGAACAGATTGGCGCAGTGAAGGTACAAATGTTAATTCATTACTTTGAAAACTTGAGCCATTTTAGGGTCGAAAGCCAGCGCGAACCAATTACTTTTCTGCCATTGACTACAATATACAACTATATGATGTCATCCCATCCTTCATCTCAATCTCTACATGTCCAAACGTTCATTTGCTGCCATCCCTCCCACTTCAATTGGACTCGATATCTAACACCATTATATGGAAATTAGATAGAGTCTACAAGTTATATAGAAGGCATGACTGTGTAAGGGTCTGGCAGGTATTTAACTCATAGAAAACATTTTAAATCTTTGCCAATTGTTCATTTGTGATGCGTTATTTCCAAGATGGTGATGTTCCACAGAGGCCCAGCACTAGTTTTGAATGTGTGACCTGTTCAGATAAACCAAAGACGTGACAGGACGGAGGTCATGGGAACGGACGCAGGGGGGGGGGGGGGGGGGGGGGGGGGGGGGACGCGTCATACTTGAAGCGACGTGGACAGTTTCTGGTTTCAGATGATGTCCTCTGATTTACATTATAGTATCTGCTTTTCTGACTGCTGATTATCTGCAATCACTGAATATGACATCCTCTCGGGCCCATACATATAGAACCAAAAAAAAATGCGCAGTTTAAATAGCCAAATTGAGATACACTTTCTAAACCGCCACTAGTGTATGACCGAGACTTTGACCACAATGTGCCAGTTTCTTCTTTAGATGCCACTCAAAATAGCTTTACTGTGCCTTTCTGGCAACTACTAAAACGGGAAAAATAGAGTTTGTTTTCTTTGTTACCCTTAATTGTAGACAGTTAAACATAATGAGCGTACCTAAAAAGCAGAGATATAAAAAACAGTGTTGTGTGCTGTAAAAGTGTGTGTTTGGGGGTTGTAGAATGTAACAGAATGGTGCGACTTGCAAATGGAGTCAAACATCTAAGTCTCGTCATTTTGACAAGTTTTGATGCCAGTACCAAATCTGCATTTTTGTGTAACAAGTAATCTATGGTGGTGTTACCATTACCAAACCAGTAATTAGATTTAAAATACTTGTACAAACGCCTACATACACTTGAATTAAACACACATCTAAATGTATCACTCAGGAGGGAAAAAAGCAGTTTGACAAAGAGACGGAACGCTACTACTCTGTCTTGGACAAACATCTTAGCCTGTCCTCCAAAAAAAAGGAATCACAGTTAAATGAGGTAAGAAAAATAAAGCCCTGACTTCCTCAAATGCAAAGTTTGATTGTGATTTTGTTGTTGTTGTTGTTTTCTCATCAGGCAGACTCCCAGATGAGCAAAGACCGCCAGGTTTTCAATGACGCGTCACTGCAGTATGTTTTCAAAATCCAAGAAGTGCAGGAGAGGAAGAAGTTTGAGTTTGTGGAGCCGGTAATCACACAAAAATGCACCAATTATTCTCTTCACAATATTACAATTATCAACTCCAATAAGACATAAAAAAAGAATAGAATCAGAATTGTCAAAACATGTTGGAAAATAATATAATGTCATCAGAATCAGGACATCCTTAATCCAGATATAACATTGCAGTTTTAATACTTTTCACAAGCCTATAGACAGCTGTTGTTTTAAATACTATGAAGTTTCAATGACTGGAAGGGTAACTTCCATCCTATCCAAAGCATGACTTGTTTATACAGTTTGCCTGTGTGAACCTATCATGAAAAGATTCTTAACTGCACTTTCCCTCATGGGGTCAATCAGTAATGTCCTTTATCTTTTTCTCATGTAACAACTTTCAAAATATCTCTTCGTCACTTTGCCTCTGAACATGAGAGGACCACACCAAAGTTCCTCCTCTCCCCCCCAAAAAAGCAGGCACCATACACTCTGTTTGGCTGTTGATAAACATGTTTTAATGATATGTATCAGTGAAGGTCTTTTCCTGTTTCGGCCCTGCCGCTTCCTGTGCAGAGATGTAATTCCGCCGGGCTGGCAGAGAGAGCTCTTTGTTGTGAATATAAACAAAAACAGTGACCCAAAAAAGCAGCCTGTGGACTTTATCCTCACTGTGTGATTGTCAATCTGTTTTTTTTATGTGCTTTCAGTTACTAGCTTTCCTACAAGGCTTGCTGACCTTCTACCATGAAGGCTATGAACTGGCCAGTGAGTTTGAACCTTATAAACAGCAGCTGCAGTTCAATCTGCAGAATGTAAGTTTGTTTACTTCTTGTGGGAGACACAAAAATATATATACCTGCTTCAAGATCCATGTTTTTTTTGTCACTTTCAGGCCAGGAACAACTTTGAAAGCACACGAGCTGAAGTGGAGCGGTTGATGAAGAGAATACGATCGGCCGAGGAGGATTTCAAGGCTCCCGGTCGCTTCACCATGGAGGGCTACCTTTACATCCAGGAGAAACGTAAGTTGACTCGAAAACTGCCGATCAAATGAGATCCTCGTGCGAATTCGGGCGTGTTGTTATTGTGGTCTTTCAGGTCCGCTTGGAAGTGTATGGACCAGATACTACTGCACTTATGAGAAGAGCTCCAAGATGTTCAGCATGAGCAACACGGAGGCCCGACCAGCCAACAGACAGGTAATGTTGTCATATCATATTCATGGCTTGAGATATGAGTGACACAACTTGAATGTTTTTTTGCCCGCCTCAACAGAATGGCGTGCCAAACGGGACGCCAGAGTCATTCCGCCTTCGCTCTTGTGTACGAAGGAAGACGGACTCCATTGATAAGCGCTTTTGTTTTGACATTGAAGTGGTGGAGAGGTAATAGAAAGCATATCATTAGGATGGTTGTGCAGAAAATTTACATTTTTTGTAAAGGCATGATTTAACACAAGGTCATTCAAAGCACTTTAGATCATATAAAAATCAAAATCATATAAAGATCATGATTTTCTTATGCCAGTTTGACATCTGTGATATAGTAGTGGATTTAATAGTCCTTTTCCCCCCTTTTCGCAGACATGGCGTCATCACTCTGCAAGCACTTTCTGAAGCTAACAGGCGATTATGGATGGAAGCCATGGATGGGAAAGAGCCTGTATGAGTTATCTTTTCATTAATCTGATTTTTTTTTCCCCCTCTTGCATTTTTCTGTTGACACTTTTGTCGCTCCTCAGATCTACACTCTCCCATCACTGCTCAGCAAGAAGGAAGAAAGTAAGAGAAGCAACATTTCTTAATTCAGGGAATTCATGTGATTTTCATATCACAAGTTGTTTTTCTATTATTGGTTTACAGCATTCCTCAATGAAGTGGGTTTCAGCTTTGTGCGGAGATGCATCGAGATGGTAGAAACTAGAGGTACAGAATGATAATCCAAATGTATACCATACCCTAAGTTTAGATTTTTATACAAATTGCACATAGGCCTCGGCACTCTCGGTTTGTACCGAACCGGAGGAGTCAACTCTAAAGTTCAACGGTTGATGACCAGCGTCTTTTGTAAGAATGGACTTTGACTTTATTCCCCACTTTATTACTAATAGACGTTGAATCATCCTAAAATGACGTCTGCTTCCCCGCAGCATCTACTTCTGCTTCTGACGTACGACTGGACGCAGACACTTGGGACAACAAGACTATTACCAGCGGACTGAAGAATTATTTCAGGTCACATTTGCATTGGGTGGAGATGCATATACATTAGCTGCCATTGACAGCACTACATTTACAATCCATTTGGACCAAGAGCCATTTAGCGCTGACTGCAGCTCCTCTGTTAAAATATATAAAATGTCTCAATTATGTATACAGATGCTTGGCAGAACCGGTGCTCACCTACAGACTACACAAAGAATTCATCAAAGCTGCAAGTAAGATCACGTCAATAGCATGGTGTCATTTTTGCGCCATATTGCTGTCAGTGCAACACTTATTAAAAAGTGTATGACAAAGATCTCAATTATATAAAATACTGTTTTTTCCACAGAGTATGACGACCAGTACCGCTTAAAAGCAATCCATGCGCTGGTCCACAAGCTCCCTGAGAAGAACCGGATTATGCTGGACATCCTGACCAATCATCTTCTCAGGTTTGTATACTGGAATACGTATCACCATTTAGGCTTTTGTGATGAATCAGTGTTATCAAGTAATTTGAGGATTTAAAAAAAAAAATACAATAATCTATCTGAGATGGGTTTTTTTCCTCATAAGGAAACTTGGCAATCGGCCGTAGTCAGTTGGGGTAAACTCCGGCAACCCCCGCAATCCTTACAAGGATGACAGATGAGGACAGAGAATGAATGAATGGAAATGCTTATGATTGCCAAGAATTTAAACTGAGAGGAATGACATTGAAAAATAAATTGGAGGTCTAGCCCTATAAATATTAAGCAATAATATCAATAACGTCCAAATCCATTTTGACTGGAAAGATTATTAATAGTTTTTTTTTTTTTTTTTTTCTGCACAGGGTTTCATCCCATTGCGCCCAGAACCTGATGACGGTGTCCAATTTGGGAATGATTTTCGGTCCCACGTTAATGCGATCGCAGGAGGAGACAGTGGCCGCCATGATGAACATCAAATTCCAAAATATCGTTGTGGAGATCATCATTGAGAACCATGACAAGGTTTGAAAATACTCACTGTTAGGAAACACACACACTAACTAACATCTTACATTTTTTGGCTATCAGATATTTGGCGAAACCCCTGACCTCACGCTACCCTTACCTCCGGCACCCTCTTCTCGGGCGACACCCCGACGAAGCAAAGCCATCTGTTTGTCGTCGGGGAAAAGAAAAGCCCGCCTCTATCCACCTACTCTCTGCCTGGCAGACAATGACAGTGAGTGCTTCACGTAAATCTTGGCCAATATTGCTAGGATTAGTGTTTCGGACAATGAATGAAAGTCATCAGTCTACTATAAATACATGTTTTTAATGTCTTTAGGTGACACCTTCAGTAGCAGTAGCCCGTGCACTACCCCTACAGGCAGCCAAGAATCCCTTTCTTCACACTCCTCGGAGAAAAACGTCGCCTCACAGACGTCACCTCCGGCCTCGCCCCCCGCAGAGCCAATCTCCTCCTGTCAGTCCCCTCAAGTCCAGCCTCCTCCTTCAAGTCCCTCCAACGGTGGCGAAAGAAAATGGATGATGGACAAGGAGACTCAAGCCGTTGCGTCGTCCACGGCGTCTCTGCCGTCGGCAACCGAGCTGACCGACTCCACCGTTTCCCTCTCCTCCGCCAAGGAGTCCAATTCTCATTCCTCCTCATCCACCGTGCAGCTATCCACCCCGGGATCGCCAACCAGGGAGACACGTTCTGTCCCCAGAGTGCCATCTGTTGCCTCCTTGAAAAGCACCAACGACACAAAGATGCCTTCGTCACCTCCACCGCAAAACCGGGTGGCGGCATACCAGACGGCCTCCTCATCCTCGTCTTCCTCCTCGTCCTTGTTCCCATATCCACGTTCCACCTCGTCCTCCCTCACCTCCCTGCACATCTCAGAAGGTACCTCACATCATTTTCTTACACTAGTAAATGTAAATGGACAATATTAGTTAGCCTATCACAACCCATGAATTAGCTACCTCACTGTCAATGCTGCAAGTTGTGGTTCACCATCTGGAAAAATACAAAAACACCCTTTTAACTCTTACTATTCCAGACTACAGAAGCTGCCACGGTTCCGTGCAGAGTTTAGTCTCGCTGGAACCGCGAGAGGCCACGCGGACGCGGAAGATATCCCATTTAAGAAGAGACGCTGACAACCTGACCTCCTCACATGCGCTGTCAACCAATGGCTACCAAAGGCCTGGAATAGTGTAGGTATCTTAGCTAGATTTGTTCATACTAGTATTGGTATCATTACCGAAAAACGTCTTCATCAGTAACAAGGAGTACTAAAAAGTAATTTGCCGATGCTCCTGGAGATCTAGATTTCAACTGCGGTCCCTCTGGTTCGCGGCGAATGAATGAATTAAAAATTATTGTATTTTTCCCTATGTGCTTCAGGTTATCAGTCCAAGCTCAGAAACAACAACGGGAAAGCTCTGTGTTCTCCTCGGCTTTGGACATTTCTACTACTGGAAGGTTTGGAGATTAATACTAAAGGCAGTATTACACTTGCAGATAAATGAAAACAATTATTCTTCAATTGACAGGGACGCGAAAGCTCTGTATTCCTGCGAGGCCGAGCACAGCCACGAGCTTAGTTTTCCGCAAGGGGCACTCTTTTCCAACGGTAAGAAAAATTGTGTTACAATCATCATGTCATTTTTATTTGGGGGTCCTTTTATTTTGTCTTTTCAGTTCACCCATCAGTGGAACCAGGCTGGCTCCAAGCGACCTACCAGGGCAGGACGGGCCTTATACCTGAGAACTACATCACATACACCTGAACGTACGTGTTGTAATCACTCCACTGTTTCACTTAAAGAAATCCATAAAGCGTATATACTGTGTCGATGAAATCACTGAACAGTGCGTCTAAACTGATTCTTATCCATTTAATGTATTTTTTCGAAGTTCATTTAAGTGGTTGTCCATGGTCAAATCAACTTAGTGTTCACACAGGTGGGATATGTGATAACAAACTCTTGTGTTGTCTGTCTTCATGTCCTAATAGAGGACGATCATTCCTGAGCAATTTCTGTATTTTCACATTTTTTAATGGTCTTGGGAAAAGTTTTACTCGATCCTTGTGAATCTGAATTTCATTTCATTTAGATTCAGCATGTTTTTTTTTTGGCCCAATTGAATATTTCTGGTTTTATCCCTTCATTTTCTGTAACTGGAATACCTGGAGAAAAGCCACACAAGCCCAGAGTGAACATGCAAACTCCACACAGGGAAATCGGAACCCACTGGGGTTGAACCTTAGGTCTCTGAATTGTGAGACGCGCATGCAAACCACACTCGGCCCTTAATATGTATTCATTAAATGTTTGTGGAACTTATTCAATGTGAGCCACTGTTGCAGTCCAAACTTTTTACAATGTCAGAATGTGTAGAAGTGTCTATATTCGTGGTAAAGATGGAAAATACCGAAAAACAACAAGAAGACGATGGAAAAGCCTGTGCCAAGAGGAGGACATGTCTCGGTTATTTGCAGGTATTTCGGTTTCAACAATTCTGACTTCCAGTGAACTACCATTTATGCAAAATTTGCCTTTCCAGAAAACACCAAGCGAAATTGGAAAAGTGTCCACAAAGCGGCAGTATTTTACAGTGAGTACATAAAACTAATGATTTATTATTGTTATTGTTCTAATTTAGTTTATTGGATCAGCTCAGCTAAAAGTTACAAGTCATTTTAAAAAAATATATGTTTGAAACCTTTATTCCAAAATGTAAAATTAGGACGTTTGCACTGCTTTTTGTGTTGGTTTATCAAGCAGGTATGTAAAAAAAATTCACAGTAAACTATTGGAGTTTTGACTGGATCTTTGCATTCTGATTCATGAGGTCCATTTGAATGCTTCACAGCAACTTATAGAAATATTGGTACACTTAAAATGAGAAAAGAAGTTATTATAAATGATAAAGTATGTTTAGGTGGTTGTGGCAATGTCCCCAAGTCTCCTCATCAGCTCATCCAGTGTCTCTGTGTTCTGTGACTTTTCTTCTAAAAGCTCATAGCGGAGGCTGGATATGTCCTGCTTAATTTCCTTCAACTCACCTAAGCAAAATTTAAAAATAAGCATACTAAATTGGAAAATATTGAAATGTTTTTTAGCATCTGTTACACATGAACTCACCTTCCGTGATCTCGTCACTTTCCCGGTTGGCTCGAGCTTTTATGATGTAACGTTTGATGAGACGCTTCATTATCTTCTAAAACATTATGAAATAGAACTCTTTTAAAAATCTTCCAATAAAAAAAAAGAGTTTATGATGTTGCTACCTGATATCTGGATGGATTTGTCGATCCACTGAATGCTGAAAATTTGCCTTCTCCCATCTGAAGAAGAAAAAAAACATCCAGATTATTTAGTAGAAAAAATAAACTTGTTGAGCAGAAAACAATCACCTTATCAAGTCGAGTCTCATGTTTTTTCTCATTCTGCCCTCTCTTGTACTGCAGAGCCAAAGACTTGATGCCTTTGCAAAGGCCCAGCAATGATTTGGGACTTGGAACCAGATTGAAAGGCACTGGTAGTGTTCTCCCTTCCTCAAAGTAAGAGAACCAGAGTTTGGCTCGCGCAAACTTCCACTCTACATCAGCATCGTCCTAAAATGACAGGTTGGTGGCCAAATATTCATACATAGCAATGTCAACTCAAGCCATCAAACAGAATCCAAACTTCCAGCTGACATTATTTTTGCAACGGTTTATCTCAAATGCCATAACAGCTATGATTTACCACAAGAATGTCTTCTTTTGTCCTCATTTTCCCCCTTCGTATGATTTCTCCCCAGTATAAATATTAGTAATATAAGTGATGCACTCCCATGATTCGGGTGTATGATTGTCCTACCTCAATCTCCTGGAATGAGCTGTTGATCATGGCAATGAGCATGTTGAGTAGCACGATGACCATGGTGACGTTGTAAATGCCGTACAGCACGTAGCCGATGTTTTCGATGAACTTATGCCCGTTGTTTATGACCACGGAGCGGACCTCGGACAAGCCAAATATGGCCCAGAAGAGAGTCTTGAAGCTCTCCTCCAGGCTTTTGCATCAACAATGACAATTTTTATGATTACGGTTGTCAGAGGCATGGGAGAAATGCAAATGTCTTACGTGGTGAAAGCGTCGTTCTGCTTGACTCCCAAGTAATAGGAGTACAGGTTGAACATTCCAATCATGAAGGCCAGAAAAACCAGAAGGAAGATAACCATGAATTTGAAAATATCCTTCACCGTCCTGCCGAGGGAGATCTGAAGGGGCCCGAAGCTCTCATTGGCCGGGAGGATGTATGCGATCCGAGAGAAGCTCAGTACCACCGCTACCGCGTACAGACCTTCGGAGACCAGCTGCGGGTCTGACGGCAACCAGTGGATCCTCGCTGACAAAAACAGAATAGAATGCCGTGTTGCAATAACAGAAGTATCATTCGTTGGCTGACCAGAAAAGACGTGAGACCGCGGTCACCCAACGTGAAGTAGAGTATCTCGGGAGGCAATGTGACATTTTTCAGGCACGTGTAATGCGTGTAAACGTAAGCCTGAGCAAAACGGGCTTGTCGAAGAGCAGAGAAGCGACAACTGAATGACGCCAGGAAGATGGCCAGCATCCCAAAATCCAGAAAGTTCCATGGTTCTACCAGATACTCCCCAGGCCCTAGACTCCAGATTTCCTTCACTTCGGTCCAGATCATTCCTGCAGCCGCAAAACAAAATATGATAGATTTGGTGCATACAATAGGCGCACTGACTAATTGGGCTCTATGTCAACTTTGGGGCAGATTTTAGACTTTTAAGTTCACCCTATGTGAATGCAGTTTTACAGTTTATCTTCATGGGGAATTGCAATCATTAATAAGAGGAGCAGATGGCCAAGGTTGCAAGGTATGCTTTAGGGTCATGTGGGTTCATCATCTTACCCATGACCCATGAGACAATGAGAATCTCCATCCAGGTAAAGGGCGTTGTGGTCATCCGGTAGAGCAACATGGGATCTGTGGTCAGTCGGGACGGTCCCTGCACATGGTGGTGGGTCATGTTGGGCAAGACCGCCGTCCCTGCGAAACGGTCTGCAGCATTAAGGATAAGCAGGCCCAGGAAGATGGTGAAAGATGAGGCCTGGGCCACAAATTTCATGAAAGGGCTGCGCATCACCCGACCCACCTGGTGCGTAAAGACAAAAATCCAAAAGAAATGCATACAAGTGGAGTTTTGACATGATTTGTGGAACTTACCCGACTGCACGGTGCAATCCAGTAGGCCAAAGACAACCCAGGCAGCCCCATGGAAACCGCCAAAACGACCAAGAGTTTGATTGCGGTAGTTTGTTGTCTCAGTCCTGGTAGGTTCTCATACCAGATACTCAGTAGTTGTTGTTGGCAGTTGGGATGGGCTACAAACTGAGAAGAAAAATGATTATGAGAATTGGAGCAAATCAGATGGGCTTTGTTTTAGTCTAACCTTTTTCAATTCATATTTGATGGCTAACTTGAGGCGTGTGAGGGAAGGGCGGCCGGGCGGATCGTAGCTGTCTTCACAATTGGTTTCCCCATTCAGTATGGCCTCCACTTCTTCGGTGCTACGACACAGGTCTAAGAGGCCCACCACAAAGTCCTTACACTGGCTGGACAAGCGGCAATAGTCGTTCTATGCCAGACAAAAATCAAATTGAAATGAGTGATTATGGCAGTAGAAAGTGAAGATATATAATATATATGTTATGCTATGTCATATATGCTATACTTCTTTTGTGTATTTTGGAAAAATAAATAACATATCCATGTGTTTTGCAACCTAAAAATGTGTAAATTGAAACATTGTATTAACCAGTGTATTTGTTCTCACACAATTCTCCCAATAACAGGCAAAACAGATGACTCAAATGTAATTTCACATGAAAAGCACCTTAAACTCCTTCTCGATGTTGGCCAGCATGGCGAGCTCATGACTAAGCTCTAAAGCAGCGAGCACTGGATCCTCACTGGATAGGGAGAGGTAAGCCGGACTCGCCAATCCACGGTAAGCGTTGATCCGGGAGCGCGAGTGGCTGAAGGAGTCATACTGCTGCTGGTAGTTGCACGAGTTGCAGCTGCAGAAGTAGTCATGGGGTGGGTCAATACGCGCCCCCTTACTTAAAAGAGTGTGGACGATCTCGTATTCTTGGCAGTGCGCTGCCAGGATGACTGGTGTCACATCGTGGGAGAACCTGCAGTGTGTTTAGAGCCATTTTTCACTGGACTGAGGCTACACATCACTTTTCAGAACATAAGAACAATCCAGAAAAAATGGATTTTTGTCTGGTCCATATCCCACCTGGTCCCATCCTCATCGTAGGCATAGAAGTCATCTAACATGTCCACTTGAGCTGGGCTGGCTGTCAGACGATGGGCATCTCGGAACGAAGGGTGCGCCAGCAAGGCCTCAGTGATACGGATGTAACCTTTACCTTCAAAATGCTCCACATCATTTCATTTGATCATTTCAAATGCCACACACACACGTTTGTGTACTTTTCTTACTAATGGCCAATAGGAGGGCATCTCCCACCCGCGCCAGGTCTGGCCTCCCCAGTAGTAGTTCCGTCACCTCTAAGTGCTCATTGGCCACGGCCAGTTGCAGGGCGTTTTGGCCCATGTAGTTGACAGTATTGACATTCAGATGGGGGACCTGCAGAAGCATACGCCGCACCTCGGGGATGTTGCCGTATTCCGCGGCTTCCAGGAAGCGCTGTTCCGCCTCGGATGGGCCCGCCGATGCTTCGGTGAACATGAGAAGCGGACCCCGCAGGGCCTGCCGACGCTTGACTCCGCTGAGACGAGCCAGTATTTGCCCGTGGCTGCCACATTGTTACAAACAGGACTTATCTATTGGCAGCTTTGGATGTAAACAGACAAGCGACTGAAGTTCATTCCAAAGACTTTTAAATAGTAACTCACCCAATCCATCGGTTATCCTCGAGGAAACTGTCGTACGCCAGCAGGTTGTCCTGACTTCTTGCCCGTCGGCTGTCCGGGCTCGGAGTGGTCGTAATTGCCGCCTCCTCCTGCGTGTGGTTCATCTCGGAAAAAGATCAGACCGACTAAGTGAATCACATCGGTGAGAGTATATAGTAGGACTTTTTTTTTTGGGTTTTGTTTGCCCTCCCACTCTTCATCCTTTTATCCCTCCCTCCTCTCTTTTGTACTCCTTGAGAAAGAATGCATCCTTTAAGGTCCTGGTGTACTTTTATGTGGATTGTCCTTATGATCTTTACAAACCACAAAAATAGAAAATAGAAAGTAAGAGTCAGCTAAAATGAACTTTCTAAGAATTCAAATGAGTTTGTACCAAAAGACATTTAATTCATTTGAACTAGAAGGCTTGCGGACCAATGAATGATGGAGAATGGCAGCCATTAGGTCACCATAAATTGTAAGACAGAAATGAACAAGGTCTAACAATCTAATTTAATGGAATATAATGCAATATGGCTTATTTTGAAGTCACCTAATGTTATGAATACTATGATGTAGTATGACATGGAGTAAGTTTATGGAGAGCAGATTTAATACAGTAAAAAACATGGTGAGATGGTTAAAAAATGCAAAAAGTATACTAAATACTTAACTATCTTTTATTTTTTAACTGTAAAATTCCACCCTAAAATGTACCATTACTTACATGTATTTTTACTAATTCTGAGTATTTAAAACTAATATTCCGCCAACCAAAGCTTCCAGTATTTCACCATACATCTAATGCTTATAATTTTTCCAGTGTACAAGATGTGACCATACCCGTAGAAAACCCACGCTGGCACAGGAAAAACATCCAAACTCCACACAAAAAGGTCAGTAGAATTCAACCCTCCATCTTATAACTATGAGGCAGACATTCTAACCACTCATCCACCATAATGAATTAATTCAGTTTAATTTTGACGAAACAAATATCCACACACGAATTTTGCATGCTATTTATTATCTTCTATTGTTTACATTTTTTCTCCCCTATTCTCAGCCAATAGTCGAAATGATGGATACAAAAATTCCCCTATTATAAAAGTTCTTTTTTTGTTCAAACATTATGCGACTATTTTAAACCCCTCCCTAGTTTGTATATCTATTCATGTGTGTTCTTGTGCGTGTATGCACGTCCAGTTGGCTGATGAACAGCAGATGAGATTCCTACGAGTCCAAATTCCCAGCAGACTTTACTTCCTGTGTCCTTCCACCCTGCACAGATCTTAGTCCACTGTGGGAAAATGGCTTCCCACTTTGCACATACACCCAATTATGCATATTAAGTGTTTTTTTCCACGTAACAGAGGGTGTCATCCCTTTTTTTTCGAACAATACACCATCACTGAGTATATAAGAAATACCTCATGGCATCAACATGAGGATATCTGATAGAGCTTCTGATTCATAGATTCTGGCACCCGGTTGCCTTTTAAGGCCCTGATTGGTAAAGATTGTACGCTTTAGGCTTTTTAGGGCATTGAGTTTTATTCGAGGAGTGCTCGAGTCGGGAATGAAAAGTGGCACGTATGGATAAATGGTAGTTAGTGTTAGTATCGTATACCACTTCTAAATGGAGCCGCTGTTAAATTCAAGTGTGGACATTGTTTATGTGTGGGCAAACACCTGGAGAGTCCAATGGAATAACTTGCTAATTTATTTAACTCTACTGACATTAATGCTAGAGTGTAACAGTACTTAATGTGAAATAATTTGTTGTTGAGTCTAACTTTTATGATTTTTTTAATGGAGCAATTCAATAAGAGAATTATTTTTATAATATAAAGACTCACACATATCTATAACTATTGAAATTGTACCCGCAAAATGATCATATATGTAATGTTGCCATCAGCTTTCTTAAAAAATGATGCTGTCACAAGAGTACAGGAGCCAGCAGATGGCGTATGGCTCAAGTGGAATGAGTGGTTTTTATCCTTTATTCAGCAGCAATTTGCTTTTATGGTTAGGATGTCTTAGGTTAAGGATGGGGATAAACTATTGTAAACAAAATTCCGGAATTCCATAGCATTTATGGTTACTTGGAGAAATGAAGAGCACGGACGGCAGAATTTATGTAGTACTACAATTTCTGTCTGATTGTAATATGCACAAGATTTGAAGGCAAACACAACTATTATTATTATTATTATTATTTACTTTTGGTGAAAATGTATGGCTTGCGAGAAACCCCCAAATATTTACCATTCTTTTACAGTAGCTACAACTTGATGAAGAAATATTCCAATTACTGCCATATCCAACAATGTTAAATACAGTTATCTATCAATACCAATGGAGGGATACATCAGTCAATTTTGTCATTTCTACTGATGGAAATATATTATATTTTTCTATTGGGCATAGGGGAAAAAGCAATTGAGCAAAGGAGCATTGCAGGTTATACTGTGTTCCATTGATGGCATTCCACTTTGAATAAGGGGCCGCAGAGCATTTTTGCCAATGTGAACTTTCCTCGGCAGCGAGACACCATTCCTGCTCATGGAAACCAGATGTGTCCGGGAAATACGGCAGCCGCGTTTTGACACAACTAATTCTCTCTCTCTCTCTTATGCCAGCGTCCCAAAAAACCCATCACGTTTCCTCACTGTGACGGAAAAACGCCTCCTGGAGGGTCAGAGTGATTTCTCCCCTTAACTGGGCCATTAAAACGGGAAGCGGGAGAACATTCCGGAGTCCAGATGGAGACACTCACCTCCTTGGAAAAGAAAACAACTGAATGAAAGATGGGGAACGCTGTGGAATGTGCAAAGCAGTTGACGAGGGCCACGGCGCCTGGGGGGCCTCCCCTTCCTACAACACTGGGGGGTACACCACCACATGCGTCTTATGTTAAGTTCATTCATCATGTTAATTTTTCACTTTTTTTTGGTCTTCACTCATTCAGTGCCATTGACGACAGATGTCTGAACTGGGAGGCCTACTAGGCAAGGAACCAATGAATTGAGTGAGTTTTGTTTTTTAAGCATACTATATTTTAAAATAATTTGCTGTTGCAAACAAAAAATAAATGTCCCTGAAATAAATATCCATAGAATAAGTTTTCCTCATGCATTAATGCATTACACTGAATATAGGTATAATGCCTCCAGAGACATTTGTGAAGATAAGCGTAATGGAAAATAAATTCATGAATAGGAATAACAGTAATTATAATTACTTTTTTTGTTTAATTTAAATCTAGCTGCAATTGATTGCCCAATCCAATCAGTTTTGATTTAAACTTTATTCTCGCACTGTCAATGACAATTAAAATGTGATTCTTCAACATATTCAACTATTTATTCAAAGAGACTTGACGTATATCACTGTCAATGGCATAAAATCAGTTGACATCTGGGCCAGATCAAATACAATGTGTTGATTTTTAAAAATCTTTGTGTATCTATTAATTATGTGGGTGAATCTGAGTTGTTATGTGCAGTTCACGTGTTTACCACTAGGGGCGACAACAACTTCCCACAAAGAAAGGGGATATACTATAAGTATACTTTCTTATAGTGCAATATATACGTGTCAAAAAGAAAATCCACGATTGGAAACTGACTGAGGTAGTTAAAATGAAGATTAGGAAGCACGTTTGTTAACTTTTGAACATGTTTCAGTGCTTCCAATGAACTTTTGCGATAAGCGTAAATATCCCCCAAGTGTCCTCTTAACGTGAAACTTGGATGTTTTTTTTCCACCCTATTGTGCCGAAATGATCTGTTTTGATCCGAAATGTGCAAATTTAGCGCAACGGCGGCTTTAAAGGCAGCAACCCCGCCCATGCGCACTATCGCAAGAACGTGGATGTGAGCGCACGCGCACGCAAACCAAAGTTTGGACTTCTCGTCGTGATTTTTTTTTTTTTTTTAAACGCACTTTGTTCCACTTCACCCGCGCGTGGATTTCTTCTTCGTGGAGCGACGGGATTCCGTTTTTTATGGCTTTTATTCCACTTTAAGGGGATTTGAAGAAGAGTTGGGGGAGAACGACTGTCTGCGTTAAGGTATGTGGGAGGCACGTTGTGCTCAGAAAAAAAAAACTTTTGAATCCCCCCCCACGCCCACGCAAACTTTCTCGCGTGTTTCTTAAGACTTTCTTTTAATAATAAAGTTCCGATGAATGGCTTGTTTAGAGACGAGGGGAAAATGAGAGAGTAGTGTAAACAATCCGATCGCGTCACCACGTCACACATTGTCTCGCGACCCCCCTCCCGTCAAGACTTTTACGTGTTTTTGTGTCCTGGGAACTAGTATTTTCCCCCTTTCTTACAGATTTGGTGTTATTTGTCAAGCGCGTGACACCCCCGTTTGCCCCACATGGACGCGCACCGTGGTGGGGGCAGTGCGCCCCCTGTTGGCCAGCAAGTGGTGCATGTCCGCGGCGACTCCCAGAGTGAGTTGGAAGCCCTTTTCAGTGCGGTGATGAACCCCAACAAGGCCCCCCAGCAGCCCACATCACTGCCCATGAGGATGCGGAAGCTGCCTGATTCCTTTTTCAAGCCTCCGGACCCCCGCTCGCACTCCAGACAGGTTGGTGTGAAACTTTTGCAGAATCCTGACAATATGTCATATATACGTCATGTGGTCAGAGGTGGTCCTGGGTGGCCGGTCTGTCCTCTTTTATCCAACTCACACTCAAACACATGCACAAAGTACAGACATAAGACTAGATTTTATTATGTATATTTAGCAAATGCATACATTGTCAATACAAACATAGCTCTTTTTTCATATAGTATTATTTTAACAAAAAATGACAAAATAATAGAAATTGTGCCAACATAAAAACACCAATGCGAATTGCACAAATTAAAGGCATAAAAATAGATTATAGTACATATATTTAGCAAATACATACAGTCAAATACAAATGCAGCTCTTCTTTCAGATACTAGTTTTATTTTGTATCCCGACGGCAGATTCCCCACTACTAATTGAAATCATATACAGCGATGCCTCTAATTACAAGACTAATTCCTTCCAGAAGGCAGTTTGTAACTCGGCATAACTTAGACATTTTTTATATATAAAAGTGCTAATTTTTTCCAAGGTCCCTATTACTACCCCTGAAACTCTTTAAAATGATAAGAGTGTGTCAATTTTGTATGAAATATGTGCATAAAACAAAAAAGACAAAAAAAGAACATTTTCTACTGAGACATGGCAAAGATATTTTCTATTGGGGTGGATGGGCGAGTGGGCGTAAACATACACACGCATGTAAACACACAACTTGAAATGGTGTTACATTTGGTTAAATATGGATCTAATCACAATGCCTTCGACAGTGTAATGATTGAACATCTATTAACAGTACAGGCATTTGTATTCCTTATCAGGCCAGTTCAGACGGTGGGATTTGCGCATCTCTTACTCCTCACCACGTGCGGGCCCACTCCTCACCGGCCTCGCTGCCCGACGCGGTGGTGGCCGCCGCTGTGGTGGCAGCCACATCTGCCACGCCCGTCATACCAGATGACGTGCCGCTTCCACACGGCTGGGAGATGGCCAAGACGCCCGCTGGGCAACGATATTTCCTCAAGTAAGAGCTACATTTCATTAAGAAATATTCCACATTCTGTTCTTATGCTGTGGGTTTTAAGAAGAATATATGATCAATTTCATCATATCAATATGCCGCAGGAGTTTAGGCTTTCAAAAATTTGATGAGTGGGATCCAAAATCCAGATTTTGGAGAAAAAAAATACATTATCAGCTTTTATTGAGTACTCTGCCCTGTTTGAACTTGAACATTTTAATCTTATGTTGAAACCTGGTGAAAGACTACTACTCGTAGCAAAGTAATGTCGTTACGCTGGAATTGTCATGCAAGTTGTACTGGTCAACCCAGTCTTGCTCCTTTTTGAGTCACCCTTCTAACTTGTTGTGTGGGTGTGTTTGTGTGTGTGTGTGCTGGCATGCAGCCATTTGGACAAGACTACCACCTGGCACGACCCCCGTCTGACACAGCTCCAATCGGTCCCCCCGCCACACTCCGGTCCGTCCCCCGCCCACGCTCACTCCCTTAGTAATCCGGCTCCCTCCACGCCTCCCAGGGGTAATCCAGATGCAGGTATTTTTACACCAATAATTCTCTCAAAAATGCAAATGTTCATTAAGGTGTCCAGTTTGCATCCTCAAACCACAGGCGGGATCATTTCAACTTATTCGATGCGTCACATCTATTTTAACTGGGACAAAACTAGATTTTTTTAACAGAAATTATACATTTAAAGGGATTGCATTTTATTTGAAACAGAAAGCTCGCACAGAAATGGACTTGATCTCTAGGAAATTTACTCAACATTTTATTGATCTTTTTTTTTTTTTTTTTTATATACTATCACAATGTTATTGTCTTTTGTCTTCCAGGCCTGTTGAGTTTAGTCATGCAGCAGCGCAAAGAGAAAGAGAGACAGAGACTCAAGCAGCACATGCAACTCAACACGCAGGTGAATGGCAGAAAAATAATACACATCCACATATATAAAATTTAAAAAATCTAGTTACTTTACTATAACAAACTTTGCTCAGCAAAAACCAGTGACTAAAAAAAAATGTAATCAAGATATCTCAGTTCATTACTTGGCCGCATGTGCCTTAAGAGCCACATGTTTAGGTGCTATCATTCCATCTTTGTCATAGTAAATTGTTGCTAGTATCTACTCTCCTCAATCTGTTTCATCACGTACTAATCTGACCTCACCCAAAGTAGGAACGTCACCAAATACTTTAGTCTATGAAAAATAAATGAAACATGTGTAAAATAGCGATAAGCAAGCATGGAACTCATCAGCGTGGAAAAATCTAACCATTATCTGATTTGTTGTTTAAGCCTTATGGTTCAAATTGAGAGAGAAGTCATAAAATGAAGAATATTTGGTATGAATTTTCCTCTTAGGATACAATCGGTGGAGGTAGAAACCAGATGGTTGCTGCTCTGGATCGTGAGAGAAACACACTTGCCCCACCCGTGGATGTCCGGATCCGAGCTCCCACCCATGAACCCACTCTTAATGGGTGAGTGTCTTTATCGAGGCGGTGTTTGATCATCACCTGACCTTTGTTTGTGACGCAGCAGCGTGCACTCCCGCAACGAGAGCACCGACAGCGGCCTGAGCGTCAGCAGCCTGCCGCGCTCATCCGAACTGGCGCTGGCGTCTTTAGAACACATGGACACCGGTAAGGCTGGCGGCTTATGCACTTGTGTTTGACAATAGGAATGAACAACATTTGGTCTACAGGCGAGTGTGGCGAGTCGTCCACTTTGCAGGACTCCCTGCCAGCGATGAGCGAGGGTGAGGAGTTGATGCCTTGTATCCCGGAAGGTCTGAGTTCGGACCTCCTGATGGACATGGAGACAGTCCTGTCTGGCTCGCACATGGACAGGGACAGCCTGCTCACCTGGCTATAGAGACGCCAATTTTGGTCTGTTCAAGAACATTTTTGCATGGACGTGAAAGTCGTCATTTGGCAACATGTGACGGAAAGAAGGAAGGACGCTACATAGAAAACAAACAAACTAGAAATACAATGAAGGAAAGGTGTTCAAGCTTTAGTCAAGTGAAGTCATTTGACATCAAATTTATTGGTTGTGGTTTCTCAAACTGGGCTTCGTTCCCAATACTTGGGGCTCAATATTAAGGAAAGGCAAGGAAACAAATGCACTGAGTGTACTATGTAATGTCTTCTCTAATATTATGATTGAGCTTTATATTGGGAATATTTTTTTTATGTGTTGTTTGTCTTAAAAGTGCAGTACAGTTTTTTTTTTTAAATTTTGCCAGGATACGGCAAATGAAGAATTTTTATGGCCGCTTAAAGTCGCAACATACTCATTAAAGATGTTGGGCTTGTTTTTTTTATGAAAATGAGTTCACGCAAAGTGCTCAGTGCAACACTAAATCATTATTTTGGGAAGATGCATGACACTATACGATTTATATATATAATGTGTGTATGTAACATAAGTGTTTACCTCTTACAGTTTTGTATCTTTTGTTTAAATGCATGTTTTCAATAACAATTTATTTTATCCACAGTATTTGTTTCCATAAATACAAGGAAGTAGAGCGTAAAAATATATTGATATTTTAATATAACAATTGTTTTAATAAAATGTGATGTGTTTAAACACAAATAAAAATCAGAAACTTATAGCCAGATACCTGACTATATTTTGATCCCCTGTGTGCTAAAAGTTCAAAAAATCCTTGATTTTTTTTTCTTAACCTGAAAGTGAAACTGGTGGTCATTAAACGTTTTTAAAAGTTTTATTTTAAGGTTTTTACACTGGAAGAGGAGGAAAAACGGACATTGCCCACACGAGGGCAGTCATACGCCATATTAGTGTCGAATCTGCCGTAATACAAAGAAGAAGAAGAACGAGACGGAAGTAGCTGGTAATGCTATCTAGCTGGCTGCTATCGATCTACGAGGGACTTTCCACCACTATCTGAGTCACTAAATTCTTTTGGGGTGAGCTTTTCGCTTCCTCATTAAAAACATCATCCAAAATATGCATAGTATGTCGCTTGAAAGGCGTTGTAAATAGATGCCGGGATCGTTCGCAAGCAATTTGCAAATCGTCGCTTTTGGACCAATGTGAGTTGTTTGTGTACATATTTTTAGTCATCACCTTACCAGGAAATAGGTGTTCTTTAAATTTTCCTCAAAATATTGTTTATCCCCGATCAAATAAGCACAATGTTGTTATACGAGGATAATTGCATTGAATGTGGATATGATTTTCAAATTGTGTTTATTTGATCTTGTTAAATGTCCGTTTCTAGTGTATATGATCACAAGTTGTCATTTTCCTTCGGTTTTCAATTTAATGAAAGAGGAATTGATCTTTCTCCAAATCCATTGTAGAGGCAATGTTCTTCAAAAATAATTGATGTGAAACTTTGGCCCGATCCTTTTAAAAGAATATACACGTATATCAGAATACATATTTTGGAGATACACTAATTTTTTTTAATGTCTCCGTTTTTTTAGGTGCTGTTGAGACAAAAGGACCAGCCTTTCATCCTTTTCTTTCATCATTGATTGTCCCTTTTTCTAACTCTTTGTTATTTTTTAAATGATGGAGGGCTAGACCCCCACAAAGGAGATGCCCTTAGGGAGGGGAGGGGTTTGAGATGTGTGTATGTATGTATGCATGCGTTTATGTCTTTTGTCTTTTATCCCATGAGCACGGTTGTCATTAAAAATCACTTATGTCACAAATATTTGTTTCCCTTTGAAATGAATCAAAGTGCCATCACTCTTTGACTGCCTTTGATGGAGATAGAGCTCCAATCTTTTTTGACTGGGAAGGCTGGCAGCCATCATTCAGTTGCTTCCAGTCTTTCTAGGTCAAAATGGATTGGGTGTCTATTACCACCAATGGCAGTCAATGAGTTATTTGGGGTTGGAAAGGAAAAAAAAACATTTGCCAAGGTAATTGGTAAGATCTAATATTTATAATGCAAAGAAATGCATAGTATTTTCCAAAAAAAAAAAAAACTTAATTTATGTTGTACAGTTTTTTTATATATTTTTTGTGGCTCCTGTTGGATTTGGCATTTCCCCCACTGCTTAATAATTTTTTTTGCAAGTGGTTTTATTTTGCGAATGACTTTGTCCCTTAAGTTTCCTTTTCACTGTGGACGTATTTTTGTGTGCGTGGGCGCGCTTGTGAAAGTGAGGCCTCTCAAACATCTCCCCTTATCAAGGGGCGTCTTCTTCCCCCTCACTCAAAAAAACATGGAGACTCCCGTTGAACTAAAAAACAACACGTTTTTGATGGCTCTGTGTCGCAACGGCGCCCCGCCTGACCTGCAGTATGATAACTCATCAGGTACGTAGAACATTATTTCAATATTTTAACTTATATCTGGTTTATACAATATGAAAATATGATTAATCCTTATCATTGGCAATAGCAGGCAATATTTTTAGTTGACTGTTTATTTACCAAAATATCAAAAATTCCTAGTGCTGTTGTCAAAATGTCTGCCAGCGCGCAGCAACCAACAGTAATAATCCCTTTTTTCTTCTCAGAGCTGTTCCGCATCTCCACCTTTGCTCAATTCCCGTCGCCTGCCGTGAGTGAGCGCAGCCTGGCGCGCGCTGGCTGGTTCTACACGGGCGCCGGCGACCGCGTGCAGTGCTTCCGCTGCAACGTGGCGGCCGAAGGCTGGCTGGCCAGCGACTGCCCGGCGGAGAA